>NC_055990.1:24059243-24430336 GCF_018446385.1 Zingiber officinale
ATAAACCCTTCGAAGGGAAGACCGTCGAGCTCCGACGTTAAATACCGAGGGTCGAACCGGTGACTATAAACCCTCCGAGCGGAAGACCGTCGAGCTCCGACGTTAAATATCGAGAGTCGAGCCGGCGACTATAAACCCTCCGATCGGAAGACCGTCGAGCTCCGACGTTAAATATCGAGAGTCGAGCCGGCGACTATAAACCCTCCAAGCGGAAGATCGTCGAGCTCCGACGTTAAATATCGAGAGTCGAGCCGGCGACTATAAACCCTCCGAGCGGAAGACCGTCGAGCTCCGACGTTAAATATCGAGAGTCGAGCCGGCGACTATAAACCCTCCGAGCGGAAGACCGTCGAGCTCCGACGTTAAATATCGAGTCGAGTACCCAAAGAGGGAAGACCGTCGAGTTCCGACGTTAAATATCGAGAGTCGAGCCGGCGACTATAAACCCTCCGAGCGGAAGATTGTCGAGCTCCGACGTTAAATATCGAGAGTCGAGCCAGCGACTATAAACCCTCCGAGCGGAAGACCGTCGAGCTCCGACGTTAAATATCGAGAGTCGAACCGGCGACTATAAACCCTCCGAGCGTAAGACCGTCGAGCTTCGACGTTAAATATCGAGAGTCGAGCCGGCGACTATAAACCCTCCGAGCGGAAGACCGTCGAGCTCCGAAGTTAAATATCAAGAGTCGAGCCGGCGAATATAAACCCTCCGAGCGGAAGACCGTCGAGCTCTGACGTTAAATATCGAGAGTTGAGCGCGACTATAAACCCTCCGAGCGGAAGACCGTCGAGCTCCGACGTTAAATATCGAGAGTCGAGCCAGCGACTATAAACCCTCCGAGCGGAAGACCGTCGAGCTCCGACGTTAAATATCGAGAGTCGAGCCGGCGACTATAAACCCTCCGAGCGGAAGACCGTCGAGCTCTGACGTTAAATATCGAGAGTCGAGCCGGCGACTATAAACCCTCCGAGCGGAAGATCGTCGAGCTCCGACGTTAAATATCGAGAGTCGAGCCGGCGACTATAAACCCTCCGAGCGAAAGACAGTCGATCTCCGACGTTAAATATCGAGTCGACTTGTGAGTTGTTTCGCCGATCGACCAAGTAACCAAAAATACTTGTGAGCATCTAGCGAAAATCCCGTTTGCAAAACAGGACATATCAAGCCGAGCGGATGGCATGCATACTGATTAGCAAAAGAAGAAAGTAAACAAGGGGATAGCATATCATTAAAAAGACTAAGGCCGAACGACCGAGGTACAAAAAGTGATAGTTTTTAGCCGAGAGGACGGATTACATATAAAACTTCTACTCTAAATAATCGTAAAGATCCGTCGGGATGTTGTTGAGGAGTGTTGCCTGGTCCTAGCGGGGATAACGGCGGAATCGGGAAGTTGCCCCTTGGACTTTAAGTATTCTGTCGTGGCTTTCATGGCAAGTTCAAAGGCCGTGTACATCCGCTCGCACACTTTCTCCGAAAATTCGGCCGAACAGATGTAATTTTGTCTCAAGGCAGCGGGCTCCTGATATTCTTTAAGGGCCGCTCGGGAAGCATCGGCGGATGCCTGGTGTTCTTGTAAAGCAGCCTCGAGCTTCGCCACCTCATCCGTTCGGGCAGTCTTCTCATTGGCCAGTTGGTCCATCAGCTCTTTAACTTTTTGCTCCAGCCCCCGAGCCTCTACATTCTTCTTCTCGAGATCGGAGATAGCCGTGTTCTTCCGCTCGGTCGCCAGGCTTATCTTGCGATCCAGTGATTTATTCACGCGATCAAGTTCGATCGGCCAGATTGTGAGCCTGGTCGGCCGTTTTCTTCCGTTCGGCCTCCAACAGATTTTGAGTCTTTTTGAGCTCCTTCTGCAGCTCGGCATAGGATGGGCTTTGGGAAGGAGCGCCGCCCGAACTCCGTAGTCTTTTGAGCTCCTCGTCCACCATGACGAGTCGATTGGGGACAACAATCTCCTCCACCCATCTTTGACAAAAGAAAAATTGTTAATAGCCGATCGGAAAGAAATGCAGATAAAACACAAGAACCAAAGAGAGAAAGAAGGAAAACCTTACAAAGAAGAAGGAGGATCGACGAAGAACGCGGGATCACCGGAAAGGGAGAATCGAAGTCGCCGGAGCACTGAAACGCCGAAGTTTCTGGGCACGCGAGAGCAGAAATGCGGCGAAGGCGGAGAAAGCGAAGGCTTTATAGGGTTGAGCCCGAGCGGCCTCCACCGTCAGATTCAGGTCGCGAGAACCGAAGCACGCATCGGGCCGTCCATTTCAAATCGCCTCGGTCTCGTCGCCTGCGACGCCGCCGCCGTACGATGACGCCAGCAATGCCACGTGGCATTTCACCACGGGAGAGCATTTAATAAGCGCCTTATCGAGGCACAGAGCGCGTGCTTTGCCTTAATGACGGAGATTGGTGCGAATTCCGAGGAGATCCGAGGGATGGTGGCATTGACTGAGGCCGTAGTTAGCACCACATCGACTGAGCGGAGGATGGTTTCTTGGATGAGCCGCTCGGCGAAACAATCGTCCAGTCAGTCAGACTAATCGCCTCCTTCGACTAGACTTGAAGGGGAGACAAGTGATCCGGCGGTAAGAACAGGGACCCTCCTCTGAGGGAAGTCAACACCACGTGGAAGTCAAAGGGTCAAACGACCAACCGGAGAAGGGGAGACCGGTCGACCGAATGGGGTCCCACCGGAATCAAAAACAACCCGAAGGGGAGTCAGGTCTCCGACGCTCATGGGGAACAGGGTCGCCGGGCCGATCGGGTAGCCCGCTCGGCCGAAGCAGAAAACAGCAATACTGTGAACAGTCAACAGAGCACCCGACCGGGAATCTCCCGAGCGGACCAGCATATACGACCGGCTGGACGCGAGGGAACTGCCGACCGGCCGGACGCTCGGCATGGGGTAAGAAGAGACAAAAGGACAGGGGAACATCTTCTGACAGCGGTTATGTTCAACGACCAGGCCATACACAGGATCTTATGACATAGGGTTCCGCTGTCCCATCAGGGATGTGCTCGGACTGTAGCAGTATGGTGTCAGGTAAGCTTTTCTGACAAGCCCATACTGAGGTATGGGCTGAGGACACGAATTCGCCTCGGTATGTGTGCGTGAGCCCCTTCACAGCTCTATATAAGGAGCCTCACACTTGGCCGGAGGTATGTATTCTCGAATATTGAGAGTCACTTCTTTGTTGTCCACTTGTCTGACTTGAGCGTCGGAGGGTCGTCGCCGGGAACCCCTTCCCGGCCCGACTTTTTGCAGGTTCGCCGGAGGTCCGTACCACCGGTTGTAGATCCACGTCAGCAGTTCGAAGAGCGTCACGCGCCCCGCGTCCGTTGACTCAACGTTCGGACATGATCATATATATATATATATATATATATATATATATAATTAAATAGTATTATTTAATCCTTTAATTATTGTATTACAATTTATTTAATGTAATTATATATAAACAGTAAACACGGTTAAAAAAAATTTAATACTTGTTCAACGTGAAAGTGTGAGGACCAAAAAAAATGCAAGGTTTCTTTTTTCCTTGCAGTGTTCGAGAGGGTAGAAATACTGTTCCACGTTTTTTTTATGACACAGTGTGTAGTTGTTGAAACAATGTTTTTTTTAATTTAATGGAAGACTGTTTCGTTATGAAACCGGATTGTTTCATTAAGCGATTAATTAAAAAACGTTAATCGAAACCAGAAATAATTTTAATCTATTTTTATTATGAAACAGGACTGTTTCACTAAGCGATTAATTAAAAAACGTTAATCGAAACCAGAAATAATTTTAATCGATTAAAAATAAATATAATTGATTGATAATTAATATAGTCATGAGTTTAAGGTTATTAATCATATAATTTTAATTATTTGTTTCAAAATTTTAGACTTACAATTGATTATTCAATCAAAATAATCGATTGAACCATTATAATTTTACTTAAAATTAGATTAAATAATAATAATTTTTTCTTCATGTTTTGTAAAAACATAAAAAAAAACTCAAAAAATAAGTCTATATTAAATTATCTGTTACATGATTTTTTACGATCAAGAATTGTATTATTAGAAAATTTTAATATAGTATATAAATAATAAATCGATGAAAACTTAAATTTTATTATCAATGAAAATGATGAAACAGAAACTTGGTTTGGATACCAATTGATAGATCACGAATTTTCTCCTAGCTGCATGAATTCTAGGAACGAAATAAGAATTTGAATCGAGAAAATACAAGATATGATCTAGTTTCATCTATAAATTTGGCATAATAATTAAATACGAAATATTATAATTACGAATAACTTAAATGCAACGAAATTACCATTATTGTTCATGTAGAGCTCGTCGATCCGATAATCTTGCGGAAGAAGAAGAATGAGAAGAAGATTAGTTTTCCGGAGGAGTTATGGTTGATGGCGCCGAATTTTCTTCAGGAATGAAGAGACGTCTCAAAAGATGCCCTAATCTCTGGGGATAAACTCATTATATAATGCACATCCATCGTCAGCTCATAGATGATATAAGAGATGTGGTTAATGAATTCTACACATATGAGACCCATTTTAATTCAATAACCCAAAAATCTAATAATTTTAAATTAGACCACTTAAATGGGTTCAATTCGTATTAGCATATACAAATTACAATTAAGCTCACGTAATAAAGATAAAATCCAACAGAATGAAAATAGTCAGCTCTTCTTCTAATGATTTCACTAAGTAACTCATTATATCATCAACAAAATCTCCCCATAGTTTCTAATGATTTCACTAAGTAACTCATTATATCATCAACAAAATCTCCCCATAGTGTACATGACAATCGATTATTCCTAAAAAATTTGTATGATCAAACAATTTTTAGGAAGTAGAACACGAAGAAAATTATGCGTCTTGATTTTACTTAATGTTTCAACTACAATATTGATTAGTTTTGTAAATCTGCCATCAATCTCTTTATTTTAGGGGTAGTCGGGCAACAACTTTGCCTATAAGATCTTATGAGGGAACAGATTATATTATAGTAGTTATAAATTAAAAATTAATCCGAAAGAATTGTCTAAATAATAATAATAATAACTTACTAAAAGAATTGTTTTGTCAACCATGTCTTCACTTTTCAATTGATCAAAGGGCTTGAATTCATAGATAAACGAATAAACGATGGAAACATGTCATCATATATTTTGCATACTTGAGTTTTCTAGACAAAGTTGATTTTGAATTTGTTAGTCGTTGTTTTCAATTTCATGGAATTTTCTGCTACTATCACATCTTTGATAGCATAAAGATGCCCTTCTTTTAATTTTGGCTTAGCTCTTTAGAATTTGCGTTTGGATAGTGACATGAATCCGTGAACCCTAAACAAAAAGTATAAAGTATTTTAAAGAATGACATTGTAGAAAATATAGTAAACAACTTGTTTAGAGAAACATATTATAAAATAAATAGGTACATCTCAATCATGGAAATATATCTTACTATTTTATTAAAATATCATCTTTTTTAAATGTAGGTAGCTCGTAGCATCGAACCAACTGCAGTTGAAGTGCCCAAAACATCTTCTCTTAGGTATGTTGAATCAAACTGAAAACTGGGTGAAATTGTTTATCTCACACTATAAAAATAAACAACTTTATCGATAGAAATTTTTGTTAGGGTTTCGTTTTTGAAGGTGTTCAGTGACGGAATTACAACGAAAATTAATCTATCAGGATATAATTCGTTGAGAGATATTTTACTGACGGAATTCTGATTTCTATATCCAAATATCACCGACAGAATTATGATCGATTGGTATGCTAATGTTGGTTCTGAATAATCCTATGTATCTTCATAATTTCATTTTTAAAAGCCGGAGAAAAGAGACAGAGATATATGGATCTTTTAAAATGAAGACATAATGATTTATCTATAGGTAGAATTGAGGCATTGTCATTGATTAGATTTTGGGTGGCGTGATGGTTAAGACATAGGGTGTTATCATATGAGGTATATATATATATATATATACTAGTGATCGTGCACACGTGTTGCATGTAAACATCTCTAACGACTAAAAAAAAAAATCCAATGTTCATTCAGAAACTCCTCTCGAAAGTGCAACATACATTGAAACCACATTGACTCTTTATAATGAAATTATATTAATTAAAACATTGTAGTATTAAAATACTAAAGTAGAGTCATTAGGGTAAAATAACTGCCTTTTGAAAATCTAAATTATTTGGGTCTTTTAAAATCCGAATTGTTTGGATTTTCGAGTATCACCCTTATGTTCAGAACTAAGAATACCCTTATGTTCAGAACTAAGAATTAATTATTTGTGTAAGATTTGTCAAACAAGGGTGACACTAGAGAATCCCAGCAACAAACTACTGTAACGGGCTTCTCTATGCAAAAAATTAATTTAATTTAATATTATACTTATCTTAGTAAAATAAACTACGAAAAGTATATTTTTTAACATGACCTAAAATATTTATAGAAACTTCTTTGATCCTAGTTTTGTCAATTCTAAGATGTGGGATTAAAGAGAACTATATATATATTTTTATATAAAACAATCAGATGAAATTAATAATGAGAAAAATTCATAATAATACGCCGAAGCTGAGTCTCGAACTCTAGATCAATGATTGTTTCGCACGTGGAAATACTAATAAACCTTGGAAATATTTTTAAAGTAAATAGAAAAAGGACAATAACGTAAATTCATTTTAGGCTTCACTTAGTTAGTAATGGGGGGAGATTTTTAATAAAATAGTAAGATATATATAATTTAGGTAGAATGTTTGGTAGTTACTTTTTTAAGAAAAATTTTCTGTTTTATTTGTAGAATACTAATAAACTTCCTATTAAATGTGATTTGGAATTCATTTTAAATTGTAAAATATTTAGAATACTAACAGACATCCCATTAATTAATTTGATTGTAATTGAAATTGTAAAAACATTTTAATCGAGAGAAATTCAAAATTAATTAACCTTTTAAAATGAAGATTTGACATCTTAAAATGAAACATAATAATGATTTATCAATAGGTAGAATTTGAGGCAATTTCTTATGGTTGGGCTTTCTATTTATGGATACGCGCCTTATTTAGGCAATTATTAAACTATTTATTAAAATTAACATTTGGAAATCCCAAAATAAACAACTATATATATTTAACGTATAAACCTCCAACATAACAAAACAGACTACTTTTGTCTCCCCTATAAATATATATAACTCCTTGGCCTCACTCATGTTCTTGCCCCACCCGCAGCTTATATCCTTAATGCAAATGTGGTCGGCACGAGCAGCTGGAATTCTTCTCTATATAATGATTCTATCTTTGCTTTCGGGAATAAGTGGAATGGCATCGGACAACAACCCTGTGATCTATGACTACTCTCCTTACTTTCTCGTCTACAAAGACGGCTCTGTCAAGCGGCTCAAGGCGGAGGAGCAAACGCCGCCCGGCCTTGACCCCCTCACTAACGTCGACTCCAAGGATATCCGCATTTCCGCCGATGTCTCCGCCCGCATCTATCTTCCTCCTATCAATATCAACTCTACTAGCACAAAGCTCTCCCTCATCCTCTACTTTCGCGGCGGCGGCTTTTGCATATTCTCCTCTGCCTCCCCCATCGTCCACCGCCATCTCAATGGCCTCGCGGCCGTGTCCTCTTCTATCATCCTCTCCGTCGACTACCGTCGCGCACCGGAACACCATATCCCTGTGCAATATGATGATTGTTGGGCTGCTCTCGAATGGGTCGCATCCCATCGCAGCGACGTCGGTGAGAAAAATGATATAATAATTAACATAGAAATTAAAATAATATATTTTTTTAATAATTTGGCACATATATAATATTCCTGCATGTGTACGTAGAACCGTGGCTCCTCGATCATGCTGACTATGACAGAGTCTACTTAGCCGGCGACAGTGCCGGCGGCAACATCGTGCACAACCTGGCTATGCGAGTTGGGTCTCAAGGGATGATCTCCAGTTATAGCTTGAAGCTAGCAGGGACGATACTGCTAGATCCTTACTTCTGGGGGAAAAATCTGACAGCCTCAGAGAAAGCAGCCGATCCAGTATTAAGGAAGAAGTTGGACCAACTGTGGGGAATGATTTGCCCAGAGTCGACGGCCGGGAATGACGACCCGCGCGTGAATCCCTTGGCGGTGGGAGCGCCGAGTTTGGCAGATCTAGGGTGCACGCGCATGCTGCTGTGCACGTCGGAGAAGGACGCGATGAGGGATCGGGCGCTGATGTACTATGAGGCGTTGACGAAGAGTAGTGGGTGGCGCGGGACGGCTGAGTTGTATGAGGCGGCAGGGGAGGATCATGAATACTATCTGAACCATCCAGACAGCAACAGCACTGCTATGCTCCGTGCCAGAATCGCAGCCTTCTTGACTTGAAGTTGTTGAATCAATATGTACTCTAGTCTAGCAAGCATACTACGATAATAAAAATAAATGTCAACTCATGCTAGGCTAGGAGTGACTTTTGTATACCTTTTCTATTGGACATTAATTCTGAAAAAAATTATAATATATAAGAACTATAGAAAGTTAGTGCACAAGTGAAAATACAACTAACTAATGAAAATAATAAAGAAAGAATACCAAATCGCTAACAAGTTTGATGTAACGTGGTTCTGAGATTGCATGCTCCTACTCCACGACGTGTCCTTAAGGTGAACGAACCCTTGATCCTTCGATGGATCAATCCCCGACAATCTCCGGCTAAAGCTTTCTCCTTCTCGGTGGAGCGAACCTCTCATAAAGGATCTTTTCCTCTTTACAATGATGAAGTTTAGGTTTGGGAGGAAGAGAGTAGACTTGGAAGCTTTGGGCAAAGACAAGGAGTTATTCAATAAGCATGAGTGACCTCCTTCAAGCCCCAAAGCTTCCCTTAAATAAGAGGAGAGAGTTGATCATCATATCAACTTATCTCGGCACCAGTCGACTGGCAAAATCATCAGTTGACTGGTGCTACCGTTGGAGGTAGCCAAAGGCTACTTCACAACACCAACGGTTTACCAAAGGTCATTTACCAGTCGACTGGTAAAACTACCAGTCGATTGGTAGCTGCTTTCTATTCGCTCCCAGTCAACTGCACCAGTCGATTGGTCCATACACACTCACACTCATCCTCTCCGAAGTCGCCTTGAAGCCCTCTTCCTTTGGCCTTCGCCCCTCAGATCCACCCGAGCCCGCGACTCCTCTCCGTGCCATCCTTCACGTTGCCTTGAAGTTCGCTTCCCTTGGCTCCACTCCGTTGCTCCTCGTCCGACGATCCCTCGGATGTCTTCCACATCATCCTTCACCGACTCAAGGATCCGAGCCCTAGGATGTGCTTCCCAAGCTTAGCTGCACCAAGCTCCTCATGTGTGTTTCACCAAGTCTTGCAAGACTCAAATACACATATCAAACACATACGAAAGCCTAACTTAAACTCTTTGACACACACATCAAAACCATGATCGTACCGATCAAAGTTGGGTCGATTGCACCAACAACAATATCTCCCACCATCCTTAGAGACTTCCTAGGTCTGTGACCCTCAGCTGTTCCTTTTGTATGTTACCCTCCTAGGGATTTACCATTTGGTAATCCCTACTCCCACATCACTTTGGATACTATATATTCATAATTTTTTAGAGGTGAGAGGGTATCGACAATCACCCAGTTTAGGTTAGTCACACTTAGTGTTCAACATTATATTCTCTATAGGGTCCTAGTGAAGTGCATCTTGCCACTTACCACTAGAGAAGTTGCTATGATGCAACATTTTCACTCCTTCCTCCTATATGCATTCTGTCAAAAGCTAGATATAGATATTAGCCTTCACATGCTTCGTACCATTATCTACTCAATTAATATCTGCACTAGCAGACGGGTCCGCATGCCCTACTTCCACATTCTGACCATCTACTTACACTCATTAGGTATTGATGTCACCATAGGTAATGTCACTCCTCTAAATGTGTTCTGCATGATAGGTGCTAGGAGTCTGTCTTTAGTCTTTATATATATAGATGATCAGGGTGTCGTGTCATAAAGGGGGCCCAACATCAGCTAGACCAGAATTAGCCTGCCCAGCATCCCCTTGTCCCTGAGGAGCAGCCTCAGGATGATCCAAAGGAAGATTTGTTGCTTGAGTATCTATCGGTACCTCCACCTCCAGTCGGTCCTACTCTTCCGGAAAGAGTCACCTACCTAGAGGCATCTGTGACTAGCTTACGACAAGAGGGACATAATCTTTGAGAGGAGACGAGGACTAGCCATCGGGAGAGGTAGGCTCGACAACACCAAATTCTAGAGATACTCCAATAATGGAGTCCATCCCATCGTTCGTCATCCTCCTCTCAATAAACATTTTGAGTTGTATTTCTACTACTATTTTATGTTCATAGTTTTTTATTCGTACTACATTACTTGTAATTATGCACTGCTAGTTTGACTCTTATTTTGCTATTTCCTTTCCATTTTATTCTTATTGTTTAGTTTTTGCTTCTGATGAATGTCGAAGGGGGGATGGAGGGATTAGATAGAAAAATAAACTAACTCAACATTTCTTTTGTATATATATATGTACTCTAGCTAGCATACCATGATAATAAAAATAAATGTCAACTCATGCTAGGCTAGGAGTGACTTTTGTATACCTTTTCTATTCGACATTAATTCTGAATAAAATTATAATATATAAGAACTCTAAAAAGTTAAATAAAATATACTATATTTATTGAAGTAAAATATTATATCACGTCCTCCGAGGTTTAATGTGGTCGCCCCACGATAATATATGAAACGAGATGTAACGAGCAGATTCGGGAGATCATATGTCCATTAAAATTAAAGTGATATAATGATTAAAATCAAGGTGACGTGACGGTCAAAGTCAAGAGGAGAGAAAATTCCGTATTTTGCTTCGTTATTCGCCTAACATTAAGGCTCTCAGCGCAAGCCCAATTCGATTATAGGTTGTTCGGAAGAGACTCGACCGGTCAAGCATAGGAGGTTCGGTGTCTTATTCTTAAAATAGGAAATTGACATGTCTAGTCATCCAATTGCTGACTAAGTTTAAGGATGTTCGACCAACCTCATATTCGATTGACCTTAGGTCTAGTCGAGGTAAAGGTCAGACTGCTCGCTTTACGCGAACCTCTTTGTGCACACTCGATCGGACGTATTACAGGTTAACACTAAGGGTCCCACACAGTGTAGAAGGTCTCCAGGCGTATTTGACCGATGTTATGGCCGGACAGACCCAAAACAACTCCAATGTACACTTCTCTTATGCACACAAGTGTAAATCCAGTCAGAATGCCAAATCTCTTATTTACTTTACCTACACATTATAATACTGATGATCGACTTAAAGTACCGATCGAATCGCTCAAAATAGGGCTCCATTTCTCTGGACGACCTATTACATGCCCGACCAAGTATAAGGCCGGTCGAGCCTAAGGCACTGGGCTTTATATTACTTCCTAAATGGATTTCCAACACGCCCAATGCGTTACATTATTTTCCAAACAGATTTCTAATAGCATTCAGTGCATAACAAAGCGTACATAACAAAACAGTTTAATGTGAAGACAGACATAATGTGAGAACAGACACAAAAATAGTCAGCCTTATAGGTCGACCGGGATATACTCAGCCGACAACATGAGCAGAGAATCCTAACAACTGTCAGAATAACAACCACGTGTCAGAGAATATTCTTCTAGAACCTTCTTCGAGGATTATCTTGTTCCTCATCAGCTAACCACTTATAACAAGATATTCCTTTAACTGCACTATCAATGACATAAACTATAAAAGACAAAAGAAGTACACAAGTGGGTAAAGGAAAGATTCCTCAGACAATTATTGCACAGGTGGTATACTTTCTATCACCTGACAACCTATGATATTCTAGGCCATGATTACAGAGGTTATGATAGATGATATATAAAGGGGGTCTTCTCCGTTGGTAAGGAAGGTTCTTGGAACATCTAAAGCTTACTCTTGCACGCACGTTCTATATTGTTCTTTATTCACCAGTCCGAAATTGTACTGACTTGAGTGTCGGAGGACCTTTAACTAGGATTCTCTCTTGGTTTCTGGGTGTTAACGTTTGTTGGCTCATTTGAGTGTACGCAGGATCGAAGAAAAGCTTCATCTTGGAGTAAAAGGTCTTCTACCGGTCAACAACCAAACCACTGTGCCCGGCGCCCCATCTTTGCAGCTTTCAGACAGGATTAAATTTGGCAGTTTGTGTGAACTTTCACCTGCATCTGAAGATCAGAGATGGAAGAAGCTGGATGACTCACCACAGTCATCTTAACACAAGAAGATCTAGAGATGCTCATTAATGACCGAGCACAAAAATTAGCGCAGCAACAACAAGCAACTACTGGTGGCATGCTACCGCTGCCCAATCCTGTAGCATCGACAACAATCCATCAAAGGGAAAGAGGAACTTGGGAGGAAGGCCCCGCCCATTTATCTCTCGCGCCTCATTCCCCAATCCCGTGCCTCATTCCCCGATTCTGCATCATCGATCGCTCTCCCGCTCGCCGCTTGAGTACATGGGCCAAGAAGGGATACACCAAGAATCTTCTGGAGGAACACCTGTCCAGGATGGACACAAGGGAAAGGCCACTGCAACTTGCAACTCTCCCGAAGAAATTAACACCTCATTCTCGCAGAAGGTGCTAGAGGACAAGTTGCCAAAACACTATCAGCCTCTAGCAATAGGGGAATACTCAGGGTCAACTGATCCTAAGATCACCTGCTCAAATATGAGAATGACGCTCTTCTTCATTAGTATACGGATGGTGTAAAGTGTCGAGTGTTCCTCACCACATTCAGCAGCTCAGCGCAAAGATGGTTTAAGCAACTGCCGACTAAATCCATTGGCAGTTTTGAGGATTTACATAAGACTTTCCTTTATCACTTCGATAGTAGTCAGTACTACCAAAAGACCCTCCTGAGCCTTTTCTCACTTTAACAAGGGTCCAAGAAAACACTCAGAGCTTATATCAAAAAATTCAATCTAGTTATTATAGATGTCCCTATAGCCACTACTGAGATTTTGGTGATTGCCTTTTTCCAAGGACTCGCCGATAATGACTTCTTTCACTCTTTTTCTATTTATTGATAAGCTATTTAGGCAGGAAGTTTAGTAGTTACTTTATTTAGAAAATTTTTCAGTTTATATATATAAATTTGAATATGATACAACTGAACAAGTGCAAAATTCAATTTCCTCCCATCTTTAGCTAATGAAATACCAAAATAACTAATATTTATTAAAATTAGCATTTGAAAACCCAAAAATAAACAACTATGTATATTTAACATATAAATCTCCAACAAAACTCATACTTTTCTCTCCCCAATAAATTAAATACCCCTCAGCCTCAGTACTCATGTTCTTGCCCCACTCGCAGCTTATATCCTTAATGCAAATGTGGTCGGCACGAGCAGCTGGAATTCTTCTCTATATAATGGTTCTATCTTTGCTTTCGGGAATAAGTGGAATGGCATCGGACAACAACCCTGTGATCTATGACTACTCTCCTTACTTTCTCGTCTACAAAGACGGCTCTGTCAAGCGGCTCAAGGCGGAGGAGCAAACGCCGCCCGGCCTTGACCCCCTCACTAACGTCGACTCCAAGGATATCCGCATTTCCGCCGATGTCTCCGCCCGCATCTATCTTCCTCCTATCAATATCAACTCTACTAGCACAAAGCTCTCCCTCATCCTCTACTTTCACGGCGGCGGCTTTTGCATATTCTCCTCTGCCTCCCCCATCGTCCACCGCCATCTCAATGGCCTCGCGGCCGTGTCCTCTTCTATCATCCTCTCCGTCGACTACCGTCGCGCACCGGAACACCATATCCCTGTGCAATATGATGATTGTTGGGCTGCTCTCGAATGGGTCGCATCCCATCGCAGCGACGTCGGTGAGAAAAATGATATAATAATTAACATAGAAATTAAAATAATATATTTTTTTAATAATTTGGCACATATATAATATTCCTGCATGTGTACGTAGAACCGTGGCTCCTCGATCATGCTGACTATGACAGAGTCTACTTAGCCGGCGACAGTGCCGGCGGCAACATCGTGCACAACCTGGCTATGCGAGTTGGGTCTCAAGGGATGATCTCCAGTTATAGCTTGAAGCTAGCAGGGACGATACTGCTAGATCCTTACTTCTGGGGGAAAAATCTGACAGCCTCAGAGAAAGCAGCCGATCCAGTATTAAGGAAGAAGTTGGACCAACTGTGGGGAATGATTTGCCCAGAGTCGACGGTCGGGAATGACGACCCGCGCGTGAATCCCTTGGCGGTGGGAGCGCCGAGTTTGGCAGATCTAGGGTGCACGCGCATGCTGCTGTGCACGTCGGAGAAGGACGCGATGAGGGATCGGGCGCTGATGTACTATGAGGCGTTGACGAAGAGTAGTGGGTGGCGCGGGACGGCTGAGTTGTATGAGGCGGCAGGGGAGGATCATGAATACTATCTGAACCATCCAGACAGCAACAGCACTGCTATGCTCCGTGCCAGAATCGTAGCCTTCTTGACTTGAAGTTGTTGAATCAATATGTACTCTAGTCTAGCAAGCATACTACGATAATAAAAATAAATGTCAACTCATGCTAGGCTAGGAGTGACTTTTGTATACCTTTTCTATTGGACATTAATTCTGAAAAAAATTATAATATATAAGAACTATAGAAAGTTAGTGCACAAGTGAAAATACAACTAACTAATGAAAATAATAAAGAAAGAATACCAAATCGCTAACAAGTTTGATGTAACGTGGTTCTGAGATTGCATGCTCCTACTCCACGACGTGTCTTTAAGGTGAACGAACCCTTGATCCTTCAATGGATCAATCCCCGACAATCTCCGGCTAAAGCTTTCTCCTTCTCGGTGGAGCAAACCTCTCATAAAGGATCTTTTCCTCTTTACAATGATGAAGTTTAGGTTTGGGAGGAAGAGAGTAGACTTGGAAGCTTTGGGCAAAGACAAGGAGTTATTCAATAAGCATGAGTGACCTCCTTCAAGCCCCAAAGCTTCCCTTAAATAAGAGGAGAGAGTTGATCATCATATCAACTTATCTCGGCACCAGTCGACTGGCAAAATCATCAGTTGACTGGTGCTACTGTTGGAGGTAGCCAAAGGCTACTTCACAACACCAACGGTTTACCAAAGGTCATTTACCAGTCGACTGGTAAAACTACCAGTCGATTGGTAGCTGCTTTCTATTCTCTCCCAGTCAACTGCACCAGTCGATTGGTCCATACACACTCACACTCATCCTCTCCGAAGTCGCCTTGAAGCCCTCTTCCTTTGGCCTTCGCCCCTCAGATCCACCCGAGCCCGCGACTCCTCTCCGTGCCATCCTTCACGTTGCCTTGAAGTTCGCTTCCCTTGGCTCCACTCCGTTGCTCCTCGTCCGACGATCCCTCGGATGTCTTCCACATCATCCTTCACCGACTCAAGGATCCGAGCCCTAGGATGTGCTTCCCAAGCTTAGCTGCACCAAGCTCCTCATGTGTGTTTCACCAAGTCTTGCAAGACTCAAATACACATATCAAACACATACGAAAGCCTAACTTAAACTCTTTGACACACACATCAAAACCATGATCGTACCGATCAAAGTTGGGTCGATTGCACCAACAACAATATCTCCCACCATCCTTAGAGACTTCCTAGGTCTGTGACCCTCAGCTGTTCCTTTTGTATATTACCCTCCTAGGGATTTACCATTTGGTAATCCCTACTCCCACATCACTTTGGATACTATATATTCATAATTTTTTAGAGGTGAGAGGGTATCGACAATCACCCAGTTTAGGTTAGTCACACTTAGTGTTCAACATTATATTCTCTATAGGGTCCTAGTGAAGTGCATCTTGCCACTTACCACTAGAGAAGTTGCTATGATGCAACATTTTCACTCCTTCCTCCTATATGCATTCTGTCAAAAGCTAGATATAGATATTAGCCTTCACATGCTTCGTACCATTATCTACTCAGTTAATATCTGCACTAGCAGACGGGTCCGCATGCCCTACTTCCACATTCTGACCATCTACTTACACTCATTAGGTATTGATGTCACCATAGGTAATGTCACTCCTCTAAATGTGTTCTGCATGATAGGTGCTAGGAGTCTGTCTTTAGTCTTTATATATATAGATGATCAGGGTGTCGTGTCATAAAAGGGGCCCAACATCAGCTAGACCAGAATTAGCCTGCCCAGCATCCCCTTGTCCCTGAGGAGCAGCCTCAGGATGATCCAAAGGAAGATTTGTTGCTTGAGTATCTATCGGTACCTCCACCTCCAGTCGGTCCTACTCTTCCGGAAAGAGTCACCTACCTAGAGGCATCTGTGACTAGCTTACGACAAGAGGGACATAATCTTTGAGAGGAGACGAGGACTAGCCATCGGGAGAGGTAGGCTGGACAACACCAAATTTTAGAGATACTCCAATAATGGAGTCCATCCCATCGTTCGTCATCCTCCTCTCAATAAACATTTTGAGTTGTATTTCTACTACTATTTTATGTTCATAGTTTTTTATTCGTACTACATTACTTGTAATTATGCACTGCTAGTTTGACTCTTATTTTGCTACTTCCTTTCCATTTTATTCTTATTGTTTAGTTTTTGCTTCTGATGAATGTCGAAGGGGGGATGGAGGGATTAGATAGAAAAATAAACTAACTCAACATTTCTTTTGTATATATATATGTACTCTAGCTAGCATACCATGATAATAAAAATAAATGTCAACTCATGCTAGGCTAGGAGTGACTTTTGTATACCTTTTCTATTCGACATTAATTCTGAATAAAATTATAATATATAAGAACTCTAAAAAGTTAAATAAAATATACTATATTTATTGAAGTAAAATATTATATCACGTCCTCCGAGGTTTAATGTGGTCGCCCCACGATAATATATGAAACGAGATGTAACGAGCAGATTCGGGAGATCATATGTCCATTAAAATTAAAGTGATATAATGATTAAAATCAAGGTGACGTGACGGTCAAAGTCAAGAGGAGAGAAAATTCCGTATTTTGCTTCGTTATTCGCCTAACATTAAGGCTCTCAGCGCAAGCCCAATTCGATTATAGGTTGTTCGGAAGAGACCCGGCCGGTCAAGCATAGGAGGTTCGGTGTCTTATTCTTAAAATAGGAAATTGACATGTCTAGTCATTCAATTGCTGACTAAGTTTAAGGATGTTCGACCAACCTCATATTCGATTGACCTTAGGTCTAGTCGAGGTAAAGGTCAGACTGCTCGCTTTACGCGAACCTCTTTGTGCACACTCGATCGGACGTATTACAGGTTAACACTAAGGGTCCCACACAGTGTAGAAGGTCTCCAGGCGTATTTGACCGATGTTATGGCCGGACAGACCCAAAACAACTCCAATGTACACTTCTCTTATGCACACAAGTGTAAATCCAGTCAGAATGCCAAATCTCTTATTTACTTTACCTACACATTATAATACTGATGATCGACTTAAAGTACCGATCGAATCGCTCTAAATAGGGCTCCATTTCTCTGGACGACCTATTACATGCCCGACCAAGTATAAGGCCGGTCGAGCCTAAGGCACTGGGCTTTATATTACTTCCTAAATGGATTTCCAAAACGCCCAATGCATTATATTATTTTCCAAACAGATTTCTAATAGCATTCAGTGCATAACAAAGCGTACATAACAAAACAGTTTAATGTGAAGACAGACATAATGTGAGAACAGACACAAAAATAGTCAGCCTTATAGGTCGACCGGGATATACTCAGCCGACAACATGAGCAGAGAATCCTAACAACTGTCAGAATAACAACCACGTGTCAGAGAATATTCTTCTAGAACCTTCTTCGAGGATTATCTTGTTCCTCATCAGCTAACCACTTATAACAAGATATTCCTTTAACTGCACTATCAATGACATAAACTATAAAAGACAAAAGAAGTACACAAGTGGGTAAAGGAAAGATTCCTCAGACAATTATTGCACAGGTGGTATACTTTCTATCACCTGACAACCTATGATATTCTAGGCCATGATTACAGAGGTTATGATAGATGATATATAAAGGGGGTCTTCTCCGTTGGTAAGGAAGGTTCTTGGAACATCTAAAGCTTACTCTTGCACGCACGTTCTATATTGTTCTTTATTCACCAGTCCGAAATTGTACTGACTTGAGTGTCGGAGGACCTTTAACTAGGATTCTCTCTTGGTTTCTGGGTGTTAACGTTTGTTGGCTCATTTGAGTGTACGCAGGATCGAAGAAAAGCTTCATCTTGGAGTAAAAGGTCTTCTACCGGTCAACAACCAAACCACTGTGCCCGGCGCCCCATCTTTGCAGCTTTCAGACAGGATTAAATTTGGCAGTTTGTGTGAACTTTCACCTGCATCTGAAGATCAGAGATGGAAGAAGCTGGATGACTCACCACAGTCATCTTAACACAAGAAGATCTAGAGATGCTCATTAATGACCGAGCACAAAAATTAGCGCAGCAACAACAAGCAACTACTGGTGGCATGCTACCGCTGCCCAATCCTGTAGCATCGACAACAATCCATCAAAGGGAAAGAGGAACTTGGGAGGAAGGCCCCGCCCATTTATCTCTCGCGCCTCATTCCCCAATCCCGTGCCTCATTCCCCGATCCTGCATCATCGATCGCTCTTCCGCTCGCCGCTTGAGTACATGGGCCAAGAAGGGATACACCAAGAATCTTCTGGAGGAACACCTGTCCAGGATGGACACAAGGGAAAGGCCACTGCAACTTGCAACTCTCCCGAAGAAATTAACACCTCATTCTCGCAGAAGGTGCTAGAGGACAAGTTGCCAAAACACTATCAGCCTCTAGCAATAGGGGAATACTCAGGGTCAACTGATCCTAAGATCACCTGCTCAAATATGAGAATGACGCTCTTCTTCATTAGTATACGGATGGTGTAAAGTGTCGAGTGTTCCTCACCACATTCAGCAGCTCAGCGCAAAGATGGTTTAAGCAACTGGCGACTAAATCCATTGGCAGTTTTGAGGATTTACATAAGACTTTCCTTTATCACTTCGATAGTAGTCAGCACTACCAAAAGACCCTCCTGAGCCTTTTCTCACTTTAACAAGGGTCCAAGAAAACACTCAGAGCGTATATCAAAAAATTCAATCTAGTTATTATAGATGTCCCTATAGCCACTACTGAGATTTTGGTGATTGCCTTTTTCCAAGGACTCGCCGATAATGACTTCTTTCACTCTTTTTCTATTTATTGATAAGCTATTTAGGCGGGAAGTTTAGTAGTTACTTTATTTAGAAAATTTTTCAGTTTATATATATAAATTTGAATATGATACAACTGAACAAGTGCAAAATTCAATTTCCTCCCATCTTTAGCTAATGAAATACCAAAATAACTAATATTTATTAAAATTAGCATTTGAAAACCCAAAAATAAACAACTATGTATATTTAACATATAAATCTCCAACAAAACTCATACTTTTCTCTCCCCTATAAATTAAATACCCCTCAGCCTCAGTACTCATGTTCTTGCCCCACCCGCAGCTTATATCCTTAATGCAAATGTGGTCGGCACGAGCAGCTGGAATTCTTCTCTATATAATGGTTCTATCTTTGCTTTCGGGAATAAGTGGAATGGCATCGGACAACAACCCTGTGATCTATGACTACTCTCCTTACTTTCTCGTCTACAAAGACGGCTCTGTCAAGCGGCTCAAGGCGGAGGAGCAAACGCCGCCCGGCCTTGACCCCCTCACTAACGTCGACTCCAAGGATATCCGCATTTCCGCCGATGTCTCCGCCCGCATCTATCTTCCTCCTATCAATATCAACTCTACTAGCACAAAGCTCTCCCTCATCCTCTACTTTCGCGGCGGCGGCTTTTGCATATTCTCCTCTGCCTCCCCCATCGTCCACCGCCATCTCAATGGCCTCGCGGCCGTGTCCTCTTCTATCATCCTCTCCGTCGACTACCGTCGCGCACCGGAACACCATATCCCTGTGCAATATGATGATTGTTGGGCTGCTCTCGAATGGGTCGCATCCCATCGCAGCGACGTCGGTGAGAAAAATGATATAATAATTAACATAGAAATTAAAATAATATATTTTTTTAATAATTTGGCACATATATAATATTCCTGCATGTGTACGTAGAACCGTGGCTCCTCGATCATGCTGACTATGACAGAGTCTACTTAGCCGGCGGCAACATCGTGCACAACCTGGCTATGCGAGTTGGGTCTCAAGGGATGATCTCCAGTTATAGCTTGAAGCTAGCAGGGACGATACTGCTAGATCCTTACTTCTGGGGGAAAAATCTGACAGCCTCAGAGAAAGCAGCCGATCCAGTATTAAGGAAGAAGTTGGACCAACTGTGGGGAATGATTTGCCCAGAGTCGACGGCCGGGAATGACGACCCGCGCGTGAATCCCTTGGCGGTGGGAGCGCCGAGTTTGGCAGATCTAGGGTGCACGCGCATGCTGCTGTGCACGTCGGAGAAGGACGCGATGAGGGATCGGGCGCTGATGTACTATGAGGCGTTGACGAAGAGTAGTGGGTGGCGCGGGACGGCTGAGTTGTATGAGGCGGCAGGGGAGGATCATGAATACTATCTGAACCATCCAGACAGCAACAGCACTGCTATGCTCCGTGCCAGAATCGCAGCCTTCTTGACTTGAAGTTGTTGAATCAATATGTACTCTAGTCTAGCAAGCATACTACGATAATAAAAATAAATGTCAACTCATGCTAGGCTAGGAGTGACTTTTGTATACCTTTTCTATTGGACATTAATTCTGAAAAAAATTATAATATATAAGAACTATAGAAAGTTAGTGCACAAGTGAAAATACAACTAACTAATGAAAATAATAAAGAAAGAATACCAAATCGCTAACAAGTTTGATGTAACGTGGTTCTGAGATTGCATGCTCCTACTCCACGACGTGTCCTTAAGGTGAACGAACCCTTGATCCTTCGATGGATCAATCCCCGACAATCTCCGGCTAAAGCTTTCTCCTTCTCGGTGGAGCGAACCTCTCATAAAGGATCTTTTCCTCTTTACAATGATGAAGTTTAGGTTTGGGAGGAAGAGAGTAGACTTGGAAGCTTTGGGCAAAGACAAGGAGTTATTCAATAAGCATGAGTGACCTCCTTCAAGCCCCAAAGCTTCCCTTAAATAAGAGGAGAGAGTTGATCATCATATCAACTTATCTCGGCACCAGTCGACTGGCAAAATCATCAGTTGACTGGTGCTACCGTTGGAGGTAGCCAAAGGCTACTTCACAACACCAACGGTTTACCAAAGGTCATTTACCAGTCGACTGGTAAAACTACCAGTCGATTGGTAGCTGCTTTCTATTCGCTCCCAGTCAATTGCACCAGTCGATTGGTCCATACACACTCACACTCATCCTCTCCGAAGTCGCCTTGAAGCCCTCTTCCTTTGGCCTTCGCCCCTCAGATCCACCCGAGCCCGCGACTCCTCTCCGTGCCATCCTTCACGTTGCCTTGAAGTTCGCTTCCCTTGGCTCCACTCCGTTGCTCCTCGTCCGACGATCCCTCGGATGTCTTCCACATCATCCTTCACCGACTCAAGGATCCGAGCCCTAGGATGTGCTTCCCAAGCTTAGCTGCACCAAGCTCCTCATGTGTGTTTCACCAAGTCTTGCAAGACTCAAATACACATATCAAACACATACGAAAGCCTAACTTAAACTCTTTGACACACACATCAAAACCATGATCGTACCGATCAAAGTTGGGTCGATTGCACCAACAACAATATCTCCCACCATCCTTAGAGACTTCCTAGGTCTGTGACCCTCAGCTATTCCTTTTGTATGTTACCCTCCTAGGGATTTACCATTTGGTAATCCCTACTCCCACATCACTTTGGATACTATATATTCATAATTTTTTAGAGGTGAGAGGGTACCGACAATCACCCAGTTTAGGTTAGTCACACTTAGTGTTCAACATTATATTCTCTATAGGGTCCTAGTGAAGTGCATCTTGCCACTTACCACTAGAGAAGTTGCTATGATGCAACATTTTCACTCCTTCCTCCTATATGCATTCTGTCAAAGGCTAGATATAGATATTAGCCTTCACATGCTTCGTACCATTATCTACTCAGTTAATATCTGCACTAGCAGACGGGTCCGCATGCCCTACTTCCACATTCTGACCATCTACTTACACTCATTAGGTATTGATGTCACCATAGGTAATGTCACTCCTCTAAATGTGTTCTGCATGATAGGTGCTAGGAGTCTGTCTTTAGTCTTTATATATATAGATGATCAGGGTGTCGTGTCATAAAGGGGGCCCAACATCAGCTAGACCAGAATTAGTCTGCCCAGCATCCCCTTGTCCCTGAGGAGCAGCCTCAGGATGATCCAAAGGAAGATTTGTTGCTTGAGTATCTATCGGTACCTCCACCTCCAGTCGGTCCTACTCTTCCGGAAAGAGTCACCTACCTAGAGGCATCTGTGACTAGCTTACGACACGAGGGACATAATCTTTGAGAAGAGACGAGGACTAGCCATCGGGAGAGGTAGGCTGGACAACACCAAATTCTAGAGATACTCCAATAATGGAGTCCATCCCATCGTTCGTCATCCTCCTCTCAATAAACATTTTGAGTTGTATTTCTACTACTATTTTATGTTCATAGTTTTTTATTCGTACTACATTACTTGTAATTATGCACTGCTAGTTTGACTCTTATTTTGCTACTTCCTTTCCATTTTATTCTTATTGTTTAGTTTTTGCTTCTAATGAATGTCGAAGGGGGGATGGAGGGATAAGATAGAAAAATAAACTAACTCAACATTTCTTTTGTATATATATATGTACTCTAGCTAGCATACCATGATAATAAAAATAAATGTCAACTCATGCTAGGCTAGGAGTGACTTTTGTATACCTTTTCTATTCGACATTAATTCTGAATAAAATTATAATATATAAGAACTCTAAAAAGTTAAATAAAATATACTATATTTATTGAAGTAAAATATTATATCACGTCCTCCGAGGTTTAATGTGGTCGCCCCACGATAATATATGAAATGAGATGTAACGAGCAGATTCGGGAGATCATATGTCCATTAAAATTAAAGTGATATAATGATTAAAATCAAGGTGACGTGACGGTCAAAGTCAAGAGGAGAGAAAATTCCGTATTTTGCTTCGTTATTCGCCTAACATTAAGGCTCTCAGCGCAAGCCCAATTCGATTATAGGTTGTTCGGAAGAGACCCGACCGGTCAAGCATAGGAGGTTCGGTGTCTTATTCTTAAAATAGGAAATTGACATGTCTAGTCATTCAATTGCTGACTAAGTTTAAGGATGTTCGACCAACCTCATATTCGATTGACCTTAGGTCTAGTCGAGGTAAAGGTCAGACTGCTCGCTTTACGCGAACCTCTTTGTGCACACTCGATCAGACGTATTACAGGTTAACACTAAGGGTCCCACACAGTGTAGAAGGTCTCCAGGCGTATTTGACTGATGTTATGGCCGGACAGACCCAAAACAACTCCAATGTACACTTCTCTTATGCACACAAGTGTAAATCCAGTCAGAATGCCAAATCTCTTATTTACTTTACCTACACATTATAATACTGATGATCGACTTAAAGTACCGATCGAATCGCTCAAAATAGGGCTCCATTTCTCTGGACGACCTATTACATGCCTGACCAAGTATAAGGCCGGTCGAGCCTAAGGCACTGGGCTTTATATTACTTCCTAAATGGATTTCCAACACGCCCAATGCATTATATTATTTTCCAAATAGATTTCTAATAGCATTCAGTGCATAACAAAGCGTACATAACAAAACAGTTTAATGTGAAGACAGACATAATGTGAGAACAGACACAAAAATAGTCAGCCTTATAGGTCGACCGGGATATACTCAGCCGACAACATGAGCAGAGAATCCTAACAACTGTCAGAATAACAACCACGTGTCAGAGAATATTCTTCTAGAACCTTCTTCGAGGATTATCTTGTTCCTCATCAGCTAACCACTTATAACAAGATATTCCTTTAACTGCACTATCAATGACATAAACTATAAAAGACAAAAGAAGTACACAAGTGGGTAAAGGAAAGATTCCTCAGACAATTATTGCACAGGTGGTATACTTTCTATCACCTGACAACCTATGATATTCTAGGCCATGATTACAGAGGTTATGATAGATGATATATAAAGGGGGTCTTCTCCGTTGGTAAGGAAGGTTCTTTGAACATCTAAAGCTTACTCTTGCACGCACGTTCTATATTGTTCTTTATTCACCAGTCCGAAATTGTACTGACTTGAGTGTCGGAGGACCTTTAACTAGGATTCTCTCTTGGTTTCTGGGTGTTAACGTTTGTTGGCTCATTTGAGTGTACGCAGGATCGAAGAAAAGCTTCATCTTGGAGTAAAAGGTCTTCTACCGGTCAACAACCAAACCACTGTGCCCGGCGCCCCATCTTTGCAGCTTTCAGACAGGATTAAATTTGGCAGTTTGTGTGAACTTTCACCTGCATCTGAAGATCAGAGATGGAAGAAGCTGGATGACTCACCACAGTCATCTTAACACAAGAAGATCTAGAGATGCTCATTAATGACCGAGCACAAAAATTAGCGCAGCAACAACAAGCAACTACTGGTGGCATGCTACCGCTGCCCAATCCTGTAGCATCGACAACAATCCATCAAAGGGAAAGAGGAACTTGGGAGGAAGGCCCCGCCCATTTATCTCTCGCGCCTCATTCCCCAATCCCGTGCCTCATTCCCCGATTCTGCATCATCGATCGCTCTCCCGCTCGCCGCTTGAGTACATGGGCCAAGAAGGGATACACCAAGAATCTTCTGGAGGAACACCTGTCCAGGATGGACACAAGGGAAAGGCCACTGCAACTTGCAACTCTCCCGAAGAAATTAACACCTCATTCTCGCAGAAGGTGCTAGAGGACAAGTTGCCAAAACACTATCAGCCTCTAGCAATAGGGGAATACTCAGGGTCAACTGATCCTAAGATCACCTGCTCAAATATGAGAATGACGCTCTTCTTCATTAGTATACGGATGGTGTAAAGTGTCGAGTGTTCCTCACCACATTCAGCAGCTCAGCGCAAAGATGGTTTAAGCAACTGCCGACAAAATCCATTGGTAGTTTTGAGGATTTACATAAGACTTTCCTTTATCACTTCGATAGTAGTCAGCACTACCAAAAGACCCTCCTGAGCCTTTTCTCACTTTAACAAGGGTCCAAGAAAACACTCAGAGCGTATATCAAAAAATTCAATCTAGTTATTATAGATGTCCCTATAGCCACTACTGAGATTTTGGTGATTGCCTTTTTCCAAGGACTCGCCGATAATGACTTCTTTCACTCTTTTTCTATTTATTGATAAGCTATTTAGGCGGGAAGTTTAGTAGTTACTTTATTTAGAAAATTTTTCAGTTTATATATATATATTTGAATATGATACAACTGAACAAGTGCAAAATTCAATTTCCTCCCATCTTTAGCTAATGAAATACCAAAATAACTAATATTTATTAAAATTAGCATTTGAAAACCCAAAAATAAACAACTATGTATATTTAACATATAAATCTCCAACAAAACTCATACTTTTCTCTCCCCTATAAATTAAATACCCCTCAGCCTCAGTACTCATGTTCTTGCCCCACCCGCAGCTTATATCCTTAATGCAAGTGTGGTCGGCGCGAGCAGCTGGAATTCTTCTCTATATAATGGTTCTATCTTTGCTTTCGGGAATAAGTGGAATGGCATCGGACAACAACCCTGTGATCTATGACTACTCTCCTTACTTTCTCGTCTACAAAGACGGCTCTGTCAAGCGGCTCAAGGCGGAGGAGCAAACGCCGCCCGGCCTTGACCCCCTCACTAACGTCGACTCCAAGGATATCCGCATTTCCGCCGATGTCTCCGCCCGCATCTATCTTCCTCCTATCAATATCAACTCTACTAGCACAAAGCTCTCCCTCATCCTCTACTTTCGCGGCGGCGGCTTTTGCATATTCTCCTCTGCCTCCCCCATCGTCCACCGCCATCTCAATGGCCTCGCGGCCGTGTCCTCTTCTATCATCCTCTCCGTCGACTACCGTCGCGCACCGGAACACCATATCCCTGTGCAATATGATGATTGTTGGGCTGCTCTCGAATGGGTCGCATCCCATCGCAGCGACGTCGGTGAGAAAAATGATATAATAATTAACATAGAAATTAAAATAATATATTTTTTTAATAATTTGGCACATATATATAATATTCTGCATGTGTACGTAGAACCGTGGCTCCTCGATCATGCTGACTATGACAGAGTCTACTTAGCCGGCGACAGTGCCGGCGGCAACATCGTGCACAACCTGGCTATGCGAGTTGGGTCTCAAGGGATGATCTCCAGTTATAGCTTGAAGCTAGCAGGGACGATACTGCTAGATCCTTACTTCTGGGGGAAAAATCTGACAGCCTCAGAGAAAGCAGCCGATCCAGTATTAAGGAAGAAGTTGGACCAACTGTGGGGAATGATTTGCCCAGAGTCGACGGCCGGGAATGACGACCCGCGCGTGAATCCCTTGGCGGTGGGAGCGCCGAGTTTGGCAGATCTAGGGTGCACGCGCATGCTGCTGTGCACGTCGGAGAAGGACGCGATGAGGGATCGGGCGCTGATGTACTATGAGGCATTGACGAAGAGTAGTGGGTGGTGCGGGACGGCTGAGTTGTATGAGGCGGCAGGGGAGGATCATGAATACTATCTGAACCATCCAGACAGCAACAGCACTGCTATGCTCCGTGCCAGAATCGCAACCTTCTTGACTTGAAGTTGTTGAATCAAAATGTACTCTAGTCTAGCTAGCATACCATGATAATAAAAATAAATGTCAACTCATGCTAGGCTAGGAGTGACTTTTGTATACCTTTTCTATTGGACATTAATTCAGAATAAAATTATAATATATAAGAACTCTAGAAAGTTAGTGCGCAAGCGAAAATACAACTAACTAATGAAAATAATAAAGAAAGAATACCAAATCGCTAACAAGTTCGATGTAACGTGGTTCGGAGATTGCTTGTGTTGGATCGAGATGCGCTAGAGGGGGGGGGTGAATAGCGCTCGCGGCTATTTCATTTTTCGAATCTGTAAATCGTACGAGAAACTAACAGAGTAATAAGCAGCGGAATAAAAACAATCAAACACAAAGACACAAGGAATTACTTCGTTCGGAGCCTAAGGCGACTCCTACTCGAAGGCCCACGATCCTTGATCGCTTTCCGTAGGTAACAACTATAATTTCGAATAGAGTATAAGTATTACAAATAAGTACAGTAGAAAGAAATACGATTATACCGACAACAGTATTGAAATCACAAGTTACGGAGCTCCGGGTCGTCGGAATGCCGCAGCAGCACTTCAGAATGATCTTGTTAGCAGCATGTCGAAGAAGGAAAGCCAGGAACTTAATTGATTAAGGTGCTGCTCGAAACCCCCTTATAAAGGGTGTTCTGGGCGCCTTGAAGGATGTTCAAGGCGCCTCAATGCTGCCGAGTCCTCCGCGTGGATCAAGTTTGAACTGGTCGAAGTTCATCTGCATAAGGCGCCTTATGCCCTATCCAAGGCGCCTTCCAAGGTGCCTTATACCTCCTTCAAGGCGCCTCCATGGGTGCTTCGCAGCCAGCTCCAGCTTTGCACCCGAGGCGCCTCCAAGCTCCATAGAGGCGCCTCGGACACTATTCATCCGAGGGAAAACTTCATTATTTTGTACCTGCAAGACATATTAGTCCCAAATGATATCCTACAATACAAAGTTAGCATAAACAACAACATGAATATGATAAAGAATATTATGACAGTCTCCGGACTGTCCGGGTCTGACTTCGAATTTTCGTCCGGAAACCTTAGGTCGACCCGACACCTACTGTTCCCTCTACGGGGAACGCATCCTCACCTACTCCACTCAGGAGATTTACCTGTTGCCAGTGCGATCCTCCAGATTGACTGGATTTTTGCTCAGCACTCGACGCTTCCAGACTTTCTGCTGGACATCCGCTTCCCGGCTAGTCCAGTCTTTCACCTGGTTCGTGACACCAGGACTTTCCACCTAGGGTTACCACCCCCTAGGACTTTTTCCTGAAGCCATCGACCTGCCAAGACTTTTCGCATAGGGTTACCACCCCCTATGACCTAGGGTTACCACCCCCTAGGGTTTTTCCTTTGCCTAACCACAGCTAGGACTTTCCTGAAATACTCAAGCAGACTTGTTAGATTACGAAACACCTTAACTTTGAATCCTTTGCCATTATCAAAACACGAGTTCGATCGTTGGATGCTTCCTGCATCAACAATCTCCCCCTTTTTGATTATGTCAACTCAAATTCAAAGTTAAGTAAACAGATATAAAAAATGAATAGATGAACACATTTAACACAAGCAAATTTGCTAAAGTAAACCCTATGAATTTAAAGTATAGCGCCAAGTATAGGCTCCCCCTTAACTGTTACTCCCCCTTTAATATTCATTATTTTAAATTTGAATTTTATAATTAATTTGAAATTGCTACTCTCCCCCTTTGCCATATATAAAAAATAAACAAGAATAGTTATTTGATTAACTAGATTTTGAAAACACTTAACAGTTTTATAATTGCCATTTCTTATTTTTAGCTAAGTGAAAAGATGATGTTAGCTCTTTGGAAACTTAGTTAAAATTATAAAACTGCTAGAAAGTGGATCTTTTTGATAGTTTAAAAAGCTAGTAAAAATATAATTTTTACTTAGGAGAAATTTTTAAAGTCGCTTTTTAATTTTGAAGGCAATGAGTTAAGTTTTTCAAAACTGTGCAGGAATTTACAAAGTTAGATTTCAAAGTGAGCTAAGTTTTACAAGCTTTGAAAATTAAGATTGGAACTTAGCTTATCTCTTTACAAGTATTGAATTTTGAAAACTATAGCTTAGGTTAAAAATAAACTTAGCTTAATTTTAAACAATACTTAAATTTTAGGACAGGGAGGGAGTAAAGTAGCTAAAAAATTTGGTTTAGGTTATTTATTCAAAGTCAGTTGGTTCTTAAGTCCAAGCATGAGTCATGTTCAATAGATTGACTTTAAGAGGTATCAAAGCCCTAAAGATCAAACATACTTAACTAGAAAATTGAGTATCCTTTACCAACTGTCTAACCTTTAGCTACTTGCTGATTGCCTACAGGGCCACAACTTTCACATGGTTAGTCAAGTTAAGTCAATTTGGTCCAGTTAGTTTTGACTAGAGCTGGAAAAACTTGACTCGATTGATGTATATTACGTATTTAACGCCCAGACTCATATTGATGCACAGATATAAGAATTCTTGAGTCCAGGCTGTACCCTATGCATCTCACACCGTTCTATGTCTTTCAAACACAATCAAGGTACACCTAGGTGTTTGTGAGATTCTCTGGCTTAAGTCTAGGGGAACATGATTTCTAGGGGGAAAACTTAGGCTAAGCCCAACTTTTGAAAAATCTAATAAACTGGAATTTTGAAAGCTATTTTTCCTAGATTTTGAAAAAAAACAAGATAATAAAACGAGACACCTACTCTACTCAACACATTCCTATTTGCCTTCTAAGTGCACTGAACTCAAGTTCAGGTAAAGGTTTTGTAAAAATATCAGCTAGGTTTGATTTGGACTCAATATGATTGAGTGCAATTTCACCCTTAGCTACGTGATCCCTTACAAAATGATGTTTTACCTCTATGTGTTTAGTCCTAGAATGGTGAATAGGATTTTTGGTCAGATTAATTGAGCTGATATTATCAATAAAGATTTTTGTATTTTTATATTCTAGTTGATAGTCTTTTAATGTATGTATCATCCACAACAGTTGAGATGCACATTCTCCTAGAGCTATGTATTTAGCTTCTGTAGTGGATAGAGCAACACAATGTTTCTTTCTGCTTGACCAACTTACTAGACACTGACCTAGAATCTGGCAGCTACCACTTGTACTTTTTCTGTCTAATTTGCACTCGACATAGTCTGAGTCAGAGTATCCATAGAGGTCAAAGGTTCAAGTTCTTGGGGTACCAAAGTCCTACATTTAGAGTTCCTTTAATATACCTAAGTATTCTTTTAACATATGTTAGGTGTGACTCTTTTGCACAGAATTGGTATCTTTCGCACATACCTACTGCAAACAATATGTCGGGTCGGCTTGCAGTTAGGTAAAGTAAACTACTTATGGCACTCCTATAGTACTTTGGATCTACTGGTTTTCCTTCAGCGTCAGAGTCTATGTTAATGTTGGTTGCCATTGGAGTATTTATAGTTTTTGAATTTTCCATGCAGAATTTTTTAATTAACTCCTTAGCATATTTAGTTTGATAAATATAGATTCCATCTTTGGTTTGTTTTATTTGTAAGCCTAAGAAAAAGTTAAGTTTCCCAACCATACTCATTTCAAATTCATTTTCCATTAATTTAACAAATTCTTTTAAAAACTTAGAGTTAGTTGAGCCAAAAATTATGTCGTCAACATAGATTTGGGCTATAAAGATGTCTTTTTCTAAAGTTTTTACAAATAAGGTCGGATCTATTTGTCCTTGGTTAAAGTCTTTGGATATTAAGTAATTAGATAATCTTTCATACCATGCCCTAGGGGCTTGTTTTAGTCCATATAACGCCTTTTTTAGTTTAAATACATGGTTTGGGTAGTCTAGGTCTTCAAATCCTGGGGGTTGGCTTACATAGACCTCTTCCTTGATGAACCCATTTAAAAAAGCTGACTTAACATCCATTTAGTATAACTTAAACCCTTTATTTGCTGCATAGGCTAATAACATCCTAATGGATTCGAGTCTAGCTCCCGGAGTATAGGTTTCATCATAGTCTAAGCCTTCGACTTGACTAAACCCTTTGGCTACTAGCCTAGCTTTGTTTCTTATTATATCACCGTGATCATCCAACTTGTTCCTAAAAACCCATTTGGTGTCTATTATTGATTTATCTACGGGTTTAGGTACAAGGTCCCAGACTTGGTTTCTCTCAAATTGTGCTAATTCTTCCTGCATTGCAATGATCCAATCTGGGTCAGGTAGGGCTTCTTCTATAGTCTTAGGTTCAATTTTAGAAATAAGGGCAATCTGACTAAGGTTTCTATAGGAGGATCTAGTTCTGACTCCAAGGTTTGAGTCACCCAAAATTTGGTCAGGTGGGTGAGAGGTACTTACTCTAGTTGGTCTTATCTGTGGGTCAGAAACTGGTTCGTCTGGTTTATTAAGGTTAGGTTGGATTTCATCATCTTCTATAATTCTTGGATTGATGTCAATATTTTCATTTATATTAGGTGGGTTGTTTTCTTCATCAAAAATCACATTAGTTGTTTCTTCAACTTTCAAGGTATTTTGATTATATACTCTAAAGGCCCTAATGGTTGAGGAGTATCCTAAAAATATTCCTTGGTTAGACCATTTTGTTGGGGGGGGGGGGGTTCTAGGACATGAAAATTCATATTGGTATCCATTCATTTTACAAAATTGGGTGAACCTATGATTTTCAAATCCCTCCCGTGATCACTTCTTATTCTTTTAATTTTAGTATCTTTTTCATTTTCTGTTAATTTGCAAAAATTACTAAATGTTTCATAGGTCTCATCTTTTGTTTTTAGGAATTTTACCCATGAGTACCTAAAGTAGTCATCAATTATCACTAAACAATATTGGTTTTTGCTTAGTGATTTGGCTCTATGTGAATCAAATAGGTCAAGGTGAAGGAGCTCAAGTAAGGAGTTAGTTCTTTCTAGGTTGGTTGACTTGTGGGTTGACTTGTTTTGTTTTCCTTTTTGACACGCATCACAGATTGAGTTTTCAATAAATTTTAATTTGGGCAAGCCTCTAACTAGACCATTTTGACTCAATTTTGAAATGAGTCTAGTGTGAGTGTGACCCAGTCTTCTGCGCCACAGTTGGGTTTCCTCTTGTTGTGTCAAGAGACACTTTATTGAGGATATTGATAGGTCAATTGTGTAGATGTTATTCTCCCTAAGTCCCTTAAGTCTAATCTCAGGGTTTTCGATGTTTTTAACTAGACACCCAGATTTATTAAAATTGACTAGATATCCACTGTCACACAATTGACTTATACTTAGTAAATTAAAGTTAAAATTTTCAACCAATAAGACATTTCGAATAATTAAATCGGAGCTAAGTTCAATATTACCTTTTCCGATTACTTTAAGTTTACTGTCATTGCCGAATGCAACTGATCCTAAATTCTTGTATTTGAGTTTTGTAAACTTCAATTTATCTCCAGTCATGTGTCTGGAGCAGCCACTATCCAACATCCATTGATCTAATTCCTACACATGAAGTAGTTGAATTGGTTTCTTTTTAATGGATTTAAAGATAGCTTAATTAAAGTAGACTCCTTAGATTTTCTATCTTACCCAATCTAAGTTAGCAAGCAATTAACCCTATGACTGTTTTTAAATAACGTTTTAATTTTTTTTGGTTGAATTAGTTTTAAGTCAACATATTTCACATAATTTAGGTTAATTAAGTTTTGAAAAAATTTTAAGTTAATTTGTGAAGAATAATTTTAATTAAATTAATTTTGAAAAATAAGTTTGATCCTGTCCGAATGCCGAATCAACGGGCGCTGGGCACGTGGCGCTTCCGGCTGTTGGCGTGGATCTTCGACTGGCGGCACGAAGCTCCGGCGACCCTGCACAAAAGTCGGGCCGGGAAGGGGTTCCCAGCGGCGACCCTCCGACGCTCAAGTCAGGCGAAGCTCAAGAAAGAAACTGTGGCTTTAAAACTCGTAGACTGCGTACCTCCGGCGAAGAATGAGGGCCTTTATATAGGGCTGCGAAGAAGTGAGTGTACACCTACCGAGGTGTACACGTGTCCATGGCCCATACTCCAGTAAGGACTTATCAGTGAGCTTCCCTAACCCATACTGCTACAGTCTCAGCATGTCCTCGATGGGACAGCGGAATCCCCTGTCACAAGATTTGGAGCATGGCCCACACGTGAAACATACCTGTTGTCAGAAAAAGACGTTCCTTGTCCTTTTCCCCTTTGCTCCAGATCTGGCTTCCGGGCGGACAGCTCCCTCAACATCCGGCCGGACATATGCGGTGGTTTACTTGGGGAGATCTTCCATCACGTGCTTTGTGGAGACTATTAGCAGTGTTACCTTATGGCTTTGGCCGAGCGTGACGTCCGCTCGGCCCCGTGACCTTTTCCACTGAGCGCCGGAACCCTGATTTCGACAGGGCGCCTTTAACCATCAGCCGAATATCGTCCGATCGGCCAGCCGATCGGACCCATCACTCTCCGGGCGTTCGATTCCATCGGTCGGCCGGACGTCCGGTCGGACCCTGCCCTCTCCGGCCGTCCGGTCGGACCCGACCCTCTCCGGATGGACGACTGCCACTGTGACTTCCACGTGGCGTTGACTTCACAGGGCGGGGTCCCCTGCTCTTACTACCGGATCACTTGCCTCCCCTTCAAGTCTAGTCGAAGGAGGCGAATAGTCCGACTGACTGGACTAAGAATCTGGACGAGCGGCTCCTCCGTGTTGGTATCCCTCGCTCGGCCAACCATAGAGGTAGCCTTAAGCGAATCAACAATGGCATTCACCAGATCTCCTCGTGCTCTGCGCCAATCTTCGACATTAAGGTTGAGCATGCTTTCATTAAATGCTCCGAATGATTGAATGCCACGTGGAGCACTGCCATCGGCGTACGGCGGCGGTGGCATGGTGTTTTGATGTGATCGAAGTGATTCAAAATGGACGACTCGATGCATGCTTTGATTCCCGTGACCTGGATCCAAAGGTGGAGGCCGCCCGGCCTTCACCCTATAAATTCTTCGTTTCCTTCTCTCCCTCACTTGCCTCCGCAATTTTGACCATTGCCCCCTGCGCTTTGGAGCTCCGGCGATCCTGTTTCTGCTCTCCGGCGCCTTTTCCTTGATCCCTCTCCCCGTAGCAAGGTTTTATATCTTTCCTTCCTTTTTTCCGGTGTTTCCTCCGCATTTCTTTCTCAGTTTCGATCCTTGAAACTTCCTTTCGTTTGCTGTTGTTTTTCTCCCGCCTTTTTGCCTTTTGACTCCTTCCGATCGGCCCATGGCTAGCTCTTCCCATCCCAAGATCACCGCCCCATGGTACACTCACCATGCATCCCGATTCGAATGGACTTGATATTTTAGACAATTTCAAATCCCGAGAATTTCAAATTCGCTTAGTGGTCTTTCCGGCCTCACGAGCTTGTGTCTTCCGAGACCGCCACGTCGGTCTTCATTTTCCTGTACACCCTTTCATCATAGATGTCTGTAATTTTTTCGGTGTGCCGTTCGGCAGTTTAGTACCCAATACCTTCCGTCTCCTCTGCGGTGTTGTCGTTTTGTTCAAGATTCACAACATCCCCCTCCGACCGGAGGTCTTCTTCTATTTCTATTACCCAAGCAAGCCGAGCCGGGCACCTTCATGTTCCAAGCTCGGCCCGACTTGGTCTTTTTCAACAAACTTCCGACTTCCAATAAACATTGGAAGGATTATTTTTTCTACATCCGTATGCCCAATCAGGCAAACTTCCCGACCCAGTGGCAGGTCAGTCTGCCCCCCACTCCCGAGTTGAAGAAGTTCAAGACCCGACCGGACTACCTCCACGCTACAAATATACTGGCCAGTCTGCGACTTGACATCAACAAACTTCTCCACGAGGGAGTAATGTACATCTTCGGGCTGAGTCCTATACGGACCCCTCTTCCGGCCGGCTTCGGTAAGAACTTTGGTTGGGCATTTGCTTTGATTGCTAACTGATTTCTTTTCCTTTCTTTGCAGCGGACACCGTTATGGATTCGGTCATGGCCGGTGTTTTGAAAAGGAAGGCGGCCGCTCTGGAAGCCGCGGCGGTCAGAGAAATGGAAGCTTTGGGTATCCAGCCGGTCGGATCCCACGAAGGAGAGAGCGGGACTCAGGCTGAGTCGACCGCTCCCGCTTCTTAGCAAAACGTGGCCAGCGGAGCCACTCCTCCTGGAGAACCAACTACCCTCGAGGAAGGTTCCGCTCGAGAGGAGGAGCAGCCCTTACAAAAGAGGCGTCGAGTGGAGACTCCCCTGCGGTCGGCAACCTCCGCGGTCCAACCATCCGAGCGGGTCACTGCAACTGCTCGGGGCAAGGCGCCAGAGACCGAAACCATCTCGTCCGACCGGACGCCTTCGGATTGGGACGAGCCAGCTGCTCCAGTGGAGGCTATTCCAATCAGCACCCTTCCACCCGCTCGCCATTCAGCCCAGCGCTCGACCATTCATTCCCAGTTTTCTACGCCGGCTTCTGATCCCCTTCCGACTGCCGGTCGGACGACCCCCGGTCATGGCCGCACGATTCGGGTCACTCTTCATCTTCCGACTGAAGAGCTAATTCCAGAGGCCGACCGCCCATCTGCACCCGAGCACACCATCACCTTGAAAGGGCCCCTAGCTGAGATGTGGGCCGATGCTCGGGCACGCACTGCGCTGATACCCCTCGAAAACTTGGCCAATAGCCACATGCGGGAGGCCACGGGGGTAAGTTTGCTCTACTATGTTTTGTATGCATTCTTTCCGATCGACCGCTAATAACTATAATTTTCTTTTGCCAGAGATGGGTGGAGGAAATTGCGGTTTCCAACCGCTTGGGCTTGGTGGATGAAGAGCTACGGCAACTGAAGGCCGCAGTTGGTCCGTCCGGCCTTCAGGGCCCTTCCTATTCCGAGCTGCAAAAGGAGCTGAAGAAAGCTCAAACTCTGCTGGCGGCCGAGCAGAAGAAGACAGCCGACCAGGCCCATGCCTTGGCCGAGTCCGAGCGACAAGTCAAGTCGCTTGACACAAAAATAACCCTGGCCACCACTCGGAAGAATACATCTATCTCCGATCTAGAGAAGAAGAACGTTGAGGCTCGGGGCCTGGAGCTGAAGATAAAGGAGTTGACAGAGCAGCTCGACAGGGAGAAGGCGGGCCGCTCGGCCGACGCGGAAAAGCTTAAGAATCTGAACGAGGCCCTCACAGGCTCCCAGGCGGCTTTCAAAGAATATCAAGATGTCGAGCCGAGCCGAGTCACCACTCTACAACAGAGCTACATCTGATCGCCCGAATTCTCGGAGAAAATCTGCGAGCGGATGTACACAGCCTTCGACTTGGCCATGACTGCCACTATGACCTATCTGAAGTCGAAGGGCCTTCTTCCGGAGTCCACCAATATTTCGGCCGGTGATCAGGTGGCGCTCCTAGATAACATCCCCAAGACCCTCTACGATTATATCGAGTAATTTTTGTAATTTAGCCACTCGGCTAAATATGATCCCTTTTGTACTTAGGCCGCCCGCCCTGAGATTTTATTTTTAATGCAATGCTTTCCTTTTGCGCACTCTATCTTTTTGCACTTTGTCCTTTTGCTAATTAATATGTGTGTTGCCCGCTCGCCTATTATCACACCTCTGGCATTCGAAAGGCATTTTTACGAAGTACTTGGCGATGCCCTTCCGCTCGGGCAAATATTCCGGACGCGTAACATTCCGTTTTGCTAGCAAGGATCGCTCGCTATAAGCCGACAAGAACCTTTGAGCCCTGAGCCGAGCGGAATGTAGAGTCGGTCGAACGATATTGGCGGCGAACTTCTCGGACACTTGCAGTCTCCTTTTTTTTTCCCGCTCGGACTATTTATAGACGCCGGCTCGTCTCTCGATATTTAACGTCGGAGCTCGACGGTCTTCCGCTCGGACGTTTATAGACGCCGGCTCGTCTCTCGATATTTAACGTCGGAGCTCGACGGTCTTCTGCTCGGACGTTTATAGACGCCGGCTCGTCTCTCGATTTTTAACGTCGGAGCTCGACGGTCTTCCGCTCGGATGTTTATAGACGCCGGCTCGTCTCTCGATATTTAACGTCGGAGCTCGACGGTCTTCCGCTCGGACGTTTATAGACGCCGGCTCGTCTCTCGATATTTAACGTCGGGGCTCAACGGTCTTCCGCTCGGACGTTTATAGACGCCGGCTCGTCTCTCGATATTTAACGTCGGAGCTCGACGGTCTTCCGCCGGACGTTTATAGACGCCGCTCGTCTCGATATTTAACGCCGGAGCTCGGCGGTCTTCCGCTCGAACCGTTTATGCCGGCTCGTCCCTCGATATTTAACGCCGGAGCTCGGCGGTCTTCCGCCGACGCTTATAGACGCCGCCTGCCTCGATATTTAACGAGAGCTCGACGATCTTCCGCCGGACGCTTATAGACGCCGCTCGTCTCGATATTTAACGTCGGAGCTCGATGGTCTTCCGCCCGGACGTTTATAGACGCCGCTCGTCTCGATATTTAACGTCGAGCTCAACGGTCTTCGGGTCGGACGGTTTTCGTCTCTCGATATTTAACGTCGGAGCTCGACGGTCTTCCGCTCGGACGTTTATAGACGCCGGCTCATCTCTCGATATTTAACATCGGAGCTCGACGGTCTTCCGCTCGGCGGGTTTATAGACGCCGGCTCGTCTCTCGATATTTAACGTCGGAGCTCGACGGTCTTCCGCTCGGACGTTTATAGACGCCGGCTTGTCTCTCGATATTTAACGTCGGAGCTCGACGGTCTTCCGCTCGGCAGGTTTATAGACGCTGGCTCGTCTCTCGATATTTAACGTCGGAGCTCGACGGTCTTCCGCTTGGACGTTTATAGACGCCGGCTCGTCTCTCGATATTTAACGTCGGAGCTCGACGGTCTTCCGCTCGGACGTTTATAGACGCCGGCTCGTCTCTCGATATTTAACGTCGGAGCTCGACGGCCTTTAAGGCTACTTCTAACACTGCCGGTCGGCGAAGATATTTGCCATCTTTATAATTTTGCTTCCTGCATTACAAGGACATGGGCGACCGAAATGTATATAAATTTACATTTAGCGCACCTTTCACCCAGCTCGGATAACGTACTCCCGGCCGAACGGCTCGGGGTCTTCTTCGTCGAGCGCTTGGCTCGGATAACATACTCCCGGCCGAACGACTCGGGGTCTTCTTTGTCGAGCGCTGGGCTCAGATACTATACTCCTGGCTGAATGGCGCGGGGCCTCCATTGTCGAGCCTTTGGCTCGGATACTATACCTCCGGCCGAATGGCGCGGGGCCTTCGTTCGGAAAATTACGATGAATTCTATGCCCGAAAGAAACTATATCTGAAAAACTAACCTGCTGATCAGCATAAGATCTAACACAATTTCTCAACTCCCGAATACCCGTGGAGTGAGGTGGATACAATGTACTCGTCGAAATTTATCAAGGCCAGGAGGATGGCGAAACTTCCCGGTCGGTCCTCCATGGCTGCTCGGCCCACCAGAGGTGGAGGCGGCCTGCTTCTTTATCCTTTTACTTGAGCCTTCTGCTCCCGTTGATCCACGAGCCTTCGTCATCGAGCGCTTGGCTCGGATCTTATACACCATGAAGATTGGCCGCTCGGCCGATAATGCCAATTGCGCACATTATAACATTTTGTCTTCTACATTTCAAATATACAACCAAATGGAAAATATACAGCACATATTCTATTGGTGCACCCTTCACTCTGCCCCGGACAGGTTGGAGATAATTTGCGCTTCATGGTGGATCCAAGTGCCAATCCATCTTCATCCGCTCGGCAGCTCGTCCACCCAACTTCCTTGTATGCGGTCGATTCATCGCCTGACATCAAACTCCCGCTCTTGAGGTTCCAGAAGGAGGGGCTTGCTATAAGTTGAATTCGGGAGATGAAGTATCTTCTTTTGAGGGAAATGGGACTGTGGCAGTCGGTGCTTCCGCTCGGGAGAAGCGTCCGCTCGGAGGGCCTTGCCTTTTCTGTTGTCCCGTATTGGTATTTCATCTGACGAAGATCCCCGATTGCGATTCACTGCTACACCATCAGGAGGCGTCCGGAATAGGGCCCAACGGAATAGAACGGTAGCCGGTGGTGTTTCCGCTCGACCACCAGACGCTGACGTTGCTTGCTTCTCCGGCCGCTCGGCTGTTGCTTTCTGTTTTTGCTCCACAAGCTTGGCGGCCCTTATCTCGATCAGAGCGTCGAGTTCCTATGTGTTGTCGTCCAGCCTCGTCCATTGTTCCCGTTCGGATGCAGGAGCGTTCCCACAGACGGCGCCAAATTGATCATGTCCGAATGCTGAATCAATGGACGCTGGGCACGTGGCGCTTCCGGCTGCTGGCGTGGATCTTCGACTGGCGGCACGAAGCTCCGGCGACCCTGCACAAAAGTCGGGCCGGGAAGGGGTTCCCGGCGGTGACCCTCCGACGCTCAAGTCAGACGAAGCTCAAGAAAGAAACTGTGGCTTTAAAACTCGTAGACTGCGTACCTCTGGCGAAGAATGAGGGCCTTTATATAGGGCTGCGAAGAAGTGAGTGTACACCTACCGAGGTGTACACGTGTCCATGGCCCATACTCCAGTAAGGACTTATCAGTGAGCTTCCCTAACCCATACTGCTACAGTCTCAACATGTCCTCGATGGGACAGCGGAATCCCCTGTCACAAGATTTGGAGCATGGCCCACACGTGAAACATACCTGTTGCCAGAAAAAGACGTTCCTTGTCCTTTTCCCCTTTGCTTTAGATCTGGCTTCCGGGCGGACAGCTCCCTCAACATCCGGCCGGACATATGCGGTGGTTTACTTGGGGAGATCTTCCATCACGTGCTTTGTGGAGACTATTAGCAGTGTTACCTTATGGCTTTGGCCGAGCGTGATGTCCGCTCGGCCCCGCGACCTTTTCCACTGAGCGCCGGAACCCTGATTTCGACAGGGCGCCTTTAACCATCAGCCGAATATCGTCCGGTCGGCTAGCCGATCAGACCCATCACTCTCCAGGCGTTCGATTCCATCGGCCGGCCGGACGTCCGGTCGGACCCTGCCCTCTCCGGCCGTCCGGTCGGACCCGGCCCTCTCCAGATGGACGACTGCCATTGTGACTTCCATGTGGCGTTGACTTCACAGGGCGGAGTCCCCTGCTCTTACTACCGGATCAAAGTTAATTAATAATTTTTAAAATAATTTTGAAATAGGTTTGAAATTAAGTTTTAGAATCATTTTGAAAATATTGAAATTAAGTTCTAAAATAATTTTGAAATGGAATTTTAAAATAATTTTGAAATTGAGTTCTAAAATTGAGTTCTAAAATAATTTTGAAATTGAATTTTAAAATAATTAAGTTTTAAGTTTTAAAATAATTTTAAGTTAATTAATTTTTAAAAATAATTTTAAAGTTAATTAATTTTTGAAAATAGTTTTAAAGTTAATTAATTTTTGAAAATAATTTTAAGTTAATTAATTTTTGAAAATAATTTTAAAGTTAATTAATTTTTGAAAATAATTTAAAGTTAATTAATTTTTTGAAAATAATTTTAGTTTTAATTAATTTTTTGAAAATAATTTTATTTTTAATTTCTTAGTCATCTCACCCGATCTAAATTTTTAATCAGGGAACCCTATAATTGTTGTGAGATGAATTATGGTTGAATTTAAGGGTCTGGTTTAACTTTGTGTTAGATTTAGGTTTAGCTTTAGGTTTAACAAGTAAGCATTCTTTGGATAAACTTCTGGGCTATGGTGAGTCACAAGGAACTCATTAAAGTAACCATGCCTTCGAGATTTTCCAAATAGTCCTACCCATTGAACTTAATATTAAACCTTGGTCTAACTAGTTAGGATCCATTTAAGGGTAGCTTCGGTCAGTTCCACTTGGCCAAATGCACCAGGTCGAAGCCATATTTTCCTAGACATGCGATGCCCAAGCTTCCCTAACGTATTATCATCCAAAAATTTCACCAGTACTGTGGGTCAAGTTAAACCTGGCCCGTTTTAATCTAACCTTAATTACCCTGCCGGGTAATCTACTCTTGTTTTACTCATTTCGGGTAGATTAAGTTCAGTTACCCTGTCGGGTAGTTCAGTTGGGAGTGCCAGCTATTCTGGATCCTCCATCTATCTTTTATTTGATTTTAATTTTGAATTTTTAATTTGATTGTTGTTTTTTGAATTTGAATTTTTAATTTGATTTTTGATTTTTGAATTTAAATTTATTTTCAAATTTTGATTTATTTGATTTTTGAATTTTGAATTTAAATTCGAATTTTGATTTCTGATTTTTGAATTTTGAATTTAAATTCGAATTCTGATTTTTGAATTTTGAATTTAAATTTGAATTTTGATTTATGATTTTTGAATTTAAATTTTGAATTTTTAATTTGATTTTTGAATTTTGAATTTTGAATTTAAATTTTTAATTTTTAATTTATTTGATTTTGATTTTTGAATTTAAATTTTAAATTTTTAATTTGATTTTTGATTTTTGAATTTTGAATTTAAATTTTGAATTTTTTATTTTGATTTTTGATTTTTTAATTTTGTTTTATTAAGATCGTTTTTCTTTTTGCTCCCCCTGGATCATAGCCTCGATATGGTCTATCGAGGTAGTGTATTTGATCATTCGGGACCCAGTATTGACCAAGTCTAACTTGATTGACCAATTTGGACTTGGGGACCCATGCTTGGACTGATTTAATATTTGGTTTGTTTATTAAGGATAAATAAGATTTATATTTCTTTTTCGATTTATATCCTAGCCCAGTTCTATTGTAAACGGCTCTTTGTATCCCAAGAATTAGGTCAAGATTCTTGGAGCCCAAAGAAAAACGTTCTAAGGTATTTTTTAAATCATTGACCTGAATTTTCAAACTAGAATTTTCTTCCTCAAGTTTTTGAACTTGAGTTGAATTTCCAGTCTGAACTTGATCAGGTAAGGATTTAATGTCAGTCACTTCTTTAAGGACAACTACTTCCTTTAGAAGTGACTTAATTTTAAGATTTGACTTAGCTAACTTGCGTAATAAATAATTGATTAAATTATTAAGTTTAGGAATACTTACAGTGGAGTCTGGCCCTTCTGAAATGGATGCGGATCCGTGACTTCGCTCGGACTCGGCCTCTGACTCGCTCTCGGATTCGACGATCTGGTCCCGGGCCATCAATGCGAGTAAACTCGTCTGATCGAGTTCGTCGTCGTCGTCTTCCGAAGAAGATTCGTCCCAGGTTGTCTTCAGGGCCTTCTTTCTTCTTTGCTTTTTGGCTTCCTTCTGGTTGGGGCAGTTGGCTTTGATATGCCCCTTCTGGTTGCACCCGTAGCAGGTAACTTCAAACTTTAATTTCGGACTCGGTTGGGTCTCCTTGGACTGAATTGCCTTCTTCAGGTCTTTCTTGTTGAAGCCCTTCTTCTTCTTGTAGAGCTTCTTCACGAGGTTCACGAGTTCACTGGTCAACTCATCTTCTTCATCTTCTGAGTCGGGTTCGTCTTCTGATTCCGGTTCAATTTTTCGCCGGGATCTCGGTTCGCGCGTTCTACTGGTACCTGCAAGCAAAGCTACACCTTTCTCGGATGGTTGTGCATTAGTTTGTTCATGAAGTTCAAATTCACTAAATAATTCATCTAACTTTAAAGAAGACAAATTCTTGGAGACTTTGTAGGCATCTACCATTGATGCCCACAATGTACTCCTTGGAAACAAATTAAGAGCATACCTTATTATATCCCTATTTTCTACCTTCTGCCCGATTCCGTGAAGGGAGTTAAGGATATCTTGAATTCGAGTGTGTAACTGGCTCACCGTCTCATTTTCCTGCATTATTAAGTTATACAATTTCTTAAGTAAAAGATCCCTTTTACTTACCATAGTGTCGGAAGTGCCCTCGTGGAGTTCGATCAGTTTCTCCCATAGCTCCTTTGCGGAAGAGAACGGACCGACTCTGTTGAGCTCCTCCTTGGTAAGACCGCACTGGAGGGTGCAGGTGGCTTTGGCGTCGGCTTCCACCTTTTTGATAAGGTCTGGCTCTCAGTTCTCGCAGGATGTAGGCTTGCCGTCTGCTTCAGTTGGTAGTCACAGTCCCGTCTTGACTATCATCCAGGTGTCGAACTGGATCTTCAAATATATCTCCATTCACCCTTTCCAATATCCTAAGTCTTCTCCGGAAAATAGTGGGGGACGAACAGTGCTATATCCATCTTGTTGGGCCATATAAATCTTACAAAAACAAAAACAAGAAGATCTGTTCCAAGACTGAGTCTTGGATTAGTAATGCGGGAAGAATAGAAAAAAAAATGAGCTCAAGTGGTTCTGACCAACTTTGAGCAACACCGATTTTGAAAAGAATTAGAATTTTAGCCACTAAGCTAATTTCTAATTGACTCCGAAAAAAAACAAAAAATACCACGAAAAAAAATGTTTTGAATGGTGGTTGCACCTAATTCAAAAAACCCCGCTCTGATACTAATTGTTGGATCGAGACGCGCTAGAGGGGGGGGGGGTGAATAGCGCTCACGACTATTTCGTTTTTCGAATTCGTAAATCGTACGAGAAACTAACAGAGTAATAAGCAGCGGAATAAAAACAATCAAACACAGAGACACAAGGAATTACTTCGTTCGAAGCCTAAGGCGACTCCTACTCGAAGGCCCGCAATCCTTGATCGCTTTCTGTGGGCAACAACTATAATTTCGAATAGAGTACAAGTATTGCAAATAAGTACAGTAGAAAGAAATTCGATTATACCGACAATAGTATTGAAGTCACAAGTTACGGAGCTCCGGGTCGTCGGAATGTCGCAGCAGCACTTCGGAATGATCTTGTTAGCAGCACGTCGAAGAAGGAAAGCCTGGAACTTAATTGATTAAGGTGCTGCTCGAAACCCCCTTATAAAGGGTGTTCAGGGCGCCTTGAAGGCTGTTCAAGGCGCCTCCATGCTACCGAGTCCTCCGCGTGGATCAAGCTTGAACTGGTCGAAGTTCATCTGCATAAGGCGCCTTATGCCCTATCCAAGGCGCCTTCCAAGGCGCCTTATACCTCCTTCAAGGCGCCTCCATGGGTGCTTCGCAGCCAGCTCCAGCTTTACACCCGAGGCACCTCCAAGCTCCATGGAGGCGTCTCGGACACTGTTCATCCGAGGGAAAACTTCATTATTTTGTACCTGCAAAACATGTTAGTCCCAAACGATACCCTGCAATACAAAGTTAGCATAAACAACAACATGAATATGATAAAGAATATTATTACAGTCTTCGAACTGTCCGGGTCTGACTTCGGATTTCCGTCCGGAAACCCTAGGTCGACCCGACGCCTACTGTTCCCTCTACGGGGAACGCGTCCTCACCTACTCCACTCAGGAGATTTACCTGTTGCCAGTGCGATCCTCCAGATTGACTGGACTTTTGCTCAGCACTCGACGCTTCCGAACTTTCTGCTGGACATCCGCTTCCCGGCTAATCCAGTCTTTCACCTGGTTCGTGACACCAGGACTTTCCACCTAGGGTTACCAACCCCTACGACTTTTGTCTGAAGCCATCGACCTGCCAAGAATTTCCGCATAGGGTTACCACCCCCAAGGGTTTTCCCTTTGCTTACCAACCTCGTTGGCTCTCTCCCATGCCGTCCTTCTCGCTAGCTGCATCTTTTGCTCGACTTCTTGTGCTCCTAAGCTCCTGCACACTTAGACACAAGGTTAAACACAACAGGATATAACTTAACTTATCTAAACACATCAAAATAACCTTGGGGTACCAACAATCTCTCCCTTTTTGATATGAGCAACCCAGGTTAAGTTAGGGTAAACAAATATAAAATAAAAGCAATAAATTTGTAATTCAAGTGTAAACATTAAAAAAATCTAAAAATCTACTCCCCCCTAGACTTAATCTTCCCTTCTCCCCCTTTGATCACATAAAAAATGGGGTACTAAAAGATGGAAGTTTAAATTTGACTAATCTGGCTGAAAGCCACTACCCTAGTGGTTGCCAACCTACCTTCAGAACTTAAGGAACAGCTTGTTGCTTGTTTAACATGTAACAATCATGTTTTTGCTTGGGAACCCAAGGAAATCACAAGCGTCTCTCCCACCATCATGGAGCATGTACTCTATGTCTTCCTGAAAGACCAACCAGTCAAGTAAAGAAAAAGAGACTTTGGGGCGGATCAAAATAAGATCATCCGGACAAAAATAGACAAGCTATTATTGGAGGTCGGCTACATCTAAGGGGTGCAGTTCCCAAGCTGGTTAGCCAACGTGGTTCTGGTGTCCAAGTCGGAAAACAAATTGAGGGTCTGCATTAACTTAAGGGCTTTAAATAAAGCATTTCCCAAGGATTACTACCCCTTGTCGAGAATTGATCAGGTAGTAGATTCAACTTCTGGTTGCGAGTTAATTTGCATGCTAGATGCCTATCAGGGTTACCATCAAGCACCATTTGCCAAGGACGACCAGGAGAATGTTAGCTTTATAACTACTGAAGGCACTTACTGCTATAATGTTATGTCATTCGGACTAAAGAATGCAAGTGTCTTCAACTACTTATGAATAAAGTGTTCAGAAAATAGATTTCACGAAATATGAAGGTTTATGTAGACGACATTCTTATTAAATCCCTTAGGGCGACTGACCTGTGCACTGATGTGGAAGAAACCTGCCAGACTTTAAGGTGATACAAACTAAAGCTCAACCCCAATAAATATTTGTTCGAAGAAAAAAGTGGAAGGTTCCTGGGATACATTGTGACCGAGAGAGGGATAGAAGCCAACCTGAGCAAAGTACAAGCGCTTCAAGACATGGCTCCCCCGCTCAATTTTAAAGAGGCATAAAAACTGACCGGTCAGATCACAGTCCTGTCTCACTTCATCTCCCAATTGGTTGATCAAAGTTTTCCTTTATGCAAGATCCTTCGCTGAGTGACCAAATTCTAGTGAGATATTGACTGTGATAAAGCTTTTGAGGAGTTAAAAAATTATCTGGGCGCCCTACCTATACTTGCTAAGCCAGTGGCGGGCAAAACTTTGTTGGTGTATTTGTCAGCCAATGAGCACATAGTCGGATCAGTGTTGGTGAGGCAGGAGGGCAAAGATCAATAGCCTGTATACTTTTTAAGTCATTTATTAAAAGGAGCCAAGTGTCGTTACACTGCACTTGTGAAATTAGAGTATGGAGTGGTCTTAATTGCTCGAAGGTTGCATCCCTATTTCTTTTCTCACCCAATCATGGTACTTACTAACAACACCTTGGGCCGAGTACTTGTCAATCCAGAAGCCTCCGGAAGGTTGATTAAGTAGATCATGGAGCTCAGTGAATATGACATACAATATCAACCCCGAGCAGCCATCAAGGTTCAAGGCGTAGTAGATTTTATAACAGAGGTGCAAAACTCTAAGCATGAGGGAACTTGGAAAATAAACGTGGATGGATCATCCGCTCGACAGGGCAGCAGAATAGGTATTCTTATGATATCACCTAGGGAAGATAGAATGTAGCTATCTGTCCGGCTAAATTATTGCGCTACAAACAATGAAGCAGAATATGAAGCGTTGATAGTCGACCTGAAAGCTGCTAGACATGTGGGAGCTTCTCTAGTTTTAATTTATTCAGATTCTCAGTTAGCCGTCTAGAAATTATTAAGAAATTTTGAAATTAATAATGAACTATTTAAGCTCTATACAGAGGCATTCAAGAAGCTTAGAGCTGGGTTTCAAGAAGTAATTATACAAAAGGTTTCTTGAGCAGAAAGTCAGACAATAGATGATTTTGCCAACCTAGCTTCCTCCATAGTTCCATGGACCCTAGATAGGCCTATAGAACAAACCTTATTAGTAGTTTGCATTGAACAACAGACCAACCTTGAACTGTAGAGTGATTGGAGAACACCAATCATTTTATTTCTGTAGCAGGGTGTCTTACTAATAGAAGGAGAATAAGCACATATAATTAAGAAAAGAGACAACTGATTCACTATGATTGGCGATCATCTTTATAAACGGGTTTTCTCATGTCCTTTACTCAAATGCATCAGATCGGATGATGTACAATATATTTTACAGGAGGTACATCAGGCTTCTTATGGAAGTCATGTGGGTAGCCGGTCTCTCGCTCAGAAAATATTACTGGTCAGGTATTTTTGGCCCACGCTACAGGCTGATACAGCTCAACTAGTAAAAACCTACTTATCTTGTCAAAAGAATCAAAACATCCTGCACCATCCCACGGAGTTGCTGAAAACCTCTATTATCTCTTGCCCATTTGATAAGTGGGGTATGGATATAGTGGGGTCTTTTCTCGTAACACCTGCCTAGAAAAAAATTCTTGCTAGTAGTAGTGGACTATTTTTTAAAATGGGCGGAAGCTGAGTCATTAGTCAAGATAACTGAGCAAATAATTATGAAATTCTTATGGCAGCATATTATTTTCAAATTTGGAATCCCACACAAACTAATGTCAGATAATGGAAGACAATTTCAGGGAAGAAAAATCCAAGAGTGGTTCTCGACTTATGGTATCACACAGGCAGAGACGTAGCCACTCATGAGCTATCCTGGGTTGTATCCCAGCCCTGAGTGGCTTTATATATGTATCATGTAAAAGGAAAAAAACAAAACCAATAACTCTTTTACTTTGTTTTCAATTTTTTTTATTAATTCAAAAAATTTTAATTTACACGTACGATTGGAAACATGGTTCACAAATCTATTGTTGACAAATCTTTTTTTGCACTTTATAAATTTAGTTTTCGTTCAACTATATATTTGTTTAATTAATTTTTGTTGTCATAATTATAAATATGGATCTATGCTTTCTCCAATCCATTCAAATTAAACTTGCAAGATACATGCTTGTTATTTCTTTAGCTACCAGCCAACTCCGGCCATGGACGGTAGCCCTTGTTTCTACCCTATTCGTCTTTGACTCTAAAGCCATAGTCCAATTCTTTACCTCACTCTCCTTGCTCATCCCATTGTTGCCCTCGGCTCGTCCTCCCTAGACAAATCACCTCCCTCCTCCCCTTATTTACTCATCCCCATGCCCTTTCATTGTCTCCACTTATGGCCAGGCTCTTACCCCCGAAGGCATAGTCATCAACATGATGGCTCTTGGCTGCGACTGCCACAACTGGATTGACATGTCCCCCATGTCGGCATACCCTTACATCAACACCGAAGGTAAGTAGTTGTAGATTAAGGTCCCGTGTGAGACGCTCGAGCATGGTCTTGCACTGCGCTCATGGACAAACTACCTCAACCTCATTGTCAACAGCACACTCTCTAACATCGACGTCAGCAATCAAACCTTCTACGATAACCGCTAAATTTTTAATGTCTATAAATTAGATATTACTATCGGTAAATTAACTTAACAATTTCATAAATAATAAAAAAAATATTTAATAAAATTTAAAATTCTGTGAAATATAGAAAAAGATGAGATGGTAAAGATCGCGCAAATTGAACTCAAACCTCTTCTATATGGTGTCATTGGCGGACTCACTCAATTCAGGATCAGCCTAGTCCATCTCTACTTTCTACATCCGTCTCAACACACATGTCTTCACATCTATGGCTTATCCACTGAGTAATAGACAGGCCGAAGTGATGAATAGAAAAATCATTAGAGGGTTGAAAACCAAGTTAGATCATGTCAGAAGATGCTGGGTTGATGAGTTACCTAGTGTACTGTGGGCTTATTGTACAACCCCCCGAGAAGTAATAAGCATAACCCCTTTTCATATGGTTTATGGTGGTGAAACAATGGCCCCGGTCAAGATTGGCATGGAATCCAATCTAAGGTAGCTGTACGATGAGGATAATGTCAGTCGAATCCTTATGGAGCTTAATCTAATAGACAAAGTCTAAGACAAAGCAGTAACTCAGCTAATAACATACTACCAAAGGATGAGACAAAATTATAATAGAAGGGTTATCCCTAGATTTTTACAGGTTGGTGATCTAGTCTGAAAGAGGGTCAAGCTAGTCGGGGATCTTAACAAACTGGAGTCACAATGGTGGTGGTGGGGGGGGGGGGGGCCCATACAAGGTAGTGCAAAAGCTCACCTCAGGTCCTACTATCTCGAAGATGCGGATGGGAGAAATTTAGAGCGACCCTGGAGTGCCAACCATTTACAGCCTTACAGGACTTAAGAGTATTCTTGTAATGAATTGATGTAGTACTTTAAATATTTTTTACTCAATGAAAATATAGGCAATTTTAGCTCCAACAGTCCTAGCATATTCCGGACTCCTGAGCATCTGGCCTAGTTATAAGCGAGCATTCTCTCATGCCTTTATATTCTAGACTCCCGAGCCTCCGACCGGGTTATAAGGAGCATGCTCTCGCGCCTTTATATTCCAAACTCCCAAGCATCCAGCCTGGTTATAAGCGAGGATGCTCTCACATATCTATAATCCAAACTCTCGAGCATCTGGCCAGATTATAAGAGAGCATGCTCTCGCACCTTTATATTCTAGACTCCCGAGCCTCCAGCTAGGTTATAAGCGGGTATACCCTCACGCCTTTATATTCTAGACTCTCAAGCCTCTGGCCAGGTTATAAGTGAACATGCTCTAGCGTATCTATAATCCCGAGCATCCAACTAGGTTATAAGTGAGCATGCTCTTGCGCCTTTATAGTCCCGAGCATCCTGCTGGGTTATAAGCGAGCATGCTCTCGTGTCTCTATAATCCAAACGCCTAAGCCTCCGGTCGGATTATAAGCAAGTATGCTCTCGTGACTTTGTATTACATACTCTCGAGCATCAGACCATGCTATAATTGAGCATGCTCTCATGCCTCTATAATCCAGACTCTCGAGCCTCTGGTAGGGTTATAAACGAGCATGCTCTCACGCATTTATATTCCAGACTCCTGAGCCTTCGGCTGAGTTATAAGCGAGCATGCTCTCATGCCTTTATATTCCAGACTCTCAATCATTCGACCGGATTATAAGCTAGCATGCTCTCGTGCCTTTATAATCCAGACTCCCAAGCCTCCGGCCAGGTTATAAGCAAGCATGATCTCATGCCTTTATAATCCAGACTCCCGAGTCTCTGGTTAGGTTATAAGCGAGCATGCTCTCACACCTTTATATTCTAGACTCCCTAGTATTCAACCAGATTATAAGCGAGTATGCTCTCGCGCCTTTATAATCCAAACTCCTGAGCATCCGATCGGGTTATAAGATAGCATGCTCTTACACCTTTATAATCCAGACTCCCAAGCCTCTGGTTAAGTTTAAGCGAGCATGCTCTCATGCCTTCATATTCTAAACTCCCATACAAGTTCTAATTTTAAGGGTTTCATTGTATTAACTGGCCTGGTTATACCGTTGAGCATCATCATCCCGCCAGGTTTAATATTTAGTCTAGTATTAAATTATGAAGAACTCACTTGGAGGCCATATCATAAATATATTAAGGGGTTATAGTCATCTGGTCTGACTATTTTGCTCGATATTAATAGATCGCCTAGTATATTATTCAACCCGGAGATCCCTTGTAAGATAATTTATACGCTTGATATGATTATCCTGCTCGGCGTTATCAGCTCGTCCTATTTATTATGTGGATTGATGAGTATTTCATGGAGGGCATATGTAGATTCTATTTTACAAGAAATATTAGTTATTCTGAAGATACGCAAGAAAGATACACAAGAAAATAGGGGTGATTTAATAAGGTCCCATGCGCACATTGACATTTAAATTATGTTTCCTTCTCAACGATTACACAACACAAAATATATGGTTATACATTTAATCAAATTTGCTCAAGAGGTCCTTTGGAAGCTCTTTGAGAAGTCGATGATGGTCTATGAATAGGCGAGGAGGTTCGGTCGATACATAGCCGCCCTCTTATAACTGTTAAATAACTCTTTCGCTTATATAGGAGAGCGTTCTCGACATACGGTTGGCAAATATTTTACTAAATTTGTGGGAGTCGAGATGTCCCCTCTGTCTGACCTCAAAATTCTTGTCCTCCCAGGCCTTGTACGTTTTCAACTCAGTCTTTTTGGAGTTTAACTCAGCCTATAGTGATTCTAGCCAGGCTTCTTGTGTGGACAATTCCCCCTTTTGCTTTAATATCAATAAGTCCTTGGATGCTATTTCCTCGGCTTGCTTAGAGAGTCTTGAAGTATGAAAAAATTTTAGCTCCTCTAGCAAAGTAGTTTTTTGAGCCAGATCGAAAATGACCTTGGCGCTCGTAGCCCTTTTTTCTCGAAGCTTAGATTCACTAGTCTGCAACCAAACTTCCAATCTTTTCTTGGTCACTTCTTGAGAATCCACCAATTATTGAGATTCCTTTAGGGTCTACCCCATACTTAAAAGAAGCCCGGACTGAGCCTTCACCTCTTCTCATAAATTAGCCATCTCAGTGTCTAGAGCGAACGTGGTAGCTTCTAATTCCACCACCTGTTCTTGTAGAATTTGTAGGATCGTAAGAGTGCAATAGAGGGGGGGGGTGGTGAATATCGTGCTTTTAAAAACTTTTCTTTTACTCGTTTAAATCAAAGTCATGCAGTGAAAAGTAAAGAACATGTTCGGTTATTTGGTTCGAAGCCTAGGTGGACTCCTACTCCAAGACCCGTGATCCTTGATCTCATCGATGGGAAATCCACTAAGACTCTTTTCTCCAAAAACCTCAGAGAGAAGCAAATCGTACAATATGAAAGAAAATAAGATAGTAACAACCTACTATCTTATATGAGTTTAAGTACAATGCAAGCTTTTTAAAATAAAAATTATACCGACACTTATATGGAAGATATTGTTGGAGGATCTTGTGGCCGGCTAGAAGGGGGGTTGAATGGATGGCGCCCCCCAATTACTTGCTTCCTACATATTCATTAGTGCGCAAGCGGAAATACAAATACTAATTACGAATACAAAAGCTAATGACAAAGAAAAGAACAAGCAAACCAATGCACGTCGATGTAACGTGGTTCGGAGATGATGCTCCTACTCCACGGCTGTCCGTAAGGTGGAAGATCCCGATCCTTCGGTGGATTAGCCCCCGGCAAACTCCAGCTAGCTCAACCTCCTTGTGGGTGGAGAAACCTCACCACAACACCAACCAAGAACACTTGGACACAAGAGACCTTGAGCACTTTGGTGGCTACTAATTATGCTTTAACTAAGTCTAATTTCGTCTACCTATGCTGGCCATCCCAAGCTCCTTCTTATAGAGCTTGAGGAAATCAGCCTTGCTGATTTGCCCGTTACCAGTCGACTGGTCCTTGCACCAGTCGATTGGTGCCAGCCTAACGACTCTCTTAACGACTATCCACCAGTCGACTGGTCACAGGACCAGTCGACTGATCCCAGCCATTTCGGGCACAGAGAGCTTCTGTGCTCACCACCAGTCGACTGATCCCAGTACCAGTCGACTGGTACAACCCTATACCTAGGGTTCCCATCCCAAGTACATTTCTCTCAGCACTCAGACCCTCACGACTCACTTAACTCTTCTTTGCAGTTTTGACCTCTTGCCTTCAAACTTACTTCCTTTGGCTCTCGTCCCTCGGATGCATCCAAGCCCGCGGTGTTGGTGCAGGAAGCATCCGACGATCGAACCTAAGTTATGATAATAGCAAAGGGATTCAAAGTTAAGATTCTCTGTTATCTAACATGTTGAATGAGTGTTTCAGGAAAGTCCTAACTGTGGTTAGGCAGATGAAAATCCTAGGGGGTGGTAACCCTAGGTCCTAGGGGGTGGTAACCCTAGGTGAAGGAAAATCCTAAGGGGGGGTAACCTTAGGTCCTAGGGGGCGGTAACCCTAGGTGGAGGAAAACCCTAAGGGGCGGCAACCTTAGGTCCTAGGGGGTGGTAACCCTAGGTGGAGAAAAACCCTAGGGGGCGGTAACCCTAGGTCCTAGGGGGTGGTAACCCTAGGCGGAAAGTCCAGTCGATCTGGAGGATCGTACTGGCAATAGGTAAATCTCCTGAGTGGAGTAGGTGAGGACGCGTTCCCCGTAGAGGGAACAGTAGGCGTCGGGTCGACCTAGGGTTTCCGGTTGGAAACCTGAAGTCAGACTCGGACAGTCCGGAGACTGTTAATACTTCATTTATAATATCTATTGTATGTGTGCTAACTTTGTGCTGCAGGATAGTGTTTGAGACTAACGTATCTTGCAGGTGCAAAGGAGCAACTTAAAGACTCGGATGAACAGTGTCCGAGGCGCCTCCATGGAGCTTGGAGGCGCCTCGGGTACAAAGGAAGAGCTGGCTGCGAAACAGTGTTCAAGGCGCCTTGAGTGGTGATGGAGGCGCCTTGGACCTGTTGAAGGCGCCTTGAGTGGTGATGGAGGCGCCTTCAACTGTGATAAGCGCAGAATGGTCAGCGCTTATCTGCACGATGGAATCGGAGCGGTGGAGGCGCCTTGGATGGCTTTCAAGGCGCCTTGGATGCCCTTTATAAGGGGACTTCGAGCAGCTTCTTGAATCAAGAACTTACAAGCGATCTTTCTGCTACAAGCTGCTCACGAGACGATTCCGAAGTGCTGCTACGAGACGCCGACGACCCGGAGCTCCGAATTTTTAGATTACAATATTGTCGTCGGTATAATTAATTGTTGTCATTTATTGTACTTCAAATTGTAATTATTATCGAGTTTATAGTTGTTGCCCACCGGAAGCGATCAAGGATCGCTGGCCTTCGAGTAGGAGTCGATCAAGGCTCCGAACGAAGTAAAATCGACCTGTCTCTGTGTAATTATTTCTTTTATTCCGCTGCGTATTTAACTCCGATAGGATTCCGATACGAACAAAATAGCCACGAGCGCTATTCACCCCCCCTCTAGCGCGTCTCGATCCAACACGCGGCTCGTCCCCAATGCCATCCTTCACGTATGCCTCGAAGTTGGTTCCCTCGGCCCTTGTCCTCGCTGCCTTGTCCATGGTCCCTTGGATGCTCCATCCTTCACCGGACCCGAAGCCGTCAACCTGAGTCACATGTGTCACTTGCAGTCCTGCACAACTCAAGTACACATATCAAATAACGAGAGTAAACCTAACTTAAGCCCTTTGCCCAAACACCAAAACACATAGTCTCGCGGACCATTGGGATTGTTCCAACAATCTCCCCCTTTTTGGTGTTTGGCAATACGTTTAAGTTAGGGAAAATATATAACAAATAAACATGCTAATAACAAATGGACTTATGTCGCCAAGGCTACACACTTGGACTTACATCGCCGAATGGACTTACGTTGCCAAGGCTACACACTTGGACTTACACCGTCGAATAGACTTACGCTGCTAAGGCTACACACTTGGCAACCGCCGAATGAACTTACGTTGCCAAGGCTACACACTTGGACTTACACCGCCGAATGGACTTACGTTGCCAAGGCTACACACTTGGCAACCGCCGAATGATAATGCAACATGCATTGGAACCTATCCCAAGGCTCCCCCTACACCTAAGCTCCCCAATGAGCTAGGATTTTCCCACAGGGATTTTTAAGAATCTATCCCAAGTCTCCCCCTATGCAAAGGCATTTAAGGTTTTCCCAACTAAACCTTACTGTTGAACCCCGTGGTAGTTTTGATGTGATCAACCAAGCTTAGGTTAGGTCCTTCTTTGTGTTTAATCCCTGTGTCTAAGTGTGTAGGAGCTTAGGAGCGCAGGAAGTCGAGCGGAAGACGCAGCTAGCGAGAAGGATGGCACGGGAAGGGAGCCGACGGGCTCGGTGCGTCCGAAGGACGAGAGAGCTGTGGAAGAGTACACCCGGTGGGCGTGAAGAACATGCGCGGTGTTCGAGGGACGTAAAGCCGTGACATAAGACTGCTCGAGGAGAAGGCCGGGAACTGGGTTCGGGTGAGCCTTATTCCGGACGGCCGAAATCACCCAAAGAAGCCGAACCAGAGCAAGTCAACTGGAAGTTGACTTGTCAATGGTTCGGTCGACCGAACCTCCTGATTGATCGACCAAACCCCTCTCAATCAGTAGCCAACCGCCAATGCCACATCAGAAGTTGACCGTTGGTAAAGCTGATCGGTCGACCGAACCTCTTGATCAGTCAACCGAACAGAAGTTAATCCAAAGACTTAGTCGAGCAAATTGATCGGGCCAACTCAGCTGGAGACCGTTGGCCGATCGGTCGACCGAATATAAGGATCGGTTGACCGAACCAAAGCTCGATCCTCAGAGACTGCACCTGGACGGAAGACTGGGCAGGTACAACAAGTTCGGTCGACCGAACCTGGGGATCGATCGACCGATCCCTCTCGAGTCAAACCTGATCCCGAAGGTTCAGGTTATGTGATAAGCTCTAGAACCTCTATATAAAGGAGGTCTCGGGTAGCTATTAAACAACAATGAACACGAACGAAATAGCAACTCTTATACTCTCATTCTCTTAGCAACTACTGTGCTGTCAAAGTGTAAAAGGTTTCTCCGCCTTCAGAGAAGGAGTTTTCTTACTGCGCCTTTCTTACTGCCCTGGATTAACATCCCTCTTGGTTGTAACCAGGTTAATTGCTGTCTCCTTTTATTTCTACTATTAGTTTTATTATTGTTGCTTTATTTTAAGAGTTGAAAAGCTTTGAGGAGGGTTACTTTTAGTTTCAGGCAATTCACCCCCCTCTTGTCGGTCTCCGCTGCTCCAACACTTACTTCTCCTCCTTTGCCTAACATCCAAAAAGTTCTCCAACAATATCCCAATTGTTGAAAACTTATCATCCAAACTGACCCTAAACTCATGTATTTATTCCCCATGGATCCCATACATCTAAACGAGTGGACACGGTCAAAAACAACGCTGAAAAATAATATCAGGCTGGTATCAGTCGACTGCCCCTGAGTGCCAGTCGACTGCCCCCTTCAACAAAACCTTATAGAAGCATTTTGTGGTCGAAATCTACTGTTACAAGTCGACTGGTATCTGCACCAGTTGATTAGCACCCTATTTCTGCAAAAATCAACCTTTTCAGGCCAACTTCAGAAATGCACCAGAAATTCCCTAGACCTCCAAAAATCTCCAAATTTTGTGGAGAGATCTATTGTACCCTTGTCTACTTGGAAAAATATATTATAAAATGTATCTATCACCAATCCCAAGATTGACACAAAATCCAAAACTAGCTAAATGGTTCAATTGAACCTTGACCTAAAGTCCTAGTTTTGGCTCCCTCTTGATGTATTTGCCCATACCAACCCATAATGCATCCCTAGCATTGGTTTATATGACATCTATACATCCAAAACCAATTTTCATGTTATATAACCCCCAAATGTCATATTTCTTGCATGAAACACAAACCATGTGTGCCAAATCCCTAGGTTTGAGACTCAAGTCTGTCTCCAAACCATTTGGCACACTCCATGGCTCCTCTAGACTCCCACATAGTACCCACCTGAGATCCATTGGCCATGGGTCCCAATTTGACTCTTTGAGCTCCCCCTAGAGCTCTTAACCTTAGCCATCTTCTTAGATGCTTTCTCCATTATGGCTAAACCACAGTGGTGCACCTTGGACACATCATCCTTGCCATAATCATATGCAACCCTAGCATATTTATTCTCATTGGCTTTAGATGACTCTCCCTTGCCCTTATCATGTGATACCCTAGCACATGGTCTCCTTTTGCCTTGGAGGGACTAGATCGGTATCCCAAGCCCGATCTATCATTGTTGGGTCTTTGACTACCCAACACCATACCTAAACCCTTAGATCCAACATTGAATCTTTCTAGGGTTTTCTCCAACTTATCAAGCTTCGCCTTCAAAGCTTGATTTTCTCTTTCTATGTTTCTAAATCTAGAGTCAACATGCCCACCATGGACATTCCTAGACCTAACCTTCCTCGGCATATGTCTCCCCTTCTTGGGATTAATTCCTTGGTTCTCTATTACCTTATTCTCCTTAGGTAATGAGAATTTAACTTTCCTAGGTCTATCATGCATAGGTCTCCTAGGGTTATGATCAATATTTACTCTATTCCTATCATGATATTTAAATCTAAAATTTTGCATGGGCATATAATGATTAACACTATTTTTCCTAGCATGCAAGGAGGAATGAAAATTTGAATTGCATTTTAAATTAGGGTATACCTCCCTTACCCTTGAAGCTCCCCTTTGACTTGAGCTCTTCTTCTTTTTCTTCTCTTTCTCCCATTTCTTCAAATGCGCCAATTTCTTGAGCTCTCCCTTCCTTGGGCATTTGGTGTGGTAGTGACCCATTTCTCCACATGTGAAGCGTCTAATGTGCTTCTTCTCTTTCTTCTTCCTACAACTCAAATTAGATTCAAAATGAATTGAATTGAGTTTAGGAGTTACCTCTTTCTTACCGAATGGACACCTACTCTTGTAGTGTCCTTTTTCATTGCAACCGAAACAAATTATGTTGTTCTTTGACTTCACTTCGGTGGAGGTGCTTGCTATGTTGACTTCCAAGACTTCTTCTTCTTCACTTGTCTTGGAATCTTCTTCAATTCTTGAGGATGTAGATGATGCCACATCTTCCTTCTCCTCCTCTGATGTTGAGCGTGACTCAACTTCCATTTGCTCCACCTCCTCTTCTTGAGATACTAAGCCCATCTCCTTGGGATCTATCTCATCATGTGTAGGCAAAAGTTCTTCTCCTAGAACATTTTTTACCTTGCTCCACAACTCATGGGCGTTCTTGTATTCACCTACATGACTTATCACGTTAGAATGTAAAATTTCAATCAATATTGATATTACCTTTGAATTTACCTCCGATCGTGTGGTTTTCTCCTTCGTCCAATGTCGAGGTCGGAGCTTCTTCCCTTTCTTGTCTTTAGGGACTTCAAATGGCTCTTCCACCACCATCATTGTGTCCCAATCCGTCTCGAAGAAGTTCTTCATCTTCACCATCCAAAAGGTGATGTCCCATAAGCTTTCTCCTTCGAACTTTGGCGGATCTATCAAGCCGGTCATCTTTGCTTCCTCGGTGGTTAGTCCAATGGAGAGCAACCTCGCTCTGATACCACTTGTTGGAGGATCTTGCGGCTGGCTAGAAGGGGGGGGGGTTGAATGGACGGCGCCCCCAATTACTTGCTTCCTACGTATTCGTTAGTGCGCAAGCGGAAATACAAATACTAATTATGAATACAAAAGCTAATGACAAAGAAAAGAACAAGCAAATCAATGCACGTTGATGTAACGTAGTTCGGAGATGATGCTCCTACTCCACGGCTGTCCGTAAGGTGGACGTTCCCAATCCTTCGGTGGATTAGCCCCCGGCAAACTCCGGCTAGCTCAACCTCCTTGTGGGTGGAGAAACCTCACCACAACACCAACCAAGAACACTTGGACACAAGAGACCTTGAGCACTTTGGTGACTACTAATTAGGCTTTAACCAAGTCTAATTTCGTCTACCTGTGCTGGCCATCCCAAGCTCCTTCTTATAGAGCTTGAGGAAATCAGCCTTGCTGATTTGCCCGTTACCAGTCGACTGGTGCCAGCCCAATGTCTCTCTCAACGACTATCTACTAGCCGACTGGTCACAGGAACAGTCAACTGATCCTAGCCATTTCGGGCACAGAGAGCTTCTATGCTCACCACCAGTTGGCTGATCCCAATACCAGTCGACTGGTACAACCCTATACCTAGGGTTCCCATCCTGAGTACATTTCTCTCAACACTCGGACCCTCACGACTCACTTGACTCTTCTTTGCAGCTTTGACCTTTTGCCTTCAAGCTTATTTCCTTTGGCTCTCGTCCCTCGGATGCATCCAAGCCCGTGGCTCATCCCCAATGCCATCCTTCACGTATGCCTCGAAGTTGCTTCCCTCGGCCCTTGTCGTCGCTGCCTTGTCCATCGTCCCTCGGATGCTCCATCCTTCACCAGACTCGAAGCCGTCAACCTGAGTCACATGTGTAACCTGCAGTCGTGCACAACTCAAGTACACATATCAAATAACGAGGGTAAACCTAACTTAAACCCTTTGCCCAAACACAAAAACACATGATCCCGCATACCATTGGGATTGTTCTAATAGATGTTGCTCGGTCGGTGCTTGAACGAAGTAGTTTCTTGCATAAGTTGTAGAGTAGTATCATGAACAACCACAGCTAGCATAGAGATGAACTTCAATCCAAATAGATTTTCTTCTTCGTTGTACAACCTCGGACCTCGAGCTCACTTTTATAAGAGTCGTTGACATTCGGTCGATCAATCCCTAGGTTCAGTTGACCGAACTATCTCTCTTCCATCTTCGTTGAGATCTGATGCTGATTTGATCTTCGACATTTAAAGACATTAAAGTGTTCGATCGACCGATCTCCTTGTTCAGTCAACCGAACAGAGAACCTTCCCTATTTGTCGAGATCTGGAATTAATGCGCCATTAAGTGATGATTATTCGGTCGACCGATCCCCTGGTTCGGTCGACCAATCAGTCACTCTTCCTTCTTTGCTTCTGCTTGGTCGATCGATCAAGCTTTGATCGGACCCCTGCTCTATTTTAGTTTGAACTGATATCTGCTCTGAGTTGGCCTTGTTTGGTCGACCGATCATCTGGTTTGGTCGACCGATCAAGCCGAACCTGCAAAATAGTGTTAGATAATAATCCTGAAAAATAGATATTAGCATAGTAATAATATATCTAATGCATGAGTAATAATAATATACAGTTCAATTGTCTTGATCTCAACTTCAAAACCTTCCCAATTTCTTCAGTTGGATCAGCGACCTTATGTTATTCCTTTCAGGAACACGACCTCACTGTTGCTCCTCTAGTTACTTACCTCTACCTACCTGCCAAACGTTGATCCTCCTGATCCGTTTGGACTTTGTCTGCTCAGTGTCTGATCGCCTGATCCACTAAGACTTTTCCTGCAATACTATATTAGCCAACAACAATAATAGTAATATAGACTACTATGGTAAACCTAAACTTAGATTTCCCGAGATCCGCTGGTCTGGTCGACCATGCATGGTCGATCAGAAGTCATCCGATCAACCTTGCTTAGAGTTCACTCCTCCAAGACTTCTCACTACCTAAGGTTATCTCCTCTTAGGATTTTCACTATCTAGCTTCACTCACTAGAACCTAAGGTTACCACCCCCTAGGGTTTTCTCCACCTGACTTCACTTACCAAGACTCAGTATTCGGCTACCCAGGGATTAGGTCCTCCAGACCTATCGAATCCACCTGGCTTCCACAATCTACCGAGATTTCCTTTGCCTCAGTATTTGACTACCCAGGGATCAAGTCCTCCAGACCTATCGAATCCACCTGGCTTCCACAATCTACCGAGATTTCCCTTACCTCAGTATTCAGCTACCCAGGGATTAGATCCTCCAGACCTATCGAATCCACCTGGCCTCCATGATATACCAAGATTTTCCTTGCCTAGCCTGTAACTAGGACTTCCCTTGCCTAACCGCAGTTAGGACTAGTCACTCAATTGACTTCCCACCCTTGCCTAGTCATGACTAGGACTTCTCATGATTAAGCTCAATTAAACATACTTAAACATATTTGTCGGATATTAAAACCTTAGAGGTCGATTGCACCAATAGAATTTTATTATCCCGCTCCAGGTCCATGACTAGTTGACTTAAGTTTAGCGTAGAGACATAAAGATGAAAATAATAAACAATGAGGGCCTAATTCATACAGTAGGCTAAGTCAGGAGCTTATCGTAGTGGTATTCTAAGCGTGCTCGTCTAGCACATCGATGAGATGGACCCTTTTAACTGGCTCCGTGCTTTCACCCTAGATTCGGCTAAGGGGTCGCCCAACTTCAATATTGTGTAAGAAGATGAGGCGGTGGCTCCAAGCCCTTGTTAAGCGGGTAATACATAAGTTTGTTTGAAATGACGATGAGGGCCAGTCTGAGAACCATGCCTTGAAGGAAGAGCACCTAAAACCCTTGTTGATTCTTAGTAAACAGCTAGGGAGGGTGTTGGTATTGTCCCGATCGACCCAAAATCTCGTGCGACTCTAGAAGAAGCAAATGTAGGAGTGGTAGGGCTTGTAGCAGGCATTGGTGTCGAACTCCTCAATGTGATGGAAGGAATGGCTAAGACCTACGGTGAAGCCGGACAAGTGGATAAGGGCCATTGTCTCGGCCAGCTCAGAAGCCCATACGACCTCAGAAAGCATGAGTGTAGGACTGGCCGACTTCATAACAAGCTTAGATTGATGACATTTCAATGGAATGGGCTCCTTTCCTCGAGCAGAAAAAACCTCAGCCATGTCAACTGAAGCTCGCTCATCCAGAGCTTGTTTAGATAAGAGCTTCCGATCGAGGCCTTTTGCACTTGATTATGAGGGAGTGATGGAATCAAAATTAGGGGAGGGGGATTCTATGTGGGGGGGGGGGGGAAGGCAGCCGATAGAGGATGAGGTTTGCTCAAATTTGTGCTCCTCTAGTAGGGCCTCACCTAGTCGATTCAAAAGATCTTCCTTTATCTGGGTATTCTTGAAAAGGAAGACTGGGACAATAGTCTTTGCTATAAAAATAAGTAAATATTATGAGAAAAGTCTGCATGAATAACTAGGGGAAAAAGAAAAATTCCTTACTAAAAGTGGCGCTTAGCCCAAGGTCAATAGGAGTAAGCCCAAAAACGTATAACAAGCCCTTTATAGTTAGCCCAGTTAGATTAAACTTTAGGCCTCTTAGCTTTTCTAAGGCCTTGCGTAGGGCTGGATCTGTATGGATATTGCCCAAATATGGGATAAGGGGAAAGTGTTGTTGCCACGTAATTGGCTAAGCCGAAGAAGTTGGACTCAAATGAAGAAATATTTATTTCTCCACTTGCCCTAAATTCTATCAAATAAGGTCACTTTAGGATGGGTGCGGAAGAAAAATAAATCGTCTGTCACTTGTTGATGGTAGAAGTAGTGATGAAATAAGCGAGAATATGGTTAGCTGGTCCTTAAAGAAGGTGATATGGTTAGCAGGAGGATGATGAGGATGAGCACCCGGAGAAGGGATAACAATGTGATAATTCTTAGCGATTTCATATTTAGGGCAAAGGTAGTGTAAGTACCCCATGGTGATTTTTATGTGATCAACCAAGTCAAGTTAGGTCTTGTTGTGGTTGCTCCTTGTGTTTAAGTGTGCAGGAACTTAGGAGCATAAGAGATCGAGCAAAAGACGAAGCTAGGTAGAAGGATAGCACGGGAGAGAGTTGATAGCCTTGGTGTGTCCGAGGGACGAGATGCTACGGAAGAGTACGTTGGCGGACGAGAAGGAGGCGCGCAACATTTTCTAGGGACGAGAAGCCAGAGCGGAAGGTTGCTTGAGAAGGCAGGAAAATAAGTTCGGGTGAGCTCTATTCCGGATAACCCAAATCACCCAAGAGAGCGGAACCGAAACGGAAGACCTAGACAAAAAGTCAACTGGAAGTTGACTCTGCTCTAGGTGCCTGGATCACCTAGGGCAACTAGGGCGCCCTGGGTGTGCGCCTTGGTCGAGGGCTGGTTCAGCCCGATCTGGGCGCCCAGATCTGGTCCAGGTGCTCGAACCAAAAAACTTATCTTTTACCGAGCTGTCGTGATCCATTGCGTCGTGGATAAATTTTTATCCAGCCCCAGGCACCCGAAACCCTTCTAGGCACCCAGATCAACACTATAAATATAACCCTGATTTCAATAGTTGATAAACAACACTTGTGAGCAATTCTTCTTCTGTTTAGTTTTGTAACTGAGTACTTTAACTGCTATAAGAGGCTTCTCCGTCTGAAGGAGATGTTTAGTGAGATTTCAACATCTTGGATTAGCAATCCCCTGATTGCAAACTAAGTAAATCTCTATGTCTCTTTCTTTTGAGTCTTAATTCTTTTGTACAAGTGTCTATTTTAAACAAACTGTAAGTTTCAAGAAAGGTATTTTTGTTTGTTATTATGCTAGATAATTCACCCCCTCTTGTCGGCCGTTAGGGGACCAATAATTGGTATCAGAGCGAGGATGCTTCAGAAGGACTAACCATCGACCGAAGCAAAATCAATGGCCAGACCAAGCCTCATCCTACCAAAGTTCATGGGGGAGTTCGCACACTGGAAACACCGAATGGAGGTATTCCCAAAAGCTGTCTTTGAAATTCTTTTAATAATTAAGTACGATTTTGTAGTTTCCAAAGATCAACAAGGCATAGAGAAAGAATAGTACCTCTGGACGAAGAAGGAGCAAAGCGATTCGTAGCCAACAGTAGAATGGAATATCACTTATAAGTGTATTAACGCCTCAAGAAGTAAATCGCATCAGAAGCTACACATCGACAAAAGACTTCTAGGAGAAGTTCTTGGAACTCCATGAAGGAACATCCAAAGTAAAGCTTGCATAATGGGGCATTCTTCGGGACAAGCTAACAAACATCCGTCAGGAAAAAGGTGAGAAGGTAGCCAAAGTACATGCGAAGATCAAGGAGATGATTATCGGACTGACCAACCTCGGCGAAACAGCAACCAACCGAGACTCGATACGCTACGACTTAACGCTTTTCCCAAGACTCCAGAATGGACCTTGATAATCTACGCCTGCTACATCTCGAAGAACCTGGAGGTAAGTATACTAGAAGAACTCTTTTCAACTTTAGAATTACATGAAATCAGATGTGCATGTATAATAAAAGAATCAAGCCAGAATCTACCAATAAAAGCCACCAAAAAGGATGAACCAGAGTTAGACTCAGATCTAGAAGGAGACCAAGAAGTTTACATGGTAAGGAAATTTAGAAAATTTTTTATATCTAACAAATTTAAAGAAATGCAGAATAGAAAAAAATCTAAGAAATAGAAAAAAGGTTCGATGCTACTAGTGTCAAAAAGAAGGGCACATAAAGGAGGATTGCTCGGAACTCAAAAAGAAAAAAGACAAGAGGCCCAAGCAAAACAAGCACAAGAATCTCAAGGCCACTTGGGACGAAAGCTCATCATCTGAGTCAGAAATAGAAGCATACACCGGACTAGCATTGATGGTTAGCCACGAAGAACAAAGCACCTCAGAAGTCAGCATTGATGAGGGGGAGTTACTTCAGACGAATACAGTAAAGCAAGGGGAGAATCAAGCTTCAGATACGATATGGTAAGTGAGGTATACTTCTTACCACCTGATCAACTGTATTTCAACATTAAATGAATGACAAAATTAATGTGTAAATTAAAAACTAAAAATAAAAATTTTAAAACTTAAAATTTATAAATAAAAAGGATCTTGACAAAACCTTGCTTAATAAAGATCTTGAAAATTTTAAAAATGGAAATGCTAATTTAAAGGAACAAATAAAAACTTAAAAAATTCTGCATGCAATATTCTGAAGGATTAAATTTGTATTATAGATTTCACAAGGGTAAAATTAGAAAAGTAATAAAAGCATACATTCCTAGAAAATACTTGATCAATCCAGTAGGAAGGAACCTATATTGGGCTTCAAATTCATGCTTAGTTTAATTTGTACAAATTTCTAATTTTAATTTGATTTAATATTTACCTTTTAATTACCTATTATGCTAAATCAAAATTCTTCGTATAATTTCTATTTAAAATTAATTAGTTATTAATTTTTCTTAAAAAGGGGATCTTATTTACTATATGTAGAAAAATTTTCAAAATTTTTTACCGTTGTATTATTTTTTATGATTTATTTTTTGAGATATTATAGTTTTCAATTTAAAAATATGTCATAGATTTTTTTTTACAAAATATATTTTTTGTTACAAAACATATAATATTCTCTATCCAACAAAATATTTTTGAAATATTTTGACTAATATTTAATTTTCTATGAATTATTTATCCAAATATTAATTTTTAATATTAAAAATTCTTGAACATTTAATTTTGAATATTTATTTTTTTATAAAAATACTTACTCTACTACATTCACAGAAAATTTCTCAAGGTTTTTCGAATCTCAAATATATTTTTAAGCATTTTTGAAAAATTTATCTTTCTGTAGTAAATAATTTATTACTGCTTAAATTGATTTTATTTTTTCATGAAAATTTTATTACTATTTTGGATATGCTTGATACTTATAAAAATTCTTAGAATTTTTTAACAACTAAAATAATTTTTCAAATTATTTTTGTTGAAAATTACTTTTTAATCACAAAAATTAAAATTTCGAGAATAAATTTCACAATCTTTTGTACCTTCGTTAGGCTTTAATTTCAATTTATTTTAGTAAAACCTCTATTTTTAGTATGATCAAAGGGGGAGAGTTAGAAATTAAGTTTAAGGGGGAGATACATTTTTTCAAAATATTGCATATCCAATGTTTTAAAACTTGCATATTCATTTAATTTAATGTATTGTTTTACCCTAACTTAACTTGGGTTGATTCACATCAAAAAGGGAGAGATTGTAAGTACCCCATGGTAGTTTTGATGTGATCAATCAAGGCAAGTTAGGTCCTGTTGTGGTTTGATCTTTGTATCTAAGTGTGCAAGAACTTAGGAGCACTGGAGATCGAGCAAAAGACGTAGGTAGCGAGAAGGATGGCATGGGAGAGAGTTGATGGGCTCGGTGTTGTAACGAGCACCCTTCTTACAACTCTACTACTACACTCTAAGGATGACTGTTACTTAACTACTAACTCTACTTAATCGGTATAATTAAAAACCATGAGGAATCTCTACCGAAAAATTTTGACAAAATCTCCCCTGTACCGGTGACCATAATCATTAATACATAACATGATATATACAGCCACAGGCGGCTGGAACATTTATCAAACAACCACGCAGTTTATAAGATACAACAACTTAAAAAAACTAATCTAGCAATGGTAAATGAATAAAACTCCAACAGTGGAAACAACCAAACAAATAATGCGGAATAGACTCAATAGCAACATCAGAAAAATAGAAACAACTCTTTATCAATCTCTATTGACATAAAACATAAAGTGTGACTTAATTCCCCTGATCTCTCCCACAGTCCACGCATCACACACCCTCCGCACCACCTTGTCGCCTTCCTTGCTAAATCTTTTCCTTTCCTTTATCTGCAGTAGGAGGAAGTGCAATCTATAAGCAAAATTTGCTTAGTAAGCACTATCTAACTCACAAAAACACGAATATGCATGTGTACAGAAAGAACTAGAAATTATATGCTCTAAAAGAAAGTAAAGCATAAACATAACTGCTCATGTCAAACTAATAGCAAAGAAAAGCTAAGGAATCTACTCATGTAATTCTAATAGCTAATCATGCTATACCAGGATAAAACTGCATGCTAGGAATAAAGCTAAACATGTGAAAGCTACTCATCCAATAGGTAAACATGAAAAACTACTCATCTACTAGATAAACATGATAGAATAAAGAACTAAACTTGCTGATTTTAGAACTATATGAAACTTATTTCATTTGTTCAAAACTTATACTTATATACTTCAAAATAATAATCAACTTCTCTTGGGCCCGACATTGTACCAATTTGCGCGCATCCTTAATATGAGTCGAGGTAGCTAATCCCGAAATTACTAAGGTACTTCTAGGTGATCTTGTGCCTAGGGGCGATCTAGGAGCCCACCCAATGGACCTTGTGTCCGGTACATGCCATTAAAAAGTAAAATACTTATTTTCTTTTTAACTATAACTTCCTTATAATAAAATGCCTTGGCATTTCTTTGAGCACTTGATGTGCTGCTGATCCCAATACTTAAAATTTAGGGATTCTATCAAGACCTTGGTCTTTTCTCTACTCATAACTTCTCATAATCCCCTAAGAGAGCTTACTAGAACACTGTAAGTATATCTAACAAGTAGGGATTTGCAACTAAATGAGCATGCTATAAAAATAAAGCAAAGGAAAACAAATCTGACTTCTTTAAGCATGCTACAATAAACATAAATCTAAGGAAAGCAAATCTGAACTCTCTAAGCATGCTACAATAAACATAAATCTAAGAAAAGCAAATCTAAACTCTCTAAGCATGCTACAACAGAAATAAATCAAAGAAGAAAAATCTGTATTCTTAAAAAAAACTGCATACACTTAGAGAGTAGCTGTTCATGCTTGTTAAAGTAACGAAGTAACTAAAACTGCAATGCTAACAACAGGGCTGATCTTGTTTGTTAAAATAGCAAAGAAAACTAATACTATGTACTTAGATTAAAGGTTGTTCGTGCCCTCTAAATAGCACAAATAAAAACTACTGTGGAAACTAACAGAAGGCTCCAAGGAAAATGTTCGTTCCTGCTGAAATTTCCAGAAGGAAGGGCTGTCCTAAGCTCTAATAGAGTTGTACGTTGCCCGCAGCAAATACTAAATCAAAGACTGTTCTAAGCTCTAACAGAGCTGTACATTCCCCTTCCGTAACGTAAATCAAACTAGAACTCGCTGAAATCATGGAACCTATATAACTTGTTTCGTTTGTTCAAAGCTATTACTTCTATTTTCTTTCAATTGCTACTCCCAAAACTATTGCCGTTCATGTCAATTTGCTTATCATGAACAAAACTAAAACCTACTGTGTATCTCAACAGAAAACTAACTATGTATTTGGAGTAAGGGTTGTTCGTGCCACTACATAGTACAAAAGGGTTTAAACAGATGCTAAATATATATATGTATAGGGTTGTTCGTGCCCACTAACTAGCACCAAAAACTATGACTGAATTTAGCTAACTTGTTGAAGGAAAACTAAATTAACTAACCTGCTGAATTTGTAACAAAAGGAATAAAACTTGCGGAATTGAAACAAAAGGAATCAAGCTTGCTGAATTGAAACCTAAGAAATCAACTTGCTGAATTGAAACCTAAGAAATCAAGCTTGCTGAATTGAAGCATAATAAATCAAGCTTGCTGATTTGAAAACTAATAAATCAAGCTTGCTGCTGAATTGCAACCTAATTACTTCCTTCCCTTGAAACTCACGGCAACAACTCTTATCAATGACTTACACGGCAACTAAACAAGAAGGAACCTAAATTGCACCTACACTGCATAATATGATCCGAACACAAGGAAAACAATCTGTTACTACCCTTACTCCTCATATCCTGTGCTATTACAATGAAACAAAAAGGAAACAATGCAAAGCTTCGGAAACAAGAAGAGGAACAAGGAGTAAACCTCGGAGCTATCCTACTGCAGGTGAGTAGCAACTTACCCTTGCTTTTAGGACTTACAACCGGAAGGGAGAAATCTAGGGTTCGGGTGAAGCTTCAAATCCGGCGATCCTTTTGTGCCCGCGTGCTCCCCTCGACGAGCCAACCTCAAGGAGGTGAAGAAAACCTTTCGAAAACCCTGGCCGGCGTCGGAGATGATCCCTAGTTCCGTCGACTCTTTCGCCTGAGAGCACCGTCACGCGCCATCGCGAGCGTGAGAGGAGAGAAGAGAGGTTCGGGAGTTTTAGATCACAGGAAAAACTTAAGTCCTCTCTTAATAACTTGGTATTTGATTATCAACTATAGCATATATATTTGTCGTTGCCTATCTAATTAGCACCGACCGCTAGCCCAGTTGGTCAGCCGGCTTTTAACCGAATCAATGGTTTGGGCTTCGATTCCTCCGCCGCGCACTTTTTATTCCAATTTATTTTAAACGTTCCAACTATAGCTTAAATATATTTCACTTTCTAATTTACCAGCAATGACTGCCAGCATAGTTGGTTAGCCGGGTTTAGACCAAGTCAAAGGTCGCTGGTTCAAACCTCGACTTAGACATTTTTTTGTCAAAACTTCTTTCGTTTAGTAAAAATACCAAACGACCTCCAAAAATTACATAAAAATACTCTAAAAATTTCTAAAAATCTCTAGAATATTTTAAAAGCATTTCCAAATATTTTTAAGGACATTTAGAACTCGAAATAGGGAAAATTGGTTTGTTACAGGTGCGTCCGAGGGACGAGGTGCTATGGAAGAGTACACTTGTTGACGAGAAGGAGGCACACAACATTTCTGAGGGATGAGAAGCCAGAGCGAAAGGTTGCTCGAGAAGGCTAAAAAATGGGTTCAGGTGAGCCCTATTCCGGATGGTTAAAATCACCCAAGCGAGTAGAACCAGAGTGAAAGACCCAGACATAAAGTTAACTGGAAGTTGACTCTGCTCCTGGTGCCCGAACTCTGGGTGCTCAGACCTGGTCTGGGCGCCTGAATCAATCGGGACAACCAAAGCACCCTAGGTGTGCACCTTGGTCAAGGGCTGGTTCAACTTGGTCTGGGTGCCTAGATCTCGTCCAGGTGCTCGGACTAAAAAGTTATCTTTTGCTGAGCTATCCTGATCCATTACGTCATAGATAAAATTTTATCCACCCCCAGGCACCCGAAACCTTTCCAAGCGCCCGGATTAGTGCTATATATACAACCCTGATTTCAGTAGTTGAAAAAAAAACTTGTGAATGATTCTTCTTCTATTTAGTTTTGTAACTGAGTGCTTTAATTACTGTAAGAAGCTTCTCCGCCTGAAGGAGATTTATAGTGAGCTTTCAACGTCTTGGATTAGTAACCCCTTGATTGCAAACCAAGTAAATCTCTATGTCTCTTTCTTTAGCGTCTTAATTCTTTTGTACAAGTGTCTATTTTAATAAAGTTGTAAGTTTTGAGAAAGGTATTTTTGTTTGTTATTGTGCAGGGCAATTTCCCCTCTCTTGCTGGCTACTAGGGGACCAACAAGTAGGCTCTATCAGAATCGTCAAAGTCTGAATAGGTATGGGTATACCATGGGGTGAAGGATTCATGAGACATGGAATAGCATAAAGAAAGACAAGGAACAAGCAACTTACTGAGTTACAATGGAGGAAAGGAGTTTGTAGAAAAAAGGTCGTCAGAGAAGAGATTGAAGCAGGCACAGAGCAAAGTGCTAAAAGTTTGTGTCATTTAGGGTTTTTATGAAGTTCAACTTAATTGCATCCATTCGATCAAACTAGTAGTCTCACAGAGAATCGTTGATCTACAAGAAGAGAGATGTCATTGAGCCGTACGAAGAGGCATGCATCAGGGGTCATTTCAAAAAATGAAAAAGTGGAAACCATGTGACATCACCCATAAATGGCCATTTGTGATAGAGATGACAACCGAATCATTATATGAGCAAAGCACCTCTCCGCACATCTTCGGTGCTCTCTTCTGAACTACCAACCTCTAATAGATGGTTTTTGAAAAATGTTACTAAGTGTCCAAGGTGTAGAGGAGAACGTGAATTTCCAGACGACCTAATAAAAGGGGTAAGCAGATGAAAATTAGACTTGGGTTTAGTCAGTCGGCTACACCTCTTTCAACTAGAATTGAAGGGGAGGCTAGTGATATGAGATGTAATGAGCAAACCTAGGAGATGATGTGGTAGTTAAAGTCAAGGTGATGTGGCAGTCAAAGTCAAGGTGATGTGGTGGTCAAAGTTAATGTGATGTGACAGTCAAAGTCAAGGGGGGAGAACATTCCCTATCTGGCTTCATTATTCGCTCAGCGTTAAGGCTCTCGGTACAAGCCTGACCAGATTATAAGTTGTTCAGAAGAGGCCTGACCGACCCTTCGACTGGTCAAGCTTAGGAGGTTCAGTGCATTATTCTTGAAATAGGAAGTTGGTATGCCTAGTCATTCAATCACTGACTAAGTTTATGGGATGCTCGACCCACCTCATATTTGGTCGACCTTAGGGTCGATCGAGGTAAAGGTCAGACTCCCCGCTTTACACGAGCCTCTTTTTGCACACCTGGTCGGACTTATTATAGGTTAACCCTAAGGGTCCCCACACGGTGCAAAATGTCTCCAAGTGTATTTGACCGATGTTATGGCCAGATGGACCCAGACATCTCCAATGTACTCTTCTCTTATGTGCACAAGTGTAAATCCGATCAGAATGCCAGATCTCTGGTTACTTTACCTACACATTATAATACTGATGATCAGCTTAAATTACCGATTGAATCGCTCAAAATCCTACTCCATTTCTTTGGGTAGCCCATTACACGATTGGCCGGGTATAAGGCCGGTTGAGCCTAAGGCACTGGGCTTTACATTACTTCCTAAATGGATTTTCAGTATGTTCAACGCATTATATTATTTTCTGAATGAATTTTCAATAGCATTCCATACATAACAAAGTGTACATAACAAAACAGCTTAATGTAAAGACATGCATAATATGAGAACAGGCACAACGACGGTCAGCCTTATAGGCTGGCTGGGATATACCCAGCCGTTAACATGAGCAGAGAATCCTAACAACATGTTAGAATAATAACCATATGTCAGAGAATATTCTTTTGGAACTTTCTTTGAGGATTATCATATTTCTCGTCAGTCAACCACTTATAACAGCATATTCCTTCAATCACCCTATTAATGGCGTAAACTATAAACAACAAAAGAGGTACGTAAGTGGGTAAAGGAAAGATTCCTCAGATAATTATTGCACAGGTGGTATACTTTCCATCACTTGACAACCTTTGACATTCTAGGTCACCTCATGATTATAGAGGTTATGGGAGGTGGTATATAAAGGGGGGTCCTCTCCATTGGCAAGGTACGTTCTCGGAACATCTGAAGCTTACTCTTGTGCACATGTTCTCTACTGTTTTTATTCACCCGTCCAGAATTATACTGACTTGAGCGTCAGAGGGTCTTTACTAGGGACTCCCCCTGGTTTTTGGGTGCTGATGTTTTGTTAGCTCGTCTGAGTGTACGCAAGATCGAAGAAAAGCTTCTTCTTGGAGTAAAAGGTCTTCTACCAGTCAACAACTAAGCCATCATGCCCAGCGCGCCATCTCTGCAACTTTCAAATAGGATCAATATGCAAGTAAGTAAATTATGGAGGATATTTTACCTTATTACAACGACCCTTTGTACGAGATAGGTTAGACATCTAATAAAATATTTTGTACCTAAAATCTATGGAAGCAAATACTCATATAAGTACCAACTATGTCAATATGTGGAAGTTAAAATATATCATTTATAAATTAATATTGAGTGGTAAAATCGATCATAATAATTAAGACAAATTGTGAAATGATTGATTCTTCACTTTTATTTTATATTATTGTTTAAAATGAAATGATTGATAGATATATAGGAGGGCTAGGATAGCTCATGGGAGTGTAATTCTATCACGGAGTAGTATTTGATTCAATTAGTTTATCAATTATTTTAACAAAACAATATAATCAAATAATAGGTATAGGTGGGGCATCGTATTCTATAGGTACTAGCCATCATGCACACACATGACATGTGTCATATAATGCATTAATATATGTAAATTAGTACCCCGGACTCATAAATTGGACTTGGTAAAAATACATCAGACCCATGTAGTAAAAACCCCAACAGTAAACTATTATAACGGACTCTTCATCATAAAAAATTAATTTAATTTTTTATACCAGATATTAAACTTATAAGAATAGATACTATACTTGATCTTAGCCAAAAGACCGACCCAAGATATTTATAGAAGTTTCTTTACTTGAAGTTTTGTCAATTCTAAAATGTAAGACTAAAGATAACCATGATAATACATATTTTTTATATAAAAAATAACTAGAGAAAGTTACTAATAGGCCTTAAATGTATTTTTAGTGTGAAAAGAAAAAAAGAATATTAACATAATTTAATTTTGGGCATAACCAAAATTAGTTAGTAAAAGCTAAATTCTTAATAAAATTGTAAGATTAAAATATTCAATGATTGTTCACAAAGAGTGTTAAGGTTTGACTCAAAATTCATATTACTAAAGTACTATAGATGTTTAAGATGAAAAAAAATAGATGCAAAGGTTGTTCTTTAAAAGAGATAAGCCAATTGATATAGGAGGATTCAAAAAATTTTATTATTATTTTTTAGTAATTTATTTTTTATAATTAAGATATTTTTGATAACTTTTATCTTTTGTAATTTTAGATTTTGAATTCATTTAAAGATTTTAGGATTGTGAGTCTGTTAGGAGTTTTTACTTTTTGTTAGGATTTCTTTCTTTTCTTTATATATTAAAGTCTATATATTGAGATTTTTTCCTTTCTTGGTATCTTAAAGTTTTGAGTCTATATAAATAATTTTTTGGGTTGATGTAAAAGGAGATTTTTGGTTTAATATTATTTCAACAATGTCGCTCTTTTTTTAATTTCTTAGTATACCTCTTCGAATCAACAGGGTTTAGAAGATTATCCTCGATATTAGTGTGCAAATCAATGGATTTAATAGCCCGCAGGATAATTACTATTCATCTTGGCGTCAGTTAGTATTAGAGCTCTTTGGATCTCATGGATGGTCATCATGATCATGACCGAAGTCATTATAGGAAAAGTGAAGGACGACTAGAAATTGATGTTTAAAAAGAGTAAGATAGCATACTAGAGGAAGATTGGGATGATTGAAGCTTAAAGGTATAAGGAAAGTCTAAATGGGTTAAGGAGGACCGCACATTGACAAAAGAAAGCCCTAACTATGATTAGGCAAAGGGAAGTCTATGTGGGTCAAGGGAGACTGTACGTTGGCAAGGTAAAGTCCTAACTGCAGTTAGACAAGAGAAAAATCCAAGTGGGTCAAGGAGGATCACATTTGGTGATCAGAAGTCAAACAAGAAGTTGGCAAATTCTAAGTGGATCAAAAGGTTGACCGAACACTTTGTGGAGAAGTCCCAATAAATCATGATTGACCAGAGGTTGGGAAAAGGAACCCTAGATTTGGGTTAAGTAAGTTAGGATTGGGCAATCAATCAAGTAGTGTTGGGCCAATCAATTAGTGGATCGATTAACCTCACTTTTTCGCAACACAGAAACGTTCTCAATCGATCCACTGATCAATTGAGAGCTACGCCAATCGATCAGAGGATCAATTTTGCTCACTTTTCCATGACGCATAGAGGCGTTCCCAATTGATCAAGTGATGGATTGGGCTACGCCAATTGATTAAGTGATTGATTGGGCTGCACCAATTGATTAGGTGATCGATTAGGCATGTTTTCATTATGATAAATAGAAGCCTCTTGATCGATCGATTGATCAATTAAGAGGATTTATTCGTGAATCACAGTAGCTTCCTTGTGAGAGCATGATTGATTGGGTAACCGATTGGGAGAACTTGCGAGAGAACAATGGGGTTCATAATCGATTGGGTGATCGATTAAGAAGGCCCATAATCGATTGGTTAATTGATTAAATGATGAAGAAAAGAGCCATTGCGAGGTTTGGACAGTTGGATGAACTTAGATCTGACATGGAAATAGATTGGGAGTAAGGGCAATCGATTGGGAGCCCTAATCCGCGGGATATAAAGGCGACGACGAAGATTCAAACGCAACCCTTCTTCTCCATTCTTCATCGTCGGTTCTTGGAAGATTCAAGGCAAAATGCTGCTACATTTATGAGTTTACATGAGGCATCTACAAGCTTCAAGAGATCAAGCAAGGTGTTCATTGTATTATTCATTCAGCTCCTTGTTGAATTTCTTGTTGAGAGCTTGTACGAGGTTTCTCCAGCTCCGGAGTGTTTTCGAGAAGTCACTACAAGAATTTTTGGATTTAACCACACCTAATAGACAACAGTTTTTCAAGAAATTGTTGTCTTTTTCCATTTAACAACAGTTTTATTGAAAATTGTTGTTGTTCACCATAATGTTTTTTAAATAACAACAGCTTTTCAAAACATTGTTGTCTAATGTGTGCCAAAGACAACAGTTTTAAAAAACTATTGTCTTTTAGTGTTGCTTATGTGATAATATACAATAGTTTTATTAAACTGTTGTCTATTGAATGTTGCTGAATCCTAAAAACACAACAGTTTTTTTAACTTCATGAAAAAAAACCTAAAACCCACTTCTCTATGACTCTTCAAACGAACAAAAACCTATCTCCGACTCCTCCTTCGCGACTCCTCCGCGAAAGACGCTCCTCGTCGCTCTCGCTGCTTTGCCTTTAAAGTGTTAGCGCATCGACTTTTCGGCGCTTCCTTACAGCTTCGTCAACAGCCATGGAGGGGCAACGTGTCTCCAAGAAGCCTAACAGCGCCTCTTCTTTCTCCCAACCATGGATTCCATTGGGTGGATTTTTATTCTTCCGGTATTCGTATCATTGCTCCCATTTTTCTTGTTTTTGATTTGTTTTTGTTGCATAAATTAGGCTTTAAAGCAGAGTCATTTGGAATTTGGTTTTGGTAATAATGGACGAATGCGTTCATCTTTTTATTGAGAATTTGCTTTTGGCTCGTCAAAGGACGACGCAGCTATATGATGAATAACTCCTAAAACCCATGGAAACTTTTTCCACATGAAGCTTTTTTGTCATAGTTACTCTGATAGTGCTATACATATGCAGACCTTTGCGTTTTTGCACTTCCTTTTCATTTTTTTTTCAAGTTTTTTGTTCCACAATTCATTGATTTTCTAAACGTTTCTTTTGTTGGAACGACAGATACTTCAAAAGTTGTGAGATTTCTATTTGCCTGAGACCGAGGCAAGATCCACAGTCCTGCACGCCCACTAAAATTAGCTTGATTCATGGATTCATGCTTCTTTCTCGATTTCATTGCTCTGTTTGTGTTAAAAACAACATTTTGTATGATCTTTATGCTCGAACCCTTCAGATAACAACAATGATTAACCTTTGAGTCTCAGCTATTTGGGATCTATTTTTGGTTGATACACAGGTTTAATCACAACATTAATATAAAATCTTAAATTATGTCCCAACAAGAGCTTGTGTTCATAATAATGATATTCATTTGTTTATCCTGAAAGATTTTAGGCATTGTTGATTTGACTTAGCCGTTCATTGACACCAGTAAGCAAGATTTGTGTAATGCCATTAATTGGTGAACAATTACTCAAAGCTATGGAGTAATCTCTACATGAAAGCTCTGTCATAGTTACTCTGATAGTGTCTTATTCCTTATGCTCTGTTGCTCGGGAAATATATCTGGAATTTTAGCTGTTTTGTTCATACTTCCTTTTAGGTCGTCTATTCATACTCCTTCAGATAACAACAATGAGTAACCCCTGAGTCTCAATTATTTGGGATTTATTTTTGGTTGCTACATAATCACTGCATTAATATAAAATCATAAATTTTGTCTCAACAAGAGGTTGTACTCATAATAGTGATATTATGCTACTGTGGTTTATGAAATAAACAACTCTTATTTGGAAGCTTACACTCAAATTGACAACAAGTTAAAGTATGTACTTGTATGTTTTACAATACCAATCCCATTGCTTGTGTTTGCATATCACTTGACAATCTTTAACACGTGTCTCTATTCATCTAGTTCTAAGGATAAATAATTAGTTTTTTTGTTCTTGTACCATATAAGGATTTTGTGTTTTTTCTTTCCCATTTACAATGAGTTTTTGAAAATCAAACTTGGCTTGTAGTGATAGTATCAAAAATTATATCAGTATACTTTATCTAAGTGATTGTTTGAACAGTTTTATAGCATGCATCTTGACAATTAATATAATTTTGAAGATCACTATCAAGGAAGAATGTTCAAAGGAAAGTAAAGGCTAAGGAGAAAAGCTTACACTTCTTATTTCTCCAAATCTAGAATTAAATCGTAAGTTAGATTAAATTACAATTACTTTATCATTTCTTAGTTTTTTTTCTTAACTTACATTTGCAATATTTGCATCTCGATTCATTCGATTATGTTCACTTTGTATTCAACATGAAGCTAAAAGGTGTTTTGTACATATTAAAGACTCTTTGGTGGTTTTTTTAGTTTCAATATACTGCTCTTTTTAGCATCTTTATCCTGCTATAATGTTATTCTTTAAGATTATGTTGCATTGATTTCTAAAAGTTGCATGACATCTCTCTACTCTGCCTTCAAAAATAATGATTTATGTCGTTTCAGGTAATTACTGTAGCCATTTCTACTATAATTGGTGAAAACCTTAACGTGTTCATGACTTTAAAATAGCATATTCCAAATTTTCTTAAGGTGAGGACACAAATTTAATGAGGAATATACTTTATAAGATGTTAACATCTAAATTGGTATCCTATGAATCAACTTGATGATGTAATAGATCTTGAGATTCCAAGAGGAAAAAATAGACTTGTTTCTTTAAATAGTGAAACTTAAATTAAAGATTAGAAAGTCAACTGATGTAACATGTCACTCCACTTCTCTTTTTATAATTTAGCTCATGATCAATGTAAACTTAAAGTATTAATCCAAAGCCTATGGTAACTTTCTGGATTCATTTTTATTTAAGACATTCTTTCCTTTAACGGTCCCTTTTAGAATTTAATGTATGACTTACTCCTTAGCATCATATGGAGTGTGTGGGAACGTTTGCATTAGATTGTACCTTTTAGAATTAATGCTGCTTGATCACTGGGAAAAATAATGTTTGCATGGTTTATAATAGAAGCTTTGTATGCAGTGACATAGAATGAAAATTTTGCTTAATAAGAAATTTAAGAGCCACCATATTGTTTCAAGAGGTTACTATTTATGTTACATAGATAACGCTTTTTGTACTTCTGTTAGATGACTATATCAAATGGTTTTTATGGTTACGTAACATTTATGCAGTGCAATTAGAATCATGCGTACAGTTTAATTTCTAATTTGCAATATATATCTTTATTCGAATAGGTGCCCTCAGGAGTATTGGGAAGAATGCCGACAAGCTAAAAAAATGGAGAGACTTTAACAAATTAAGGAGCACTAGGAGCTGCAATCCCTCCTCTTCATCGACATCTAAGTAGAAAATCTCGTGTTATATTGTTCTACCTTTGTTTTAATAGTGTTATCATTTTGTTGGTTGCTTATGAAACTTTGTTGGTTGCTTATGAAATTTCTTCAGAATGTTATAGATATTATTTTTGAATGTTAGAAAATTGTATATCAAATTTTATTTTGAAATTTAGTATTTTGAATGATTTATAATATTGGAAAATTGTATATTAATTTTTTTATTTTTTATCTAAAAAAGATAATAGTTTTTCACCGTTGTCGTAGATAGTTTAAAACTATTGTTGAAGAACCTGTTATTAAAGGTAGATGCTCAAAGACAACGGTGAAAAACTATTGTCTTTGAAGGAAAAGACAACAGTTTTTCACTATTGTAAAAATGTTGTCTTTGCCTTCAAAGACAATGGTTAAAAACTGTTGTCTTTGGGCACCCCTTTTAACAACACGACATTTAACAACAGTTCTAAAGGGGCTACGACAACGGTGAAAAACCATTGTTGTTAGGCTTTTTTCTTGTAGTGAGTAGTATGTTCATAGTGGAGAGTATACTCTGTGTGGATCTTTAGATTAGTCACCTCATTAAGGTGGATACCAAATAAATCCTAGTGTTAGCATTGTTTCAAGTGTTTTCTGCTGTAACTCAACCTTGAAGAAGCGATTGGAGTGTCCTAACAAAGATGAGATACTTGAATATCTACAAAGACAAGTCATAGAGTTATCCCAACATCTAGCAACATAATATCATGAAGCTCATGAGGTACATGGTAGAGGTAATTGATGTACGTAGATTATATACACTTATTTAGCATGTTTTGGCGCACATTCACATATTTTACGCATGCTTTGTCTATGCACTTTCATACTCTTTGTCTTATTTTTAGCATAATTACTCCTCTTTGTTTGGAGATCTGCTCTTGTGTATTTTCTGTTAATAGGAGTTGAATTTGGAGAGGAAACGATGTTCACAGTCAAGTCAGTCAACAACTGAAGGAAAATAGACTGGCTATGTGACCTACATGGCCATGTCAAAGAAGTAAGGAGAAAAATGACCTTGGTCGCGTGGTGCACACAGGTCGTGTGACTTTACCAGAGGAGGAGCATGACATGGTCGTGTGAGAGCCACACGGCCATGTCACCCAGTAGCATATCCAGAGCATGGCCGTGTAGATCCACACGACCATGCAACACTTCCAGAGAGCAAGCAGAGATTGGTCGTGTGGTCCACACTCTCGTGCAGGATTTCCAGAGACCAAGAATGGTCAGACAGTGTGAGCCACACGGTCGTGTAGACCATCTAGAGCCAAAGCATAACATGGTTGTATGGATCCACATGGCCGTATCACCCTGGCTGAGAGGAGAATGTAAGAGGCTGTGTGAGAGCCACATGGTCGTGTCACAGGCCGTGTTGTGCCCATGCCCCAGCTCTATAAAAGGGGGATTCTTCCCCATTCAAAGGAGGAAGGCTCTCCCTTTGGGGAGATCCAACTTGGTGCTATTCTTCATCTGTGATCCGTCGATTTGAGGCCATCTCCATCTCCATATCGACTCTGGTAGCTAAGGATTGGTTCCGAAGATCACTCATTGATACTAGATAAACTTTTCTATTCTCTTTTCTCTTGATTAGGATTGAAATGCTTGTAATCTTCTTGTCTTCGGATCTTTATCTTTTTGCTATGGAGTAGATCTATTGTTCTAGGATTAAGAAAGTATTTGTGGTGTGATTTGATGTAAGATCTCATTGATATACCAATTTCCTATCTAAATGATATTAGCATATCTTGTATCTATTCGATCTTGTGTGGATTCATGTGTTTGGATCTAATTATCATGTTTGATTGAATGTTTGTGATTCTTGTGGATCTTGTAGAGGGATGCCCTAGATCGTATGACCGAGGGATGCTCGTGACATGCAATCCCGCTAACGAACGTCTGGGGTGTCTTCTTAAAAGGTGAACCAAGTCTCTACAAGGAGGTGGGATGGTTGAATGTACTTCTTACCTACATCATTACGTGAATTAAATAGAGATGTGTTTCTGTGTCGTATGACCGAGGGACGCTAGTGACAGGCAGTCTCGCTAACGGACTTCATAGGGATCATATCAATTTATTCGGTTGTGGTGTAGATTAAGGTCCCTTGCCGGTTGTCTTCTGCAGGAGAAATCGACAACTTCCTATAAATGTATGTTAATTGAGGATATGAATTGGTGAATCATATTACATCGATAAATATCACAATGAAACCACACTCCTAGAATACTCATAAAAACTAAGTTCCTTCATTTACTTTTCTATTTCTATTTCTAGTTGCTTTACTTAGTACATTCACTACCTTTGTCAATTGCTTAGCTAATTCATCGTGAGACATCTTTAGTGCTTATAACCAGTCCCTATGGGATTGATAATCTTTTATTACTAACGATGAAATCGTGCACTTGCGGTGATGTAACAGTCATGACAGACAGGTTTAGAATGAGGAAGCCTCACACTGTGATCATAGTGTTTGAGATTTTAAAGGTTGTAATTCTTTTATTTTAATTTGCATAAAATTTTTCTTGAGAAAGATATAGATGATAAGATCAAAATTGTTAATGATACAATTTATGACGAGATAGAGTTAACTAGCGAGCCAATTTATAACGATGATCAAATAGAAGAAGTTATCGATAAAGTTGGTGGCATAGATAGACCTAACCATGGTTCAGAACTGATGGTTCGATGGTTTGGAACTGTCGGTTCGATGGTTCCTGCTAGGTCAATCCTTAACCTTAACCGTTCAAGACAATTATGGTTTAGAGTTCAAAACTGTCAGTTCATAGTTCGTTTCATGGTTCAAAACTACTGGTTCACGATTCGGTTAACGGTTCACCATGGTTCACCATGATTCAAGATTATTATATTAAGAAATCTAAAATTTAAAATTTATTTAGAAAAAGGGCTTTCACTTATTTAAATTGCCTACGTATCCCCTTAAGGTATAGGGGAATCAAAGCCCAGTTCTTTTATATTTTTACCCTTTTACATTTGAAAGTGACATTATCACTCACTTCCATTTCCCATTGTTGTTGGATTCATTCCTACGGTATCAAAATCTTCAACTTCATCATCTAAAAGTTTCATTCCTTAGATTTTTTTGTTAGCTTTGGGTCAATCGTCGAGTAATATTTAGGCTTCCAATGAGTCGGGAGACAAAGTTGATCGTCGTTCATCTAATATGTTACCGCATGCACTAAACATCTACTTCATAGTAACAGTTGACACTGGACAAGCTAAAATTTCTTTGGGAATTATAGAGAGGGCGAGAAAACTTTTAGCCTTCTATAACCACCACTTTAAGATATTGAAATTTTTGCTATCTTCTTCATTAAAATTAAAAGAAGTCGTAAAATAATTCTTAAGTTTCTATGTGGAACTTGAGAATCCTCGTGGATGTTTCATCTATTCTTTTAATAAAAGTTATATTTTGAAAGTTTTAAATTATTACTAGTAGTTTGTTGTGTTTCAGAAATATTAGTTTGTGTTTCATATTTTGTATAATATTGATTATAGATATCATATAATAAATTCTAACATTATATATAATATTAACTAAATCAGGAGAAGAAGAATTTGTAATTAGAATTAAAGCATCATGATATAAAGTTAACATTTCTTATAAAACTTCTAATTTAAATTTAGAATCTAAAGCAAATACAATTAAATAAATTTTAGGAATAAATTAAATGTATTTTTTTTCATTTAGTTTTCATAGCTAATATACAAGACGATAAAGATTCATTATTAATATGTTCATTTAAAACTAATACTATATTAAAAAAATTTCTAAAACTAATTTAGTAATGGGATAATAAACACCAAAAAATTGTTCGGTTACATCTTTAAATACTTTTAAAATTCCACAAATACTACTACAAATATTCCATTGTTGTAAAAATAAATATATATTAATAGTAGTATTTTGTACAAAAAATAAACATAATAATTCTTTATATTATAATGAATCTTATAATAATTGGTATATTAAATTCCAACGTGTTGGTACATAACGTGAAAATTTTTTAGGTCTTATTCCATTAGTTTTACAAAGCCTATCCCATTATTTCATTATAGATGGATGCGACCATAAATAAGAAATTATAATTTTAATTGGTTTAATATAATTTTTTTTTAATTTTTAATCCATTTTGAACACATAAATTTAAAACATGACATACACAATGAATATGAAAAAAATAAACCATCAAGAATAGGTTGACAATCAAATCTTAGATCATTTATACAAGTGGTATTGGAACTAACATTATCTAATGATATTGAAAATATTTTATAAGTTAATCTATATTCTTCTAAAATTAAACATAATAATTGTACGATATTATGAGCATTATATGATTCATCAAAAACTCTATAAGCTAACAATCTTTTTTAGAGATTCCAAGAGTTATCAATCCAATGGTAAGTCACACACATATATGAGCATGTTTTTGCCAATGATCACTTTAAATATTGGAATATAAAGAAACTTTATTATCTAATTTACTAAATTCATCAATTAAATTTTTTTCCTTATTTTACAAATTTTTTAACTGTACGAGTAAGTGTAGTTTTAGGAACACGTTTAACATATGGATTAAGAGATTCTTTACAAAAATCTTCAAATGTGCATTTAGATACTAAAAGAAAGATATTCTACGAAAATAAATTTAGGTAATGATTCTCTTAATTTATTATCTAAATATAAAATAAACCAGAATTAGTACTATCGTTAGTTGAAGAAAGTTTAGGTAGTTGTGCTTGAGAATGGTCGAGTCCATATTCCATTGGGTGCTTTGTTTCTACATGTCGTTTTAATGACCCATAACTGCCATCGATTTGGAATTTGTAGGAAGCATTACAATGCTTACATTTTGCACGTAATTCTCCTGATGGAAGAGTGACATTCTCAAAATATTTAGTGAAAATAGAAGGCTTTAGAGGAGGAATTTCCTAAACCTTAGAAGTAATTGCATCTATACTTCCTTATATTTCTAGTGTCAGAAGGTGCTTAGTCTCATCATCGGTGTATTGAATGTTGGGGTCCTCACGCGGATTCACTATTTTCTTTCCCTTCTGAGCTTGAGATGATGCATCTCCATGACCTCCTTCCATTGTAATTGAAAATTGGAAATGAAAGTGTGTAGAAATGAAGACGAAAATGTATAAAATGTGAAATTGAGATTAATAGTATAGAAGGTGTGCGTGAAAAATGATGAAATGAGCTCTCTATTTATAAAGTTTGGATAATAATTGTAACAGCCGAAAATTCTCAAAATAATTATTAGAAATATCCTAGTATTTTTCTATAATTTTAGGATATTTTTATGGAATTTTTAGAATAGCGGAATTAGCAAAAATAAATAGAAAACGAAAATAGCCTACGCGGGAATTGAACCCGAGACCTATTGGGTCCTACGACTTAAAGGTAAACTCTAGTAACTAGGAGAACTCAGCAGGGCCGTGCTGAAAGGAAAGGGAAACAATTTTATTTAAGTTAAAGGGGGGGGGGGGGAATTAATTCCTTAATATAAATAGGGAATTAAGTGAGGAGTTTTATTTTTATCGTGACTTACCTCTTCTCCTCACCCTAATCCCGCCGAACCTCCCTTCTCCTCCTCCTTCTCTCGGCGCATCAAGCCTAAGGGCTCTAGGAGCACCTTCCGGCGATGACTCCGATACGAGGGCGCTTCTCTTCGCGAGAGGAACACGTAGACGCGAGAGAATCGTAGAGAAGATCGTCCCCACCGGAAATCTAGCGATTAGATTTGTAAGAAAATCCGAACAGGAGGTAAGAAACCCCTCACTTGCAGTATAAGTAGCTTCCGTATGATTTTTAGGCATTAGTTTAATTTTATGCAGTTTTTGGCACACAGGGTGTGCATTAGCGCACACCGAGTGCTCGATTAAATGCTTAGCTCAGGTAAATGCCACCTTAGGCATTTTAATAGCCTAGATAAATGCAATAAAAGCATTTTACAGCTCATGTAGTCTTGCTACAGCTTTTATGGGACTAGATGTCCAATGGGTGGGCTCCCACAGTCGCCTCTAGGTTCAGACAACCTAGTTCTAGGTTTAGATAACCTAGTAAAAGCAAGACAAGAAATATTAGGTATGTTCAGTATTTTACTTTTAGCAATGGCACTGTACTGGATTAGATATCCATTGGGTTGGACTCCCATAGTCGTCCCTAGGTTCAGATAACCTAATAACCCTACTAGATTCGGGACTTGCAAACCCGGGTCTAGTTAGAGATGCGCGCATAGCATGTACAGATGCTGGGCCCATCAGCAGCATGATTATGTATTTTCATCTATCTATGATTAAATAGTTTTCAAAACTCACAAATCAGTTGTGTATACAGTTTAAACTCAGCTCTAGCTTGGTTTTAGTTTTAGCTCAGTTCAGACTTCAGCTTAGTTTTCATTATTGATACATGTGATAGTTCTATGATCAGTTCTACTTTCTATGTGTTGTATGTCATGCCATGCTTAGCATATTCAGAATGTATTTCAAATAGCATATTTTAAAAACATAATTTGCATCGTGTGCATGTTTTGTGAGGTAGATGGTTTCTTACTAAGCATAAAGCTTACAGATACTCTTTCCTTATACTGCAGATAAAGGTAAAGGAAAGATGGACTAGCGGAGGCTGGAGGACAATGCAACGACGGTGTGTGTGGAAAAAGGAACTTGGAATAACGATGTTTGGGAACTAGCCCACTTAGAACATAGCATTCTCTTTATGTCATTACTTTCCTGCACTTTGGTTGTTTAAGTGTTCAGAATGGTGACAGTTATGCATAGAATCTTTAGTTATCATGATTTTAGTTAGCTAACCATGAGTAGTATTATGCCTAGTAGTTTTATTTGATGTTATAGAGTTTATACATGTGATTTCGGCACGAAGCAGTGCTGAAATTAGACTTTTGATACGAAATCAGAAATCCCGATCGATCAGCCAATCGATTGGGGGTCTTCAATCGATCAGCTGATCGATTGGTGATCTTGTTCCGCGAACAGTAGGCTTCTAGATCGATCAGCCGATCGATCCAGTCGCTTTCTGTCGTGAACAGTAAGCTTCTGGATCGATCAACCGATCGATCCAGTCGCATTCTGTCGCAAATAGAAGGCCCTGGGATCGATCACTGGATCGATTGGCCAGTCTGGATCGATCAGCCGATCGATCCAGAATATTGCCCGAGCACAGTAGCGTGCTGAATCGATCACTGGATCGATTCAACCTAAGTTCCGCATACAGTAGCATGCTGAGTCGATCCCTGGATCGATTGGACCATTTCAATCGATCCGTGGATCGATTGGGAGGCCTGATAACAGCCGGGAGACCCTTAGTTCAGTTCCTTGACCATGGGGGATGTAAAATATGTCATGAATAGTTAGAGTACACCCCTTAGCACACATAGAATAAAGAAATGATAGTAGCTTAGCCAAGTTTTAATTAGCACAGCTTCCGCATCTAGCTTTAGTGATGGTCATGGATATAGTTTAGCACAGCATAATGTGACGGTCCGGCCTTACAGCCTAGCCAGTAGAAGGCGGGTCGTTACAGAGTGGTATCAGAGCAAAGTTTCATACTTCCTTCACACACATCAGCATTGAACCTGCAACTTCCAAGTAAGAATACCTCTCACTTTGTTATGTTTATTGCTTTCATGTTTGTAGATAACTAAAGTATGCTTATCTAAGATAGTAACTAACATGATAGTATTAGCTATGTAAACATGATGTTTTAGTTATGTATGTCCTTTGTTCCTTTAGAGATAGCGCGAGGACGCCCAGCTAGAAGGGCACCAGCTACTGAGCCCCAGCACGAGGCAGACAATTCAGTGGCTCAGTTACAGCAGCAGCTAGCTGAACAACAACAGGAGGTAGCCACCTTAAAAGGCTAATCAGCAGAATACTTCCACAGTCACCCCGGAACCAAACTTAGCAACGCCAGTAGTCTTAGAGGTTCCACCAGTCCAGCCTACAGCACCAGTAGCCCCAGCAACAGAGGCAAGAAGAGAAGCCTATCTGATCCAGTGGCAGAGAGTCAAGCCAGAGAATTTCTCAGGCACTAGTGAACCATGGGATGCTCAGGCCTGGTTCAAAAGAGCTTCTGGACTGGCCAGAACATGAGAAGGTGAAGTGCGCCTCCTTCTGCTTGACAGGAGATGCACGTATGTGGTGGGAGAGAATTAGAGCGAAGCGCCCAGTAAACCAGATGACATGGGCTGACTTCGAGAAAGAATTCTTCGAGGAGTTCTTTCACATGCGGGTCACGAACCGCCACTACGACGAGTTCACAGAGTTTCGCCAGGGCAACCTTTTAGTGGAGGAAGTCGTGAAGAAATTCAACAGATTGGCTCGTCTATGCCCTGAACTAGTCAGCACAGAAAAAGAACGGGTCTGGTTGATGCTTAAGATGCTGAGGCCGGAAATAGCAATGAACGTGGTTGGTGGCGTTCATAGGCCACAAACCACCGAGGAACTAGTCAGCAGTGCTCTGACCACCGAGCACTACCAGAATAATATCAAGCAGCAGAAGCAAGTTATCTCAGAGATCAAAGGGCAAGGAGGCTCAGGTACTCAGAAACAACAGGGGCATAGCTCTAACTAGAAAGGGAACTCCAGCAACAAGCGTAAACCAGGGAGTTACCCAAAGGGAGGACTAGCCAGCAAACAACCTAGTTATCCCAAGTGTGCTACTTGTGGGAAATTTCACCCAGGAGTTTGTCGCAAGGGCACACGAGGATGCTTTGAATGTGGACAAGAAGGGCATATGGCTAAGCAATGCCCGAACAAGACAAGTCTTCCTCAACCACAGCCGATACAGTATGGAGGCCAGCCAGCACAGCTACATCAGATGCAGGCCGTTCTAGATGGTCAACACATCAGCCAGGGCAGATTAGAGGCCCCTCCAGCTATGACCAATGCGAGGATCTACTCACTCACCAGAGAGGACGTAGCAAATGCCTCGACAGTTGTTACAGGTCAGATCAGTATTTTACAGCAAAGTACAACTGTCTTATTCGATACTGGGGCAACCCATTCTTATATATCCAGGGCATTTGCCGAAAAGTTAGCGATACCTCCAGAGGTACTCAGTAGCCAATTTTTGACGACGCTACCTTCAGGAGAAATTATGACATCCACGCACTGGCTCAGAGCAGTGCCAGTCATTATAGCAGACAGAGAACTCTTTTGTGATCCGATAGTGCTAGATATGACTGATTATGATGTCATATTTGGAATGGACTTCCTAATCAGATACGGTGCCTCTATCGAGTGTCGTAAACAGAAAGTCGTATTCCAACCTGAAGCAGAAGTGCAGTTCGAGTACATTGGAGAACCAAAGAGAAAAGCCAAGAAATTTCTCTCAGCTCTAAAAGCACAGAAGTTAATGGATTCAGGATATACGGGATTCCTAGCACAGGTAGTCAATACCAGTCAGGACAAGGACCAACAGCTAGTAGAGGTCCGAGTCGTATGTGACTACCCAGCAGTTTTCCCTGAGGAGTTACCAGGCCTAACACAAGACAGGGAGATTGAATTAGAGATAGAACTCATTCCCGGTACAAATCCTATCTCCAAAGCACCCTACCGCATGGCTCCAGCAAAACTGAAGGAACTTTATGAGGAACTACAGGAGCTGCTTGACAAAGACTTCATACGCCCTAGTCACTCACCATGGGGGGCGCCTGTATTATTCGTGAAGAAGAAGGACGGGAGCATGCGCCTGTGTATAGATTACCGGGCATTGAATCAAGTCACAATCAAGAACAGATATCCTCTTCCTAGAATTGATGACCTGTTTGATCAGCTAAAGGGAGCAGTAGTGTTTTCGAAAATAGACCTCAGATCAGGTTATCATCAGGTGAAAGTTAAAGAAGGGGATATACCCAAGATAGCATTCAGTACTAGATACGGACACTACGAGTTCGTAGTCATGCCCTTTGGCGTGACAAATGCTCCAGCTACTTTCATGGACCTCATGAACAGGGTATTCAGAGAATACTTAGATGAGTTTCTTATCGTATTCATCGATGACATCCTTATCTATTCAGGAACTCACGAAGAACACTCCGAGCACCTGAGAATAGTATTACAGACCCTTTAGCAGAATCAGCTGTACGCCAAGTTCACGAAATGTGAATTTTGGTTAGATCAGGTGTCCTTCCTGGGTCACATCATCTCAAAGGATGATATCATGGTAGACCCCAGTAAGATAGAAGTTGTGAGTAGTTGGAAAAGACCCAAGAACGCCAGTGAGATCAGAAGTTTTCTGGGATTAGCAGGTTATTACAGGAAGTTTGTAGAAGATTTCTCCAGGATAGCCTCCCCACTGATAGCTCTTACCAGAAAGAATAGAAGGTTTCAGTGGACAGAGGACTGTGAGAACAGCTTTAGCAAGCTAAAGAGGAGATTGAGCAGTGTACCTATTCTGACTCTACCAGAAAACACAGGTAGCTTTGACATTTATAGTGATGCCTCTAAATTGGGACTAGGAGCAGTGCTGATGCAAAATGGCAAGGTGATCGCCTATGCCTCCAGACAACTCAAAGACTATGAGAGGAACTATCCTACTCATGATCTTGAGCTTGCAGCAGTCGTGTTCACTCTCAAAATTTGGAGACATTACCTGTATGGAGCTCAGTGTAGAGTGTACACAGATCATCAGAGTCTAAAGTATTTCTTCACTCAGAAGGATCTGAATATGCGACAGCGTAGATGGCTTGAGTTGGTCAAGGATTATGACATAAACATCCTCTACCACCCCGGAAAAGCTAATAAGGTAGCAGATGCACTTAGCAGAAAGTCCAGTGCTACCTTACTATCCCTAGCAGCCATGTCACCACCCCTATAGAAGGAGATCACAGATTTCGGTCTCGAACTCATAGTGGGACAGCTCTTTACTATGACATTAGCATCTACCCTGCTTGGTGACATCCAGACAGTTCAGGAACAGGATCCTGAAATTCAGCAAACCAAGCAAGGGTTAGCAGAATCAGAAAGTGGAGAGTTCAGAGTATCAGATAGTGGGGCATTATATTTCGGTGACAGACTCTGGGTTCCAGATCAGGGGGAACTACGCAGGAAGATCTTAGATGAGGCTCACAGAACTCCTTATGCGATGCATCCTGGCTCCACCAAGATGTACCAAGACCTGAAGAGACGTTTTTGGTGGCCTGGAATGAAGAGAGACATCGCTAGATATGTTAGCACCTGTCTGACCTGTCAGAGGGTCAAGGCAGAACACCAGAGACCAGGAGGAGTTCTGCAGCCTATCCAGATTCCAGAATGGAAGTGGGAAGATATTTCCATGGACTTCATAGTGGGACTACCCAGAACCACGAATGGTTTTGATACCATCTGGGTAATAGTCGACAGATTGACTAAATCAGCCCACTTCTTAGCTATCAGGATATCCTACTCCATGGAGCAGCTAGCTCAGTTGTATCTCAAGGAGATCGTTAGATTACATGGAGTCTCACGAACCATTATTTCAGACAGGGACAGTAGGTTCACATCACACTTCTGGGAGTGTGTACAGTCAGCTTTGGGCACTAAGTTAAAGTTTAGCACAGCTTTCCATCCTCAGACAGATGGTCAAACAGAGCGAGTAAATCAGGTACTCGAAGATATGCTCCGAGCATGTGTCCTAGATTTCAAAGGAAGTTGGTGCAAATATCCGAGCTTAGCAGAATTTGCATACAATAACAACTATCAGGCCACTATCGGCATGACACCTTACAAGGCTCTCTATGGGCGGAGGTGTAGATCTCCAATCTGCTGGTATGAGAGTGGTGAACAGAAGAAATTAGAACTTCTGACAGATCTAGTAGCAGACACCACAGCAGCTATACAGCAGATCCGCCAGAGGATAGAGACAGCTCAGAGCCGCCAGAAAAGCTATGCCGATACACGGCGCAGACCCTTAGAGTTTTTAGTTGGGGATTCAGTGTTCCTCAGAGTAACTCCCATGAAGGGAGTAATGCGTTTTGGGAAGAAGGGCAAACTAAGTCCCAGATATGTGGGACCATACCTTATCAGCAGAAGAGTTGGCAAGGTAGCATATGAGCTAGAGCTACCCCAGGAGATGTCAGCTATCCACAATGTATTTCATGTCTCTATTCTGAAGAAGCATATCCCAGATGCCACCCAGGTGATTTAGCCCCAGTCGGTACAAGTCCGTAAAGACCTCAGCTATGATAGTTGGCCTACTTAGATAGTAGATCGAGCAGTTAAGAAATTTCGGAACAAGGAGGTACCATTAGTAAAAGTCATTTGGCAAAATCACACAGCAGAAGAGGCAACATGGGAGACAGAAGCCAGCATGTGACAAAAGTACCCAGAGTTATTCTAAGTTCGAGGACGAACTTTTTATAAGGTATGGGGGATTGTAATGCCCGAAAATTCTCAAAATAATTATTAGAAATATCCTAGTATTTTTCTGGAATTATAGGATATTTTTATGGAATTTTTAAAATAGCGGAAGTAGCAAAAATAAATAGAAAACGAAAATAGCCTACGCGGGAATTGAACCCGAGACCTATTGGGTCCTACGACTTAAAGGTGAACTCTAGTAACCAGGAGAACCCAGCAGGGCCGTGCTGAAAGGAAAGGGAAACAATTTTATTTAAGTTAAAGGGGGGGGGGGGGAATTAATTCCTTAATATAAATAGGGAATTAAGTGAGGAGTTTTATTTTTATCGTGACTTACCTCTTCTCCTCACCCTAATCCCGCCGAACCTCCCTTCTCCTCCTCCTTCTCTCAGCGCATCAAGCTTAAGGGCTCTAGGAGCACCTTCCGGCGATGACTCCGATACGAGGACGCTTCCCTTCGCGAGAGGAATACGTAGACTCGAGAGAATCGTCGAGAAGATCGTCCCCACCGGAAATCTAGCGATTAGATTTGTAAGAAAATCCGAACAGGAGGTAAGAAACCCCTCACCTGCAGTATAAGTAGCTTCCGTATGATTTTTAGGCATTAGTTTAATTTTATGCAGTTTTTGGCACACAGGGTGTGCATTAGCGCACACCGAGTGCTCGATTAAATGCTTAGCTCAGGTAAATGCCACCTTAGGCATTTTAATAGCCTAGATAAATGCAATAAAAGCATTTTACAGCTCATGTAGTCTTGCTACAGCTTTTATGGGACTAGATGTCCAATGGGTGGGCTCCCACAGTCGCCTCTAGGTTCAGACAACCTAGTTCTAGGTTTAGATAACCTAGTAAAAGCAAGACAAGAAATATTAGCTATGTTCAGTATTTTACTTTTAGCAATGACACTGTACTGGATTAGATACCCATTGGGTTGGACTCCCATAGTCATCCCTAGGTTCAGATAACCTAGTAACCCTACTAGATTCGGGACTTGCAAATCCGGGTCTAGTTAGGGATGCGCGCATAGCATGTACAGATGTCGGGCCCATCAGCAGCATGATTATGTATTTTCATCTATCTATGATTCAATATAGTTCAAAACTCACAAATCAGTTGTGTATATAGTTTAAACTCAGCTCTAGCTTGGTTTTAGTTTTAGCTCAGTTCAGGCTTCAGCTTAGTTTTCATTATTGATACATGTGATAGTTCTATGATCAGTTCTGCTTTCTATGTGTTGTATGTCATGCCATGCTTAGCATATTCAGAATGTATTTCAAATAGCATGTTTTAAAAACATAATTTGCATCGTGTGGATGTTTTGTGAGGTAGATGGTTTCTTACTAAGCATAAAGCTTACAGATACTCTTTCCTTATACTGCAGATAAAGGTAAAGGAAAGATGGACTAGCGGAGGCTGGAGGACAATGCAACGACGGTATGTGTGGAAAAAGGAACTTGGAATAACGATGTTTGGGAACTAGCCCACTTAGAACATAGCATTTTCTTTATGTCATTACTTTCCTGCACTTTGGTTGTTTAAGTGTTCAGAATGGTGACAGTTATGCATAGAATCTTTAGTTGTCATGATTTTAGTTAGCTAACCATGAGCAGTATTATGCCTAGTAGTTTTATTTGATGTTATAGAGTTTATACATGTGATTTCGGCACGAAGCAGTGCTGAAATCAGACTTTTGATACGAAATCAGAAATCCCGATCGATCAGCTGATCGATTGGGGGTCTTCAATTGATCAGCTGATCGATTGGTGATCTTGTTCCGCGAACAGTAGGTTCTGGATCGATCAGCCGATCGATCCAGTCGCTTTCTGTCGCGAACAGTAAACTTCTGGATCGATTAGCTGATCGATCTAGTCGCATTCTATCGCAAACAGAAGGCCCTGGGATCGATTGGCCATTCTGGATCGATCAGCCAATCGATCCAGAATATTGCCCGAGCACAGTAGCGTGCTGAATCGATCACTGGATCGATTCAACCTAAGTTCTGCATACAGTAGCATGCTGAGTCGATCCCTGGATCGATTGGACCATTTCAATCGATCCGTGGATCGATTGGGAGGCCTGATAACAGCCGGGAGACCCTTAGTTCAGTTCCTTGACCATGGGGGATGTAAAATATGTCATGAATAGTTAGATTACACCCCTTAGCACACATAGAATAAAGAAATGATAATAGCTTAGCCAAGTTTTAATTAGCACAGCTTCCGCATCTAGCTTTAGTGATGGTCATGGATATAGTTTAGCACAGCATAATGTGACGGTTCGACCTTACAGCCTAGCCAGTAGAAGGCGGGTCGTTATAATAATTGACACTAAATCATAGCCATTGATAAAAATGGTCAAATGATCTTAACCGTTGAATAAAAAAATAAAAAAACCCCACCCACCTTAATGGCCAGGAATCGCTAGTTAATCGGTAGTTCCAACTGGCAAAAAAAAATTGGGGGTTATTCGGCAGGTCGAACTGGCGGTTAACTGGTGGTTAGTCAATTTTTGACCCCTAGAACTAGATTGCCGGTCAATTCTGGTTAGGCCTAGCGAACCAGGTTAATGGGAAACCAACCTGTTGACCCGATTATTGGCTCAGGTTGGGTCCAGGTTGGACCCAACCCGGGGTCAAGTCTAGACGTAGAGAAGCAGAATGAACTATAGGACCTTTCTGAATGCTTGCAAGTTATAATCCAGAAGTTGGGAGCATATGAGAAAACTAAATATATTGACTGGATAATGGAATTTTTTTTCTCCAAGTGTTTGGTTGATAAAATGCTATAGTATATGAAGAAACTATGTTTGCAATTGGTGTTGTTGCATATTCTGTCGAGGGAAAATTCATAAAGTACATGCAAGGCTTTTATCTATATTTGGAAATGAGTCTTCAAAACTTTCCAGACTATCAAGTGTATACTATCACTATTGGAGTGGTTGGAAATCAATATAGGGTATTGGAAGAGAAGATACTACCATACTATGATGAAATCATGACACAATTATTGAAGAATATGTGTAGTAGTCAGTTGCACAGATCTGTTAAGCCTCGAACATTATCGTGCCATGGAACTTCCACCACTGGGTACCTATCGAGTCTTCTATTATCATTGCCTCGTACCTTACTAGGACTTTCTACCAAGTAACAAGCATTCGATCCTTGATATATTTGTACTTCTCACTCACTTCCGAGCACCCAGTCAACACTTAGAATGTATACTTAATTTGATCAATCTTGACCAAGTTATTATCGGGGAGTCAGACGCAGTGCGTGCTAAAATATGTTTTGTAAACATGCACAACGAAAAACATAAACATCAATAATAAAAATCTAATTATTATATCACACACACTATGCACATACAGGGTACAACATGCTAGACATGATCATGAAGTAAATTTTACAGAATTAAATTTATATAAAGTATACCCAACGGATGATGTGGCGTAGAGAGGAATCAACCAAGTGACACTTTCTGAGCCTCGCCTCTATTCACTACAACAAATATGCTAAAGACAACATCACAAATACAACGATTTTAGGAAAAACTGTTGTAAATTTGACAAAAGACAACGATTTTTGATAAAACTATTGTCTTTGATGTAACAATTACTCCAAAAGACAATTGTAACAATAGTTGAGACAACGTTACAATGAACTGTTGTCAATCAGAATATTTTTACAATGCTTGAAATAACGATGCATAAAACGTTGTCATTGTGATAATAAGACAACGGTTATAAACCATTGTCAATGAAATTATAAGTGTTTTATTTTCCTGCCACAAAACTCGTGCTAGAAATTGGTACATGTGTCCAACTTTCATTAGTAATCACAAAAAAAAAAAAATCTTAAACCCTAAGAAGCATACACCCGAAACCCTAGATATTATAGCGCTGCCATAGTTGCAAAAGGTGGAACCGCCACCTTAGCGGCCCCCTGCGTCTGGCCCCACAGATATCCAGAGGGGATAAATCACGGTTAAGCTGGGCAGGAGGGGTGACTGGGGGTCGAGTGAAATTTAAAGCGCAACAGACTGAGGTTTTACGCCCGTGTTCAACTGGCGACCCTCGACCCCTGAATCTCCGTTGCAAGTGTCAGAAACCCTTCCAGCTGATCCAGCCCGTGGGGGCTTTATAGCGCTGCCATAGTGAAATGAAGAGCACAGGAGAAAGAGAGGTATGTGATGGTTGTTGTTGCTCCATTGACGACATCTTCTCCACCTTCATCTACAAACCCTCAAATCCCTCATCCGCTGATGGTCGGGTGGCATCGCAGGGAGGGAAGTGCCTCGCTTCTCTCATTTAAGGTAGCACCTGGGGAGCTCCTCGCAGGTGGTGGAGACCACCAGGCCTCAAATGACCTATCCTTGGCCCCAACCTCATCCGTCATGGTCGTGACTCTCCGCCGTCGAAGGTTGCCGCCCCGCGTTGCCTCGAGCCCCATAAGAGTCTCCTCGAGCTACCTCTTTGCCTAGCAACGCCTCCTCTTCATGCTCTTCGAAGTGTCTCTCGCCTCTGTTTTCCTCACCTTTGTGTCCCCTAGTCTTCCTCCTTCGTCAGCACAAACCTCACTATCTGGTCTTTGTTGCACGCTGCGATGGCATTGGATCGTACCGGTTGAAAACTGAGAGAGGATCCATCGGGGGAAGGTTGATGCTAAAATTGAAATAGAAGGTGCTCAAAAAGCCCTTCTTCGTTCTTTTTGGATTTATATCGATTTTTTCATTTTCTCATCTTTTTATAAAGAAATTTGTGTCTAGTAAAAAAATATTGATTTTAACACCATTTTGTATCCTCTCTTCATTTCCAAAGACTATTGTGTTTGAGTAATGGTGGTTCATGCTTGTTTAGGTGAGATGCCAACATCTTCTTTTAGTTCATCTGCAGGAGGAATCAACACTACAAGAAAATTGGGATTCTACAACACTTAAACGACAACGCTTTTTATAAAAAGCGTTGTCTATTTTTTTTTAACAACGCTTTTAGTGAAAAGCGTTGTCTATTTCATTATTTTCTTATTAATAGACAACGCTTTTCTAAAAACTGTTGTCTATTAGTGATTTTTACGGGTCAAAGACAACGCTTCGTAAAAAGCGTTGTCTATTAGACTTTGTTTTAGTGTCTACGACAACATTTTTTAAAAAGTATTGTCTATTGTTAAATTCTCATTTAAATCTTGATTAATACAAACCGTTGGATCTAAGTAAGGAGTAGAAAACCCGAACCCTTCTCCCAACTCCTATCTTTCGATCGTTTTTGATCCCGAACCCTTCTCCCAACTCCTCATCTCACGCGGCCTTCTCCATCCAACTCCTCTCCGGCGAACCACTCCTCTGAGCTCTCCGTCAAGACCACACCTTCGTCAAGCGGCAGATCCCGGTGCTGAGGCGATCGACCACGACAGATCGACCCATCTCTTCACCTCCTTCTCCCCCGACGTTGAGGCGGTGACTGGTATAAGGAGGACAAGATGAGCGTGAGTCCAATGCCGACCTCGGACACCCATGGCAACCTGGACGAGCAGATCACGTAACTCATGCAGTGCAAGCCGCTCGCCGTACAGGAGGTTACATCTCGCCCTTTCCCTCGCTTATTTTTGTCCGATCGCTCCTTCAATTTATTCCTTCTCTAGTCAGGATGTTTATTTTGGGGGTTTCTGCTCGATTCATGCGTATTCTTTACAGATCTGAGGTTGAGTGGGTTTTCTGCTCGAGCTCCTCCTCTCAGGCTAACGTAGAAGAATGGCGGTGCTTGCGATGGCTTCCGGGGTCCTCCGGCCGAGCCTTGGTCTGAATCTGGAGCCGGGAGGTATTGGCTTGTGGCCCACCCTTTTGAGCCACTCGCTTTTGCGCATAGTGGAGCAGCCTTTCTCCGACGCTGCGCCGTGCATCACAGCACACGGGGGATACGACACCTGAGAGCGCAGAGTTGATGATTTTAGTGGCTGCCATTTTTTTCTTGCCTTAATAGCGGCCAAAAAGATTTGGCGTGGACGACCTAGACCTTGATCTCTCCCCTCTCTCTCTCTCTGTCACTCTCTCATTTTGTCCGAGGGTGCGACCTTGGTGGTGGCTGTGGGGTTGTGGGCGATGGCTAAGAAAGTGGACAAGCAGGTAAATCGATTCTACTGCGCCGAGTGCGAGGAGCTCGCCAGGAAAGTGGCCGATCACTCCGACGCCATCCAGCTCTGGACTATCTCTTGGAGGTAAATCTCCACCTCCTCTTTCATGGATTCTTTGCACGGAAGATAGACTACTTGGCGAACTGGATCTTGTGGCTTCTGAGTTCAATGATTCGATCTTTATCCTCGTAGTTTGGATTTTTTTTTCTTTTGAGTGTAAATAGCGGAGCTAGGGTTTTGAATAGGCCTAATCCATTCTTTTTATCCTAAAGTTAGGTTTCGTTCTTCCTCCTTAGCGTTAAGAGTTTTGTTGTTGTTGTTGATAACTCCAAGCAAAATGGATTAGAAGGATCTGCTCTTCTATTGCTTTATCATCGATAAACGTTTTTCATTTTCGTATCCTCTTCCGGAAGTTTATCTAGGTTTAATGATGCATTGTAACAAAGCATGAGTGTGTCAATCTGTTATACCTCTCTTCTTCAGAAGAAGAATTTAACTTCTCATCCATTGTTGCAACTCAAACTAATAGGACGTTTCCATTAACCATATAAGAAACCTAAACCATGTGTGGAATTGATTAAGCAAAATCTATGGAAGTATTTGACCTATCTAGACATTCTCTGTTGGTTTCAATTTCCACGAAGGTTTGACATCCTCAAGGATCAAAGTCTATGCTATAGAAAATTGTCCCTTGTCGGCAGAGCAAAAGTCCAATAGCATACTCATTGTATTGAGCCCGCCAGTGAGAAAATGGACCCAATTGCAGTTCCATTTACAGGTACATCGATTGTTGCATCCCGACCAGCAAAGAGAATTAACCAATTATGTTTAATGTAAATTACCTGGCTGAAATGTTCATGGCCTAATTCCTGGCTATAGACTTATTTTTTTTCCCCTTACAGATTCATGGTAAAAATGTTCCATGGATGCGAAATCTTTGCTTTTTATCCCCAATTAAATAGATCAAAAAATGCAGATCTCGACTTCTTGTTAATCTAGGATTTTCTTACGGATGAATCGAGAACTTGTAGGCACATCAAGATGTTACTGATGTGTGATCGTTCTATATACCATGTCGTGTTTGTTCTTAACCCTCGATTGTTGGATTGGAGCATATGCTTGTTCTTTGCGTGTGTCTTATTTTCTGCTGATGTTGTATTATGGGATATTGTCAGATGTCCATCCCAACGCACTCCTAGAGCTACATACCCAACTGCTGTTGAGGTATTCAAGCACCTGCTTGATGCATTTATCTGGAAATCCATTCTGATTTTCCCTGAATTCAATTGTGACAGGATGACAGTTCCAAAGAGACTGACAGAATTCCAACACCTAAAGTGATAATTGATCAAGACTCAAACCCAGATGCAACCATCGTCGAGGTAGCCTTTGGCGATCGCCTTGGAGCACTACTTGACACTGTATACTCGAAATCTCTGACTCCCTTCATGTTTTTCTTACAATGTTTCTTTTTTGTTTCTAGAGTAGCAAACATTTTTTTAGCTTTGATTTTTTGTTTATAATTATATACTTTATATATGTAAAATGGTAGATATTGGTGTTAGATCTATTTTAATCTTTAGTCGATCTTTCTTCGTAACGAATTGGTTCGGTTGCAGGTCTTTGATCCGGTTCCCTGGATTGTTCCACATATCCTATGATTCAAGCTTTAAACAATGGAGTTTGTAGAGAAATTTGAGCTCTTCCCAGACTTGAAACTGCTAATTTAGAATTGGCCAGTCCATATTTCATTCCTGGACTGTAATGATTTTTTTTGTTAGACTATGGGGTGGGTTAGTGTCGCTTGTTAATGAATAATCTGATGATTTATTTATCCGATGTGACTTAATTATTTCTCCTTGATACAATTATAAATGCTTTAATTTGTTAGAGACGATGGGAAATAGTTTATCTGATCAGCATGTCATTTGGAATTCAGTTTTTGATTGAGCTGATTTTTCTTGTAAGTTATATAGAAAAAATATTCGTAGAGGTTTCTATTGTATCTTTTCATAAGCCTCTGGAAATTTATGAAATATTACTCAAGTTATAGGAGGACTCCTCTAGTTACATGCATTAATTTTTTGTTCTATTAACAAGGAATAGAGGTAAATGCTTCTATTCCTTTCTTGTGTCTTGCTAATTGCTAAAAGTTCACAATGAGTTCACATTGTTAAGACATTAGCTTTTGCAGTCCAATGTTTGTTTAGTGTTCTTTTTTCCCCTATAAAAATAATATTTGAAATTTCTTACAGTTTATCATTGTGAGTTAATAACTATATTTATAAGTTTTTAAATAAAATTTCAGGTTAGGGTGCTTTGCGAAAAAGCTAAGGAGGTTTTAATGGAAGAAAGCAATGTTCAGGTAGACATTACTTCTTTTAAGTAAGTTATTCAATCTAGTTAAGACCCTTGTTAAAGTATAACGCTGTTGAATTTCCTTGAAATTGTTCACTCGCATGCTGGCCATGATCATTCTCTAATAAAATTAGAAAGGAATGTAAACAACACAAACCTCAACTGATGTCTCATAAGAAGTTCTTATAGAACTTCATTGGTTGTAGGCGTAGAAGCTTATTATAGATCTGTATTATTGAACTTCAGGATATTTGCTTGTATTACAAGATATATACTTCATGTAAATATGAAATAAAAAATACAGATGCAACATAAGACAAAAACTGAGAAATGGATGTTATACTGAGTACTATAAACCACAGTTTATCATATTATAGTTGATTCTCTAATAAAGTTTCACATTTTGAACTCGTTTATTTTGATTGTTTTGTTTCTTTTGAGAGCCATCAGTAATGCTCATGTATGGAACCACAGTTTATCATATTATAGTTGTTTCTTTCTGCAAGCTTGATTTCTATAGTTTGAAGAAACGTTGTATTTCTGCAACAACAGTGCTTTCTGCAGTTTGAAGAAACGTTGCATTTCTTCAAGCTTTCTTTCTTTCTTTCTGCAAGCATTTCATTTCTGAGTAATGAGTTTGATTCATTTATAGAAAATAGCTAGTAGAAGTAATTTTTTGGTTCAAACTATTGACTGTAATTTTTTGTTTATATTTCAGGCCAACTGTTCAATCTGTTCAAAGCTCACAAAGATCCTAGACAAAATCCAATTGCTCACAAGATTATTTTGTGCTCTTTTGTTTTATTTGTGAATATCACTATTTACTTTGAAACAGAATTAGTGTTAATTTTGATATTTACTAGTTTCTCATGTAATTAAATACTAATATTACTTCAATGTCAGAATTCTATTATTTTGGTATGAGTTTGTAATCATTAACTGAGTTGATTATATGTAAAATTCGAATCTAGACATGGTAAAAGAAAAATAATAGTTTCATAAATATAAAAATAATGATTTTTAAATTTTTTTTCTTTAAAACGACAACGCTTTTAAAGCGTTGCAAAAGCGTTGTCTTTTCTACCAAAAACAACACTTTAAATGCGTTGCAAAAACGTTGTCTTTGCATAAACTGACAACGCTTTTAAAGCGTTGTCGTCGCTACAAATGACAACGCTTTAAAAGCGTTGTTGTTGAGCAGACTTTTAACAACAGTGCCTTTAACAACGCTTTTTCAGACACAAAGACAACGCTTTAAAAGCGTTGTCTATTAGCTTTTTTCTTGTAGTGCAAATTGAGCAAAAGGAGGAACAGATGATGATTCCTGTTACTCGTGTAATTCCTTAATTCACTCTATTTTTTTTGGCCTGGCCAAGCGAGTCAGCACCAGGTTTCTCCTCACAAGCACTAGTGAAGTGTATGGTGATCCCCTGCAACATCCACAAGTTGAGATCGACTGGGGCAATGCCAATCCAATACTTATTTACCTAACCACTTTGGTGGATTTTCTCTTCACTTTTTTTCCTACTAAAAAATGATGTCTTGGATAGAAGGCTTTCTTGCATTTCTGTGTTTGAAGTTGCAATGATAAAGGTTAGCTGCGATGCAACTAATATTTTTTTTTGAATGTTCTTATCTGGTATGTTGAATTGCAACCCAATCGCCATCCTATGTTGGGAGCTAATAGATCCTGTCTAGATTTGGTTAGTCAATAGTCAAAAGACAATTATTTCATGGATACATTTGGATGTTCATCTTAATAATGTTACATATTTTAGATATTGACAAGACATTAACAGAATACAAAATTTGCACTGGCTATGTGTCCTACTGAACCTTTTGTGCTTTCTGGAGGTCCTTACTTGTCCCTTTGAGAATTTGCAAAGATTGATACAAACAAATCTTAATGATGCATTTATGTCTATATGTTGAATGGGAACTTTTTTGGTTTCATCTTATTCTATTCTTTGATGCCAGACCGAGAAAGCTCAGACTGCTAAATTCATTGTGTGGACCAGAACCCCCATAATCAGAATCTTATTTTGACTAGGTATATTCTTGATGTTTATTTGTTTCCATTCTATAAGTTCTGATGGTTATCAGGCGGTATTTTGTTACTTTCTCCTGTAAACATGATGTCTTGAGTGTTGGTGTAGAAAGTATCCGACGATCGAACCTGTGTTTTGATTATATCAAAGGGTTCAAAGTTAAGTTGTTTTGTTATCTGATATGTTTGATTGAGATTGCAGGAAAGCCCTAAGTTTACTTAGGCAAAAGTCCTAGCTGCGGTTAGACAGGTGAAAATCCTAGGGGGTGGTAACCCTAGGTGAAGAAAAGCCCTAGCTGCGGTTAGGCAAAGGGAAAATCTTAAGGGGTGGTAACCCTAGGTCTTAGGGGGTGGTAACCCTAGGCGGGAAGTCTTGGCGGGTCGAAGCTTCGGACAAAAATCCTAGGGGACGGTAACCCTAGGTTGAAAGTCCTGGTGTCGCGAATTGGGTAGAAGTTTGGACGGGTCATGGAGCGGACCTCCAGCATGAAGACCAGAAGCTTCGAGCACTGAGCAAAAGTCCAGTCGATTTGGAGGATTGAACTGGCAACAGGTATACTCTCCTGAGTAGAGTAGGTGAGGACGCGCTCCTCGAAGAGGGAACAGTAGACGTCGGTTCGACCTAGGATTTTCGGGATGGAAATCCGAAGTCAGAACCGGACAGTCAGGTGACTGTCAGACTTTTATATTCATGCTATTATTATGTGCTAACTTTGTATTGCAGGGTATCTTTGGGACTAACATATCTTGCAGGAACAAAGGAGTAAGTTTTGCCTTGGATGAATAGTACCCGAGGCACCCTCCATGAAGCTTGGAGGCACCTCGGGTGCAAAGGCTGAGGAGTGTGCGCAGCGAAGCTGGAGGCGCCCTCATGGAGTGCCGAGGTGCTTCGGACGACATTGAAGGCGCCCTCCAGGAGGTTGGAGGCGCCCTCAAGTGGATAGACGAAGACTGTTTCGGAGCTGATCCACGCTACGGATCCGACGGTGATGGAGGCGCCTCCAAGGTGCTTGAAGGCACCCTCAACAACCTTTATAAGGTAGTCTCGATCAGCAGCTTGTATCAACACATCCCAAGCAATCTTTCTTCGGCGCGCTGCTAACGAGATGATCCGGCTGAGCTACAACAAGACCCCAATGACCCGAAGCTTCGAAACGTCAATTCTTTGTTGTCGGTATAGTCTTTTAGTACAATTAAATTGTAATAATCTCTTGTACTTTTTATGTGATTATAGTTGTTGCCCAAAGTAAATGCTCAACGAGCATGAGCCTTGGAGTAGGAGACATCCCAGACTCCGAACCAAGTAAATCTTAGCGTCTTTTTGTGTTGTGCTTTATTATTCCGCTGCGTTTACTTCTAAAGTTTTTCGAATACGAAAAGTGAAAGCCACGAGCGCTATTCACCTCCCCTCTAGCGCTTTTCGATCCAATAATTGGTATCAGAGCGGGGTCACTTCAATTTGGTGCAACCACCAGTCAAGCACATTTTTCGTGATGATTTTTAGTTTTTCGGAGTCGATTGGAATCGGTATTCTTTCTGCCCTCCGATTTTTTTTGTAATTGAAATTTTCTCGAAGTTGGTGCAACACCACTCAAGATCGCGTGTTAATTTTTCTTTTAACCTACACTACTAATCCAGGATCAAGTACAAGTTTTTTTTTTGTTATTTTCCTTGTGCAAGTTTCTATGGCTCTTCAAGAAGGCTACAGTACAGCTCGACCTCCGCTCTTCACCGGAGAAGACTTCGGCTACTGGAAGGGAGTAGCTGCTGGAACCAGAGGTGTCAAACCCCGGGGGAGTCCCTGTCCGAAGAAATTTCGGCAGCATCTCCCCTGTACGGCGGACAATCTGAAACTTACTACATCATCATATACCTCAGCCACATGCGGCTGGAATAATAACAATAATAAACAAACCACAACACATAGACATCCACGCAGTTTAATAAGTAATCAAACTGAACAGTAGTACGATGACTCGAAAACAACCCTATTCCACTACACCCATAAAGCACAAATCTGACGATAAAATCCACTTACCTCTTCTGCCGTCTAAGCAAGTATGTAGTAAAACATATCGAATAAAAATCCATCGATAAGTACAATCCATACAGGATCCAAAGTATTCAAAACATAACAAGTTCAAAACATAGTCTAGTACATAAAGCCAAAAGACAAATAACAGCCTCGTGGGTTGCAGGGGACTAGCAACTGGAACTCTCTCCTGACAACATCAACCTGAAATAGCAACGGAGGAGGGTGTGAGTCTAACACTCAGCAGGTACAACTGATATACATAGTAAGAAAATAACAACTAACACTAATCATGCGTACAGTCTCCTGATGTAATGAAGGTAAATGCGAACTGAAATAACCAGGAGAATACTGTACTAACTAGGACCTAGTACAAGGATAACAGTCTGAGAGGTATAGAAATCCTGTATGCATGTCAATCATGGACATCCAACCAATATGCAGCAAATAAATGCAGCAAACACAATCACAAGAAATAAATGCATCAATGCGTATGATGCCAATGCAGTCATGGTCACCCCTGACGCCAGTCAGCCATCTCACACACAATGGTGGAACCGAGTGGGTAGAGCTGTGACAACCGTGCACTCTGACGTCACTACTCCTGATGAGTGACCGAGTGGACGGGATGCTGTCGGAGTACACACATACTCCTACCCCAAATCATAAATGGGGGAGCGCAATGCTCTCATCTCCCGGTACACCATGACGGCGAGGGATTCCTGACGTGCTACCACGCCGCGTCACACTACCCATGAGCGGACCAACGGAGCACCGAACAGAGCAAACTGACGTGCTACCACGCTGCATCACGCTACCCATGAGTGTCATAACGGAGCACCGAACAGTGATGAAACTGGCAATGTGCTCGATAATAATGGAGCAATCTATCACATAGCATGCAATCATGCGAATGGTGCATGACACTAAGCATGGTAATATACTGAACCAATCTATATACATATATGATGTGCACCATAGTCAATAAATCATATCAAGGGTACACAGATCAGATAAGGTATCACACCTAGGTCCTGAACATGGTGAAGTATGGTTATATCACTACCCCTATAGGCATGTATAATCAGGTAAGCAATAACATGAGATGCAAAACAAGCAATCAACCAAGCATGTAACAGGTATCCGGTAGTGACTAACCGAAGCAAATAAGAAACATAATTATTTCTATTTGTTAACTTCACTACTATGCATATCAAAGACATAAAGTCAAAAGTACCCGCCTCCAATAGGAATGTCCAAATCCGACATCGAGATGCTCATCTCGCGTCAAAGTCCTGTGTCACCAATATACATATATTTTTATTTAGCTAAAATTCTCATAAATAGCTAAATAAAATCTCTAACTCTAAATTAGGGTAAAATCCTAATCATATCACCATCATCCTTTCTATAACCAAAGTACTACATACCAACATATTCTAACACAAATTCCAATACCTTCATTGATCGAATTAAACCCAACTCGCCCACATCAATAATCCAACAGCCAAAGTACCAAAACCAGTTACTAAAGTTAGTGTTTACCTCTAATATAGCAACAGGACAGCAAAACACTCCCCTATGATCTGTGAAGAAAGAGTTCATTGTTCCTTCATCATCTCAACACCAACATCCATAATTAGCCAAATTATCCCTGAAATGCACTATCATCCGAATTTCAATTTACCTCAACCGTGACCTAAATGCACCTCAAGGAAGGGATGATAAAGAACAGAGAAGAATATCCAAGCTCTGATCTGGAAACACAATAAGAACTGATCTGAGATTCTCCTCCCGGTCCAGAACAGCAAGAAGATCACAAGGAAATCAATTACACGATTCCTAATTCCACAGCAAGTTAGACCACCTACCTTAAGGATCACTACTAGGCACGGCAGGAAGTATGCAGGTGAACTCGAGTCCTAGGCCAATCTACACTACTCGGAAGGAAGGAGGGCACCAGAAAGGGGCGTCGGCGGCCGACAGTCGTCGCTAGGGCAGAGTGACGGCGGTTGTGGCCCAAATCTAGGGCAGAGGGCGTCCGAGAAGAATCAGCTGGGGAAACTCGGGATGGAGGAAGAGGAGAGAAGGCCGACACTTCTCGGCGTCGGCGGAGATGCTAGGGCATAGAGGGACGGCGGTCGGCGCTGGGGAATCGGTGCCGACAGTGGCATCGGGTTGGCTAGGGCACAGACGGCGTCGGAAGAAGAGGAAGAGAAGAGAGGCGCTCCACGCCGTGAGAGGGAGAGGGAAAAGGCCCGAGAGAGGAGGGAACCGCTCGTGCGGTTAGGGCATGAGAGGCTTCGGCGGGGGAAAGGAAGAGAAATGCGCAGGGGAGGGGGTTCGGCACAGGTTCGGCGAGGAAGGGAGTAAACGAAGGAATAATAAAAATAAAAAGAAACAGGAAAAGGAATTATAAATATAAACATTTCCTCCTTAAATGGGTAGCCTAAACAGGCTTTCCCGGGGTCCCATTTTTTATCCCCGTAAACACATCCATACGAGCTCCGAAAAATTCCCGAAAATTTTTCAAAAATTTCAGAAAATTCCCTTATTAATATTCGCCTATTTTCGGTATTTTACAAGAGGAGACCAGAGGAGACCGCTGTCCGCCAAACAAAAAACCCTAAATTAGCAATCCCACATCCAAAACAAGTACCCAAACCAGCCATATGCTCAATAACCCAAATTCCAAATTCCTCCTGCTCTTACCTTTCTTGTTTCTATCGGAGCTCACTGTTTCTTCGCCATCTCCAAATCAAGGCCCTTAATCTGGTTGCTCACGGGGACAGAGGAGGAACGACAACGTTAGGGCACAACCGAGGGCAATGAGGTCGGGGTGGCGGTCTAGGGCACAGGTGAGGTGGAGACTCGGATGCTCGATCCTCGGCGAGCTCCAGTGTCCGCGACCAGGAGAGGAGAGAAAGAGGCTCGACCAACGGTGGCTCGAGCATCACCGGCGCGATCGAGTGGTTGATGCGGTGTCGATGTGGCCACTACTCGGCTAACTCGAGAAGGAGTGTGGCAGCGGCGTGCTCTCCCATGACCGGCGGCTAGACCGAGAGAGAGAGGGGAGATCGGCGTTGCTCAGGAGGATAAGAGGAGAAGAGGCGGTGGCTCGGGGAAGAGGAGAAGAAAATGATGATGAGTTAAGGAGAGGAAGGTTTGGCGGTGCGGCTCGGGAGAGAAGAGGAGAAAAGGTGTTGGCGTTGGGCAACTTCGGGAGGAGAAGAAAGTTTTCGGTAGGGAAGAAATAGGGCACGGGAAGGAAAATAAGGAATAAGTAAGAGAAATAAAAGGAAATTTTAATCAAATTAGAAAACTTAGGTTTAATTCTATTAAAGCCTAAGTTATTTCCTTATCAACTTCTTCCTTAATTGAGTATTTTAAACAGGCTTTTCCCAAGCGTACTTATTCATCCCCGTAAACTCATCATGCGAGCTCCAATTAATTCCTAATTTTTTTTAAAAAAATTCCGTTAAGGTTATACGTATATTAAACCTCATTATTAAATTTTTATTTGTTGCCGTATTTTACATTCTCCCCCACTAATAAAAATTTGGTCCCTAAATTTTCGTTATTTACCATCAACAAGTACTAGCTAAAACTAAATAGTATAAATGCTGAACGAAAACCTAACCCACATACCTCTGGTAAAAAGATGGGGATATTGAGCTCGAATTATATCCTCGAGCTCTCAGGTAGCCTCCTCGGTGAAATGATGCTGCCATCCGACTTTAACCAGCTAGATAGTCTTGTTCCGCAACTGATGTTCTTTGTGGTCCATAATCCGTATCTGGAATAGGGCTCACTCGAACTCATTTTCCAATCTTTTCAAGCAACCTTCCGCTCTAGCTTCTTGTCCCTCGAAAACACCGCCCGCCTCCTTCTCATCCACTAGTGTACTCTTCCACAGTTCCTCATCTCTCGGACGCACCGAGCCCGTCGACTCTCTCCCATGTCATCCTTCTCGCTAGCTTCATTTTTCACTCGACCTCCTGTGCTCCTATATAACAGAATCTAATTTGACTTGGTTGATCATATCAAAACTACCATGAGATACTTACAATCTTTCACTTTTTGATGTGAACAACTCAAGTTAAGTTAGGGTAAGCTAAAAACAAATAAGAGTAAAAAATGACAAGTACATATTTTGCATTTAAGAAAAAATGTGCAAAAATAAAAATATACCCTCCCCCTAGACTTAATCTCTAATTTTCCCCCTTTGATCATATTAAAATTAGGTGTACTCTTAAAATGATTTGAAATAAGTTTAAAACAGAGTCTAAGGGATAAAAATATAGTAACTATTATCCAAAATCATCATCAACTTTAAATTTCAAATATCTAGATTTTTACCATTTTTGAAAAAAAATAATTTTAAAATTATTATTAATTGTTTATAATTTTTGAGAATTTATACAATAGTTAAGCAAAAATATTCAAAGTTAGAAAAAATTTCCATAAACAAGGAGAAATTAATTTAAGCAGTAATAATTTCTTTTCTACAACTAGATGGAATTGCTTAAAAAAATGTTTAGATATTTTTTGAAAATGTAACGAAGTAAGTATTTTAATAGAAAAAACTAAATTTTCAAAAATTAAACTTTTTAAGAATTTTCAAAAATTTATATTTAGATAAATAATAAAAAAAATACTAATGGTAAAAAAATTTTAGAAAAATTTTCTTCAATAGATAAAATGATAATGTTTCACATAAAAAAATAAAGTTCACAATGATAACAATGAGAAATATTTTTAAATTAAAAAAATGATTTCCTCAGAAAATTCATAAAAATAATATAATGAACAGAAAACTTTGATTTTTTTTATAGTAAGAGATGTAAAAAAAATTAATATCTACTTAATTTCGAACAGAATTTATACGAAAAATGTTAGACAATTTTAAGATTTTAAGCAAGAAAAAAATAGAAAATGAAATTAAAAATAGAGCATTCATAATGATTTTTAATTTAAACATGATTTTAGAACCCAATATAGGTTATTTCCAATAGAATTAATCAAAAATTTCTTAGGGATATAGTTTGATGTTAATTTTCAAATTTAACCCTTATGATATCTAAAATGCTAATTTGACCTATCATAATTTTTAAAATTTGAAAGAATAATATTCAAATATGCCGAATTTTTTTTTAATTTTTGTATTTGTTCTTTTAAATTTTTATTTTCTATTTTTAGTTTGTCAAAATCTTCTAATTGATAAGATGTTGCAAAGGTTCCTTTTAATTCATTATTTTCTTTTAATAACTTTTTATTATCTATTTCTAATTTTCAAAAAAATTTTGATAAAATTTTAATTAATTTAAATAACTGGCCAGGAGGTAGAGACCGTACCTGACTTATCTTGTCGATTTCTTATGCTCCCCTATAGAGCTATTTTCTTTTGATGTTGATCCCCCTTTATCGATGCTTATTTCTGATGAACTTACTCCGTCATTTTCTTGGTGACTTGCCATCAATGCAAGTCCGGCATAGGCTACGATGTCCGAGTCTGATGACGATGTTTCGTCCCATATTGCTTTTAAGTTCTTGTACTTCTTCTAGGCCGTCCTTTTGTCTTTTTCTTTGTCCTTGTCCATATTCTTCAGTTTTGGGTAGTTGTCTTTGACGTTCCCTTCTTCATTACAGTGATAGCATCTTACCTTTATTTTCCTTCTTTTACCCTTCACTTATTAGTTTTAATAAACTTTTTGAAATTTCTTACCATAAAAGTCATTTCATCATCATCGAGAGATGTTTCAGATTCAGATTTGTCCATTTTTGCCCTTAAGGCAATGTTGTGCTTGGGCTCCTTCATATCTACTGTAACGACCCGCCTTCTAACTAAGCTGTAAGGTCGGACCGTCACATTATGCTGTGCTAAACTATATCCATGACCATCACTAAATCTAGATGCGGAAGCTGTACTAATTAAAACTTTGCTAAGCTCTTATCATTTCTTTATTCTATATGTGCTAAGGGGTGTAATCTAACTATTCATGACATATTTTACATCCCCCATGGTCAAGGAACTGAACTAAGGGTCTTCCAGCTGTTGTTAGGCCTCCTAATCGATCCATGGATCGATTGGAATGGTCTACTCGATCTAGTGATCGACCCAGCATGCTATTGTATGCGGAACTTAGGTTGGATCGATCCAGTGATCGATCCAGCACGCTACTGTGCTCGGGGCAATATTTTGGATCGATCGGCTGATCGATCCAGACTGGCCAATCGATCCAGTGATCGATCCCAGGGCTTTCTGTTCGCGACAGAAGGCATCCGGATCGATCGGCTGATCGATCCAGGAGCTTACTGTTCGCGGTATGAACTTCTCAATCGATCGGCCGATCGATTGAGAAGCCTCCAATCGATCGGGCGATCGATTGGGGTTTCTGATTTCGTACCAGAAGTCTGATTTCAGCACTGTTTCGTGCCTCAATCACACATACAAGTTCTAAAACAACTGGGAAACATACTAATAACACATAACTAGGATTATGAGCATAAATACTAACAATCTAAGCAAGTCTTTCATGAGTCAAGACATTAAAATAACTAGCAATGCAGAAAATAACATTATATAAAAACTAAAGTCTTAATTTGCTAGATCTTTATTCCAGGTTCCATCCACACACATCTTCACCGTTGCATTGACCTCCAGCCTCCGCTAATCCATCTTCCCTTTACCTTTATTTGCAGTATAAGGAAAATGGTATCTGTAAGCTTGAGAGCTTAGTAAGAAACCATTTACCTCACTAAAACATGCATACGATGCAATTTATGTTTTTAAAACATGCTATTTGAAACATACGAATACTGAACATGTAAGGGCATAACATGGCATACAAACAAACTAGTCATGGCAATAAGTGCTAACATAAACTAGCATATTGTATCAATAGAAAACTGAACTGATACACAAACTGAACTAAGTTAATTCTAAACTAATGCTAAAGCTATACTGAATCCACATAACTATTTGTGAAGTTTTGAAAATTATTTTCATAAATAGATTAAAATAATAATCATGCTGCTGTTTGGGCCCGGCAACTGTACTTGCTATGCACGCATCCCTAACTAGACCCGGGTTTGCAAGTCCCGAATTTAGTAGGGTTACTAAGTTATCTGAACCTAGGGACGACTATGCGAGCCCAGGCCAATGGATATCTAATCCAGTATAGTGCCACTAAGAAAGTAAAATACTGAACATAAGCTAATAATTCTTGTCTTGCTTTTACTAGGTTGTCTAAACCCAGAACTAGGTTATCTAAACCTAGAGGCGACTGTGGGAGCCCACCCATTGGACATCTAGTCCTGTAATAGTTGTAGCAAGACTAAATGAGCTATAAAGATGCTGCTATTGCATTTATCTAAGCTACCAAAATGCCTAAGTTGCATTTTAACTGTGCTAACAATTTAATCGGACACCTGGTGTGCGCTAATTCGCATCCTTTGTGTCGGAAATCTACATACTATTAAACTGAAGCATAAATTCATACGAAAGCTACTTATACTGCAGGTGAGGGGTTTCTTACCTCCTGTTCGGACTTTCTTACAAATCTAATCGCTAGGTTTTCCGGAGGAGAGATCTCTTCGACGATCTTCTCGCGTCCATGTGTTCCTCTCGCGGAGGGGAGCGTCCTCGTGTCGGAGTCGTCGCCGGAAAGTACCCCTATGGCCCTAGGAACGGAACCCTAGGTGTGCTTGTGGTTGGCGCCGAGAGAAGAAGAGGAGAAGGGGGGGGGGGCAGCGTGGCTAGGGTGAGGGTGAGGAAAAGTTACGTTAAAAATAACACTTCACTTATTAATTCCCTATTTATATTAAGTGGTTAATTTTGCCCAACTCTAATATAAATTTAATTGCCTCCTTTTTTTTCAGCACGGCCCTGCTGGGTTCACTTGGTTACTGGAGTCCGCTAAAAGTCGTAGGATCCAATAGGTCTCGGGTTCAATTCCCGCGTAGGCTATTTTACGATTCCATTTATTTTTGCTACCTCCGCTACTCTAAAATTTCTGTAAAAATATCCTAAAATTCCAGAAAAATACTAGGATATTTCTAATAATTATTTTGAGAATTTTCGGGCGTTACAATCCCCCATACCTTATAAAAAGTTCGTCCTCGAACTTAGAATAACTCTGGGTACTTCTGTCTCATGCTGGCTTCTGTCTCCCATGTTGCCTCTTCTGCTGTGTGATTTTGCCAAATGACTTTTACTAATGGTACCTCCTTGTTCCGCAATTTCTTAACTGCTCGATCTACTATCTGAGTAGGCCGACTATCATAGCTGAGGTCTTCACAGACTTGTACCGACTGAGGCTCAATCACCTGGGTGGCATCTGGGATATACTTCTTCAGCATAGAGACATGAAATACATTATGAACAGCTGACATTTCCTGGGGTAGCTCTAGCTCATATGCTACCTTGCCAACTCTTCTGCTGATAAGGTATGGTCCCACATATCTGGGACTTAGTTTGCCCTTCTTCCCAAAACGCATTACTCCCTTCATGGGAGCTACTCTGAGGAACACTGAATCCCCAACTGAAAACTCTAAGGGTCTGCGCCGTGTATCAGCATAGCTTTTCTGGCGGCTCTGAGCTGTCTCTATCCTCTGGCGGATCTGCTGTATAGCTGCTGTGGTGTCTGCTACTAGATCTGTCTGAAGTTCTAGTTCCTTCTGTTCACCACTCTCATACCAGCAGATTGGAGATCTACACCTCCGCCCATAGAGAGCCTCGTAAGGTGCCATGCCGATAGTGGCCTGATAGCTGTTGTTGTATGCAAATTCTGCTAAGCTCAGATATTTGCACCAACTTCCCTTGAAGTCTAGGGCACATGCTCGGAGCATATCTTCGAGTACCTGATTACTCGCTCCGTCTGACCATTTGTCTGAGGATGGAAAGCTGTGCTAAATTTCAACTTAGTGCCCAATGCTGACTGTACACACTCCCGGAAGTGTGATGTGAATCTACTGTCTCTGTCTGAAATGATGGTTCGTGGGACTCCATGTAATCTAACGATCTCCTTGAGATACAACTGAGCTAGCTGCTCCATGGAGTAGGATATCCTGATAGCTAAGAAGTGGGCTGATTTAGTCAATCTGTCGACTATTACCCTGATGGTATCAAAACCATTCGTGGTTCTGGGTAGTCCCACTATGAAGTCCATGGAAATATCTTCCCACTTCCATTCTGGAATCTGGATAGGCTGCAGGACTCCTCCTGGTCTCTGGTGTTCTGCCTTGACCCTCTGATAGGTCAGACATGTGCTAACATATCTAGCGATGTCTCTCTTCATCCCAGGCCACTAAAAACGTCTCTTCAGGTCTTGGTACATCTTGGTGGAGCCAGAATGCATCGCATAAGGAGATCTGTGAGCCTCATCTAAGATCTTCCTGCGTAGTTCCTCTTGATCTGGAACACAAAGTCTGTCACCAAAGTACAATACCCCACTATTGGTCATTCTGAACTCTCCACTTTCTGATTCCGCTAACCCTTGCTTGATTTTCTGAATTTCAGGATCCTGTTCCTGAGCTATCTAGATGTCACCAAGCAGGGTAGATGCTAAGGTCATAGTAGAGAGCTGTTCCACTATGAGTTCGAGATCGAAATCTGTGATCTCCTTCTGTAGGGGCAGTGACATGGCTGCTAGGGATAGTAAGGTAGCACTGGACTTTCTGCTAAGTGCATCTGCTACCTTATTAGCTTTTCCTGGGTGGTAGAGGATGTCTATGTCATAGTCCTTGACCAGCTTTAGCCATCTGCGCTGCCGCATATTCAGATCCTTCTGAGTGAAGAAATACTTCAGACTCTGATGATCTGTGTACACTCTACGCTGAGCTCCATACAGGTAATGTCTCCAAATTTTGAGAGCGAACACGACTGCTGCAAGCTCAAGATCATGAGTAGGATAGTTCCTCTCATAGTCCTTGAGTTGTCTGGAGGCATAGACGATCACCTTGCCATTTTGCATCAGCGCTGCTCCTAGTCCCAATTTAGAGGCATCACTATATATATCAAAGCTTCATTTTCTTCGACAAGTAGAATATTTGGGTAAATCGTCATATGACTCTCTTCTCAGCTATGTCCAAATTTTCTGTTCTTTCTGGTAAGAGCTGTCAGTGGGGAGGCTATCTTGGAGAAGTCCTCTACGAATTTTCTATAATAACCTGCTAATCCCAGAAAGCTTCTGATCTCACTGGCGTTCTTGGGTCTTTTCCAACTACTCACAGCTTCTATCTTACCGGGGTCTACCATGATACCATCCTTTGAGATGATGTGACCCAGGAAGGACACCTGATCTAACCAAAATTCACATTTCGTGAACTTGGCGTACAGCTGGTTCTGCTGAAGGGTCTGCAATACTATTCTCAGGTGCTCGGCGTGTTCTTCTTGAGTTCCTGAATAGATAAGGATGTCATCGATGAATACGATAACAAACTTATCTAAGTATTCTCTGAATATCCTGTTCATGAGGTCCATGAAAGTAGCTGGAGCATTTGTCACGCCAAAGGGCATGACTACGAACTCGTAGTGTCCGTATCTAGTCTTGAATGTTGTCTTGGGTATATCCCCTTCTTTAACTTTCACCTGATGATAACCTGATCTGAGGTCTATTTTCGAAAACACTGCTGCTCCCTTTAGCTAGTTAAACAGGTCATCAATTCTGGGAAGAGGATACCTGTTCTTGATTGTGACTTGATTCAGTGCCCGATAATCTATACACAGGCGCATGCTCCCGTCCTTCTTCTTCACGAGCAATACAGGCGTATGAATCCTTTGTCAAGCAGCTCCCGTAGTTGCTCATGAAGTTCCTTCAGTTCTGCTGGAGCCATACGGTAGGGTGCTTTGGAGATAGGATTTGTACCGGGAATGAGCTGTGAAATGCTTCTATTGCATTTAACTAAGCTATTAAAATGCCTAAGTTGCATTTTAACTGTGCTAGTAATTTAATCGAACACTTGGTATGCGCTAATTCACATCCTTTGTGCCGAAAAACTATATACAACTAACTAAAACATGGAATTCACACGGAAGCTACTTATACTGCAGGTGAGGGGTTTCTTACATCCTGCGCTAGATTTCCTTACGATCTGATCGCTAGACTTCCGATGGAGAAGATCCCTCCGTCGATTTCCTCGCGTCCACATGCTCTTCTCGCGGGGAGGAACGTTCTCGTAGCCGAAATATCGACGGAAGGTGTTCCTCTTGCCCTTGGGGTGGAAACCCTAGGTTTCTTGAGGTTGGCGCCGAGAGGTGAGGGAGAAAAGGAGAGGACGGCGTGACTAGGGTGAGGGAAAGGTTTTTTTCTCGTTTAAGAAAATAACAATTCCTCACTTAAATCCCTATTTATATTTAGTGGGTAATTCGGCCCAACTGAAATATAAATATAATTGTTCCCCTTTCCTTTCAGCACGACCCTGCTGGGTTCACCTGGTTACTAAAGTTCACTATAAGTCGTAGGACCCAATAGGTCTCGGGTTCAATCCCCGCTTAAGCTATTTTACATTTCCATTTATTTTTGCTACTTCCATTATTCTAAAAATTCCGTAAAAATATTCTAAAATTCCAGAAAATTCATAGAATATTTCTAAAATAATTTTGAGAATTTTCGGGCGTTACAATCTAGCTCTGCAAATAAATCTTTCATCTCTTTAATAAGTCAAAATTTAAAACAAGCCAAAGCTTGAGTTCCGAAAGCATATCTAATCATGCAAGTAGGACTCAATCAATTTAATGTACCTAAAAATGAAATTTATTACCTAAAATCAAATCCAACTAAACCTATCAAGTCAAACCCAAACCTAAAGTGTAAAATAAAATCAAACAAATTAAATTTAAATCAAATAACTATAAAGTTAATTTAAATACAAGTTACAATCAAGTCTATTATAACTATTAAAATAATTGACATAAACCTAAAACTTAAACATGTAGGATTAAAAAGAATTTAGATATCTCCACAATGATATGATATTGTCCACTTTGGGTCTTAGCCCTCATGATTTTACTCTTGGGCTCTACCCAAAAGGCCTCATTCCAATGGAGATATCTTTTCTCTTATAAACACATGATCTTTCCCATGTGTTTTTAAAGTGGGACTATGTTTGCAACCTTGCAACCCCAACAATCCCCCCTCAAACAAAGGACCACAGGCTTCCCACGTCCGATCCTCGACCCACCAGATCTTCTTGCCCCTCGGTCCACCCGACCTACTAGGACTTCCTTGCCTAGACACAACTAAGACTTTCTGCCTGGTATCTAGTTCTCTTGATCCGAACATAAGAGCCCCCACTTTCTTTGTTTGAGGTCAATATTATACCCACATAACACCATAGCTCTTATATAATACCCCGGTTCTAAAGATTCTGGTTAAGTATGGCTTAAAGGTTAGATGGTACTATCCATATCACCAAGGTGCACCTTCCTTTTCGGAAGCCCAAACTCAAAGAACTCCAAAGTTAAGCGTGCTTGGCTTGGAGAAATCTGAGGATGGGTGACCTCCTGGGAAGTTTTCCAGGGTGCGTGCGAGTGAGGACAAAAGCACGCTGAAAGGACCTCCGGTGGTCTGTGGAGCTAGTCATCAACCCGATGGGCAATTCAGGTAGCGTTCCCGGTTCGGTTCGGGTGGGGCCCGCCCGAGCCGGGGCGTTACAGATGGTATCAGAGCAACCTTGCGACCGTGAGTGCGCCTGTGGCAGGAGCACCCAGGGCACCACCTAGCAAGGGAGATTCTGGGATTTGTCTGTGGTGTGATTCGTGGTTACACAACGAGGACGTTGTGTCTTTAAGTGGGGGTGATTATAATACCCCGGTTCTAAAGATTCTGGTTAAGTATGGCTTAAAGGTTAGATGGTACTATCCATATCACCAAGGTGCACCTTCCTTTTCGGAAGCCCAAACTCAAAGAACTCCAAAGTTAAGCGTGCTTGGCTTGGAGAAATCTGAGGATGGGTGACCTCCTGGGAAGTTTTCCAGGGTGCGTGTGAGTGAGGACAAAAGCACGCTGAAAGGACCTCCGGTGGTCTGTGGAGCTAGTCATCAACCCGATGGGCAATTCAGGTAGCGTTCCCGGTTCGGTTCGGGTGGGGCCCGCCCGAGCCGGGGCGTTACATCTTATGTACAGTCGGCGGTTAAACCTTCTGGCGGTCCGGACTCTGATACCAATTGTAGGATCAAAAAGAATTTAGATATCTTCACAATGATATGATATTGTCTACTTTGGGCCTTAGCCCTCATGGTTTTGCTCTTGGGCTCTACCCAAAAGGTCTCATTCCAATGGAGATATCTTTTCTCTTATAAACCCATGATCTTTCTCATGTGTTTTTAATGTGGGACTATGTTTGCAACCTTGCAACCCCAACAAAACCTAAATTCAACAATTCAGGAGTTGGCACCAAATTAGTTGGTACCTCCAAAAATAATTATTTACCCGATTGGGTAATTAGGACTAACTTAAATAGGGACAAAAGTTTAACCTAACAAATATCACTGGAGAAGTTTTGGATGATAATAGGTTAGGGAAACTCTATCTATACATGTTTAGGAAGATATGACTTTGATATGATATATTTGACTTAGTGGAACTAGCTGAAGCCACCCCTTAATAATTATAACTAGTTAGACTAAAGTTTATATTAAGTTCAGTAAATGTGACTATTTAAAAAAATTTGAAGGTGTGGTTACTTTAATTATATTCAGGTGACTCACAACAACTTAGAAGTTTATCCAAAAAATATCTGTTTATTGAACCCAAAGCTAAACTAGAATGTAACACAAGTTAAACTAAACTCTAAAATTCAATTTAACTCATCTCACAAAATCATTGGATTCCTTTATTTGAAAACATAGACTTGTGAGATTAAGAAGGTCAAATTAATTCAAAATAAATTAAGTTAAATAAATTAAATTAAAACATGATTAATTCTAATTAATTAATTTAAAATTCAATAATCAATTCCTTTTAACTTATTAATCTAGAATATTATGAGTATATTATTTTCGCATAAAAACTAAGACCTTAGGTTAAGGGGAGGATATTTATTCGGATAATTTTTAAATTCTAAGAAAATTATTTACTTATGTTTTCTAAAAATTTTCATTTTCCTAGTGCTTCAAAATTATTTTAGTTGTAGTCTAGATCAAACCTATAGAAAGCATGATCCTATAGATCTAGAAATTGAGCATCTCACAAACACACTAGGTTTACCTTCACTATGTGAATTTTGATGATATACTTCGCCACTGGTTACTTCGACAATTGTTAATTACGAAGTAATATATGCTAATATACTTCATTAATAAAATTAGTATAGTAAATATTATTTTAGACTTCATATATTAAAAAAAGTAGGTTTCACATATAATTTTAAGCGAGGATTTACTTCGTAATATGTATTCGATGAAGTAATAAGTGTCAAAATAAAATTTATAATTTTAAATGATGAAGTAATAAGTTTGAACCAATTGAACACATGAGTTAAATCGGTTAATTTTTTCAACCCAATTAATCTCCACGGTACTAAACCCTTAATTAGCTTTATTATGTTTCTCACTTCATTACTTCCCGTTACCCGACTTTTTTCTTCCCGACGCGACATACAGGTTTAGGGTTTAATGCGGCGATTTCCTCTTCTTCATCAAGGTTTGATGATTTCCTTCTTCATCAACACGACCTGCTAGGTTTCCTTCTTCTTCATCAACCATCGGCTAGGGTTGTGTTCTTCAGCGACGCGACAGTGCTAGGGTTGTCACGACAGTGCTAGGGTTGTTCTCGCCGCTCGATTCCACTGTAAGATCCTCTTTCTTACTAGTGTTGTATTTGTTTTCTTCTAGATTGAAACTCTTATTTTTTTAATCTTCAAGATCTTAGCAATTTGTTGGTGAGATCCTCTTTCTTACTAGTGTTGTATTTGTTTTCTTCTGATCTTGTGCTTTTCCCTATATTCCTGGCAAAAAAAAAAATTGAAAGCTTGTTATTCTATTGTGATGTTTTTCTCTAGAAGTGTTAGGACTTAAAAGATAGTCTTATCTTGATGGTTAAATCCTGTGATCCCAAGTTTATTGCATGAATCAGAAACAGGTATTCACATTGCCCATAATTATATGAAAACTAATTTTTATATTGAATTGCATAAAAGAATATGGCTACAGAAAGTCGAGTAGAATGAAATTTAGATGAGATGGGGTTCAATTGAGTTGGTACTAGTTAGGTCCAAGTCAATGAATATGGATGTAGGACTGTTTATTAATTTTCTTGAGTTGATCATGGTTCAAACAGAGTGTCTCAAAGATATGACAGTTTGCATAAGATGAAGGATTAAGGTGGATGGTGGTGCTTAGGGTAAATGGCTTGATTAATGCTGTGATATTAGATGTTGCTTGTCCGTTCGCAGATCCAACTATTTTATATTGCTTTAATTTTGTTTAACATGTGTCACAATAGGATTGACTCTCTATTGATATCTTAAGAAAGCATTTGTTTACTCTGGTGTGCTTTGCTGCTTCATAAGCATTCCATCCATTGACTTAGTGGATATTTTCCCCATAACATTTCCCCCGTAGATCATGCCCTTCGAAATCTCATTTGTAGAATCCGATGTTATATTAATTTGGTCTTTTCTTGACATCTGCCTTAGCTTCCATGTCGTACCTTCGGTTACTAAAGACCTTGACATTTAATAATTATTGTATCAATAATATGTTAATAATAGTAATTTCATAAGTATGATATACAATTAAAGTTTAAACCAGTTGAGTTGATAAAATAATAATTCTAAAACCCTTGCAAAAGGAGGGCATTAGACTAAGTCCTGAAATCACCTCAACAGTTTCATGCTTTTGAGTTTCTTCCTTCACATCATGTTCATGGCTATTCTCTATCATCTTATCTGTGGATCTTAGCATCCAATCCAACCCTAATTCCTTCCTTACAACCTCTTCATTGTTCTAATGAAATAGGTATATTTCACTATCATTGTCAGAAACGTCCACTACTGAGCAGCAATAAAGCAATAAAAAAAATAATAAATCAATTAAGTCCATAACTCTACATCCCAAAAACTATATAAACCGATTGTGCAAAATAATAATAATAATAATAATAATAATAATAATAATAATAATAATAAGTTTAATAAAAAAGGACAAAGTTCTAGAAATGGTTACCAGATCTTTTTTCCTTTCACTTATTTTTCACTTCTCTACTTCTCTTTCTTTGTTTTCGCTTTAGCTTGCCTTTCCTCTCATTCTCTTCAGACGATGATGAATAATCATCCGATGATTCTTATCTTCTCTTCCTTAAGTCTCTCCTCTTGATCTTTTTGTCTCCAGATTCATCTGAATCTGAATGAGAAGCAAAGGAATGCTCCTTGACAATCTAGTCTATGACAACAAAAAAAAAACAATCTTATCAGCTTAACATCAAGTTCAAGTTCATATTTCTACAAAATAACGTTAAACTATAAATAAAAAGTTGGGAAAATGAAATTAAGCCAACGTATCTAGTCATCCACATAGCATGAGTCATGCGCACCATTTGTTTAATGCAATTATGAAACTACTGACTGACTCTTTTGTTAACCAACCCATATTATAAACAACTCAATAGCATTAGAAGTTAGTTTATTAATGCTAATAAAATTTTCTTCATACCACACACCTACCTCTTTGAATTGTCTCTTCTTAATTCTTGCATTAGGATTTATAAATTAAAGTTACATGGGATTTACATTTTGAACTACATGTAGTTTTAACTTTTGTTTATTCACTTTAATATCTTTTAATGTTGACCTATTTGTTTGTAGATTTTGCTTGATTTAAATGGATAAATCTTGGATATACTTGGATAGAAGGTCCAAACAGTATGAGGAGGGTGTGGAACAATTCATTAGATATTGTTTACAGAATCCCAATATTTACCCCAATGATATTCATTGTCCTTGTTGCAAATGTATCAATCTTAAAAAAGGATCGATGAAGTCCATTTCAGAGCATCTTTATTTCCATGGTTTTAGTCAAAATTATGTGAATTGGATTTGGCATGGTGAGCCCGCCAAAGATGATAAAGTAAAATGGAGTGTTAACCAGGAGCCAATTAATAATGATTATGACAACTTTGAAACCGCTCATATGTGTGAGACAGCGTATGATAACTATACAGAAAACCTTGAAGAATTTATGAAATTTTTAGAGGAATCAGAGAAGCCGCTGTACAAGGGATGTCAACGTTATACAAAATTGAGTGCACTTGTGAAACTGTACAATACTAAAGCAAGGCATGGAATGAGTGATGCTCTATTTTCAGATTTACTATTGGATTTTGGGGATATGTTGCCAAATAATCACAATTTACCGTCCTCAATGTATGATGTAAAAAAGACGTTGAGTTGTTTGTCGTTGACTCATGAAAAGATTCATGCTTGTTCCAATGATTGCATTCTTTATAGGAAGCAATATAAAAACTGCATAAGTTGCCCTAAATGTGGCTTGTCACGGTGGAAGTTAACCAAAACCAAGGTTGAGAAGAAAGGTGTTCCTGCTAAGGTGGTTTGGTATTTCCCTCCCATACCAAGATTTAAGCGCGTGTTTAAATCTTTAGAGACCTCAAGAAATTTAACATGGCATGCAGATTCTACAAGAGTTGTTGGTCAGTTACGTCATCCAGTTGATTCACCATCGTGGAAGTTGGTGGATCATATGTGGCCCGACTTTGAAAGTGAGCCAAGAAATCTTCGTCTAACACTTGCAGCTGATGGCATTAATCCACATAGCAACCTTAGTAGTCGGTACAGTTGTTGGCCAATGTAACGCCCGAAAATTCTCAAAATAATTATTAGAAATATCCTAGTATTTTTCTGAAATTTTAGGATATTTTTATGGAATTTTTAGAATAGCGGAAGTAGCAAAAATAAATAGAAAATGAAAATAGCCTACGCAGGAATTGAACCCGAGACCTATTGGGTCCTACGACTTTAAGGTGAACTCTAGTAACCAGGAGAACCCAGCAGGGCCGTGCTGAAAGGAAAGGGAAACAATTTTATTTAAGTTAAAGTTGGGGGAATTAATTCCTTAATATAAATAGGGAATTAAGTGAGGAGTTTTATTTTTTATCGTGACTTACCTCTTCTCCTCACCCTAATCCCGCCGAACCTCTCTTCCTCCTCTTCCTCTCTCGGCGCATCAAGCCTAAGGGCTCTAGGAGCACCTTCCGGCGATGACTCCGATACGAGGAGGCTCCTCTTCGCAAGAAGAACGCATAGACGTGAGAAGATCGTCAAGAAGTTCGTCTCCTCCGGAAATCTAGCGATTAGATTTGTAAGAAAATCCGAACAGGAGGTAAGAAACCCCTCACCTACAGTATAAGTAGCTTCCGTGTGAATTCCATGTTTTAGTTAGTAGTATATAGCTTTTCGGCACAAAGGATGCGAATTAGCGCATACCAAGTGTTCGATTAAATTACTAGCACAGTCAAAATGCAACTTAGGCGTTTTAATAGCTTAGTTAAATGCAATAGAAGCATTTCATAGCTCATATAGTCTTGCTACAGCTTTTACAGGACTAGATGTCCAATGGGAGGGCTCCCACAGTCGCCTCTAGGTTTAGATAACCTAGTCTGGGTTTAGACAACCTAGTAAAAGCAAGACAAGAATTTATTAGCTTATGTTCAGTATTTTACTTTCTCAGTGTCACTGTACTGGATTAGATATCCATTGGGTTGGGCTCCCACAGTCGTCCCTAGGTTCAGATAACCTAGTAGCCCTACTAAATTCGGGATTTGTAAACCCGAGTCTAGTTAGGGATGCGCGCATAGCACGTACAGTTGTCGGGCCCAAACAGCAGCATGATTAGTATTTTCATCTATTATATATGTAGTTTTAAACTCTCACAAAATAGTTAGGTGAAATCAGTATAGCTTTAGCATTTGCTAGAATTAGCTCAGTTCATGCTTCAGTTCAGCTCACTCTTATGATTATGTATGATAGCTCTATGTTCAGCTTTTGTTACACATGCTTTAGATGATAGTATGCCATGACTAGCTTTTGGTTTCCATGTATTGTATGATAGCATGCCATGTTTTAGTTTAATCAGTACATATTCAAATAGCATGTTTGAAAAACATATTGCATCGATTGCATGTTTTGTGAGGTAGATGGTTTCTTATTAAGCGAAAGCTTACAAATACTTTTTCCTTATACTGCAGATAAAGGTAAAAGAAAGATAGACTAGCGGAGGCTGGAGGGCAATGTGATGAAGATGTGTGTGGATGGAACTTGGAATAAAGATCTTAGGGAATTTCAGCAAGCTTGTTTTAAGCTTAAAAACCTTTTAGCATTTTATTATTTTGCACCTTAGTATGTTAATTGCTATGAATTAGTTAATCATGCACCCTATCATGCTTAGAACACTATTTGTGTGATGTTAGAATGTTTTGCGTGTAGTTTAGAATTGATATAAGTAATTTTGGCATGAACATGTGCTGAAATCCGAGCTTAGCTGCAAAATCAGAAACCCCAATCAATTGGTGGATCAATTGGGGGTCCTCAATTGATCAATGGATCGATTGGCAGCTTATTCCGCGAACAGACTGCGTCTGGATCGATCTGCCGATCGATCCCGCCTAGTTTCATCGCGAACAGAGAGCTCCGGAATCGATCACTGGATCGATTGGTTAGCCTGGATCGATCAGCCGATCGATCCAGAATATTGCCCGAGCACAGTAGCGTGCTGAATCGATCACTGGATCGATCCAACCCAAGTTCCGCATACAGTGGCATGCTGGATCGATCACCGGATCCATTCGACCATTCCAATCGATCGGTGGATCGATTGGGAGGTCTGATAATGGTTGGAAAAGGTTTAATTCAGTTCCTTGTCCCTAGGGAATGTAGTATATGCTAGGTATACCTTAGATTACACCCCTTAGCACATATGGAATAAAGAAATGACAATAGTTTAGCAAAATATATTTAGTACAGCTTCCGCACCTAGATTTAATGATGGTCAGGGAATAGTTTAGCACAACATAATGTGATGGTCCAGCCTTACAGCTTAGTTAGTAGAAGGCGGGTCGTTACAGAGTGGTATCAGAGCCAAGTTCCATACTTCCTTCACACACATCAGCATTGAACCTGCAGCTTCCCAGTAAGAATACCTCTCACTTTGTTATGTTTATTGCTTTCATGTTTGTAGATAACTAAAGTATGCTTATCTGTGATAGTAACTAACATGATAGTATTAGCTATGTAAACATAATGCTTTAGTTATGTATGTCCTCTCTTCCTTTAGAAATGGCAAGAGGACGCCCAGCTAGAAGGGCACCAACTACTGAGCTCCAGCACGAGGCAGGCAGTTTAGTGTCTCCCCCAGACCTTACAGCATTAGTGGCCATTTACATCAGCAGCTAGCTGAACAGCAACAGGAGATAGCCACCTTAAAGGCTAATCAGCAGAATACTCCCACAGTCACCCCGGAACCAAACTTAGTAACGCCAGTAGTCTTAGAGGTTCCACCAGTCCAGCCTACAACACCAGCAACCCCAGCAGCAGAGGTAAAGAGAGAAGCCTATCTGATCCAGTGGCAGAGAGTCAAGCTCGAGAACTTCTCTGGCACCAGTGAACCATGGGATGCTCAAGCCTGGTTCAAAACACTGGAGAGCACGATGGAGCTTCTGGACTGGCCAGAGCATGAAAAGGTGAAGTGCGCCTCCTTCTGCTTGACAGGAGATGAACGTATGTGGTGGGAGAGAATTAGAGCGAAGCGCCCAGTGAACCAGATGACGTAGGCCGACTTCGAGAAAGAATTCTTCGAGGAGTTCTTTCACATGCGGGTCACAAACCGCCACTACGACGAGTTCACGGAGTTTCGTCAGGGCAACCTATCAGTTGTGAAAACCGTGAAGAAATTCAACAGATTGGCTCGTCTATGCCCTGAACTAGTCAGCACAGAAAAAGAACGAGTCCGATTGATGCTCAAGATGCTGAGGCCGGAAATAGCAATGAACGTGGCTGGCGGCGTTCATAGGCCGCAAACCACCGAAGAACTAGTCAGCAGTGCTCTAACCACCGAGCACTACCAGAATAATATCAAGCAGCAGAAGCAAGTCCTCTCAGAGTCCAAAGGGCAAGGAAGCTCAGGTACTCAGAAACAACAGGGCCACAGCTCTAACTGGAAAGGGAACTCCAGCAACAAGCGCAAACCAGGGAGTTACCCAAAGGGAGGACCAGCCAGCAAACATCCTAGTTATCCCAAGTGTGCTACTTGTGGGAAATTTCACCCAGGAGTTTGTCGCAAGGGCACACGAGGATTCTTTGAATGTGGACAAGAAGGGCATATGGCTAAGCAATGCCCGAACAAGACAAGTCTTCCTCAACCACAGCCGATACAGTATGGAGGCCAGCCAGCACAGCTACATCAGATGCAGGCCGCTTTAGATGGTCCACACATCAGTCAGGGCAGACTAGAAGCCCCTCCAGCTACGACCAATGCGAGGATCTACGCACTCACCAGAGAGGACGTAGCGAATGCCTCGACAGTTGTTACAAGTCAGATCATTATTTTACAGCAAGGTACAACTGTCTTATTCGATACTGGGCAACCCATTCCTATATATCTAGGAAGTTTTCCGAAAAGTTAGGGATACCCTCCGAGGGACTCAGTAGTCAGTTTCTGACGACACTACATTCGGGAGAAATTATGGCATCCACGCACTGGCTCAGAGCAGTGCCAGTCATTATAGCAGACAGAGAACTCTTTTGTGATCTGATAGTGCTAGACATGACTGATTACGATGTCATTTTTGGGATAGACTTCCTGATCAGATACGGTGCTTCTATAGAGTGCCGTAAACAGAAAGTCGTATTCCAACCGGAAGCAGAAGTGCAGTTTGAATACATCGGAGAACCAAAGAGAAAAGTCAAGAAGTTTCTCTCAGCTATGAAAGCACAGAGATTAATGGATTCAGGATGTACGGGATTTTTATTACACGTAGTCAGTACCAGTCAGGACAAGGACCAACAACTAGTAGAGGTCCGAGTCGTATGTGACTACCCAACAGTCTTCCCTGAAGAGTTACCAGGTCTAGCACCAGACAGGGAGATTGAATTCGAGATAGAACTCATTCCCGGTACAAATCCTATCTCCAAAGCACCCTACCGCATGGCTCCAGCAGAACTGAAGGAACTTCATGAGCAACTACAGGAGCTGCTTGACAAAGGCTTCATACGCCCTAGTCACTCACCATGGGGAGCGCCTGTATTGTTTGTGAAGAAGAAGGACGGGAGCATGCGCCTGTGTATAGATTACCGGGCACTAAATCAAGTTACAATTAAGAACAGGTATCCTCTTCCCAGAATTGATGACCTGTTTGATCAGCTAAAGGGAGCAGCAGTGTTTTCGAAAATAGACCTCAGATCAGGTTATCATCAGGTGAAAGTTAAAGAAGGGGATATACCCAAGACAGCATTCAGGACTAGATACGGACACTACGAGTTCGTAGTCATGCCCTTTGGCGTGACAAATGCTCCAGCTACTTTCATGGACCTCATGAACAGGATATTCAGAGAATACTTAGATAAGTTTGTTATCGTATTCATCGATGACATCCTTATCTATTCAGGAACTCAGGAAGAACATGCCGAGCACCTGAGAATAGTATTGCAGACCCTTCAGCAGAACCAGCTGTATGCCAAGTTCACGAAATGTGAATTTTGGATAGATCAGGTGTCCTTCCTAGGTCACATCATCTCAAAGGATGGTATTATGGTAGACCCCAGTAAGATAGAAGCTGTGAGTAGTTGGAAAAGACCCAATAACGCTAGTGAGATCAGAAGCTTTTTGGGATTAGCAGGTTATTACAGAAAATTCGTAGAGGACTTCTCCAGGATAGCCTCCCCACTGACAGCTCTTATCAGAAAGAACAGAAAATTCCAGTGGATAGAGGACTGTGAGAACAGTTTCAGCGAGCTGAAGAGGAGATTGACCAGTGCACCTATTCTGACAGTACCAGAAAATACAGACAGCTTTGATATATATAGTGATGCCTCTAAGTTGGGACTGGGAGCAGTGGTGATGCAAAATGGCAAGGTGATCGCCTATGCCTCCAGACAACTCAAGGATTATGAGAGGAATTGCCCTTCTCATGACCTTGAGCTTGCAGCAGTGGTGTTCGCTCTCAAGATTTGGAGACATTACTTGTATGGAGCTCAGTGCAAAGTGTATACTGATCATCAGAGTCTGAAGTACTTCTTCACTCAGAAGGATTTGAATATGCGACAGCGCAGATGGCTAGAGCTGGTCAAAGACTACGACATAGACATCCTCTACCACCCAGGAAAAGTAAATAGGGTAGCAGACGCACTTAGCAGAAAGTCCAGTACTGCCTTATTATCTCTAGCAGCCATGTCACCACCCCTACAGAAAGAGATCACAGATTTCGGTCTCGAACTCAAAGTTGGACAGCTCTCTACTATGACATTAGAGTCTACCTTGCTTGGTGACATCCAGACAGCTCAAGAGCAGGATCCTGAAATTCAGAAAATCAAGCAAGGATTAGTAGAATCAGAAAGTGGAGAATTCAGAGTGTCCTCTAGCGGGGTGTTGGGTTTTGGTGACAGGCTATGTGTTCTAGATCAGGAGGAACTACGAAGAAAGATTTTAGATGAGGCTCACAGGACTCCTTATGCGATGCATCCTGGCTCCACCAAGATGTACCAAGGCCTGAAGAGACATTTTTGGTGGCCTGGGATGAAGAGAGACATCGCTCGATATGTCAGCACCTGCCTAACCTGTCAGAGGGTTAAGGCAGAACATCAGAGACCAGGAGGAGTTTTACAGCCCATTCAGATTCCAGAATGGAAGTGGGAAGATATTTCTGTGGATTTCATAGTGGGATTACCCATAACCACGAATGGTTTTGATACCATCTGGGTAATAGTCGACAGATTGACTAAATCAGTCCACTTCTTAGCTATCAGGATATCCTACTCCATGGAACAGCTAGCTCAGTTGTACCACAAGGAGATCGTCAGACTACATGGAGTCCCACGGACCATTATTTCAGACAGGGACAGTCGATTCACATCACACTTCTGGGAGTATGTACAGTCAGCTTTGGGCACTAAGTTGAAATTTAGCACAGCTTTCCATCCTCAGACAGATGGCCAGACGGAGTGAGTAAATCAAGTACTCGAAGATATGCTCTGAGCATGTGCCCTAGATTTCAAAGGAAGTTGGTGCAAATATCTGAGCTTAGCAGAATTTGCATACAACAACAGCTATCAGGCCACTATCGGCATGACACCTTACGAGGCTCTCTATGGGCGGAGGTGTAGATCTCCAATCTGCTGGTATGAGAGTGGTGAACAGAAAGAACTAGAACTCCAGACAGATCTAGTAGCAGATACCACAGCAGCTATACAACAGATCCGCCAGAGGATAGAGACAGAGCCGCCAAAAGCTATGCCGACACGCCAGACCTTTAGTTTTCAGTTGGGGATTCAGTGTTCCTCGAGTAGCTCCCATGAAGGAGTAATGCATTTTGGGAAGAAGGGCAGCTAAGTCCCGGATATGTGGGACCATATCTTAGCCGAAGAGTTGGCAAGGTAGCATATGAGCTAGAGATACCCCAGGAAATGTCAGCTGTTCATAATGTATTTCATGTCTCTATGCTGAAGAAGCATATCCCAGATGCCACCCAGGTGATTGAGCCCCAGTCGGTACAAGTCCGCGAAGACCTCAGCTATGATAGTCGGCCTATTCAGATAATAGACCGAGCAGTTAAGAAATTACAGAACAAGGAGGTACCATTAGTAAAAGTTATTTGGCAAAATCACACAACAGAAGAGGCAACATGGGAGACAGAAGCTAGTATGAGACAGAAGTACCCAGAGTTATTCTAAGTTCGAGGATGAACTTTTTATAAGGTATGGGGGATTGTAACGCCCGAAAATTCTCAAAATAATTATTAGAAATATCCTAGTATTTTTCTGGAATTTTAGGATATTTTTATGGAATTTTTAGAATAGCAGAAGTAGCAAAAATAAATAGAAAACGAAAATAGTCTACGCGGGAATTGAACCCGAGACCTATTGGGTCCTACGACTTAAAGGTGAACTCCAGTAACCAGGAGAACCCAGCAGAGCCGTGCTGAAAGGAAAGGGAAACAATTTTATTTAAGTTAAAGTTGGGGGAATTAATTCCTTAATATAAATAGGGAATTAAGTGAGGAGTTTTATTTTTTATCGTGACTTACCTCTTCTCCTCACCCTAATCCCGCCGAACCTCTCTTCCTCCTCTTCCTCTCTCGGCGCATCAAGCCTAAGGGCTCTAGGAGCACCTTCCGGCGACGACTCCGATACGAGGACGCTCCTCTTCGCGAGAAGAACGCATAGACGTGAGAAGATCGTCAAGAAGATCGTCTCCTCCAGAAATCTAGCGATTAGATTTGTAAGAAAATCCGAACAGGAGGTAAGAGACCCCTCACCTGTAGTATAAGTAGCTTCCGTGTGAATTCCATGTTTTAGTTAGTAGTATATAGCTTCTCGGTACAAAGGATGCGAATTAGCGCATACCAAGTGTTCGATTAAATTACTAGCACAGTTAAAATGCAACTTAGGCGTTTTAATAGTTTAGTTAAATGCAATAGAAGCATTTCACAGCTCATATAGTCTTGCTACACCTTTTACAGGACTAGATGTCCAATGGGAGGGCTCCCACAGTCGCCTCTAGGTTTAGATAACTTAGTTCTGGGTTTAGACAACCTAGTAAAAGCAAGACAAGAATTTATTAGCTTATGTTCAGTATTTTACTTTCTCAGTGGCACTGTACTGGATTAGATATCCATTGGGTTGAGCTCCCACAGTCGTCCCTAGGTTCAAATAACCTAGTAGCCCTACTAAATTCAGGATTTGCAAACCCGGGTCTAGTTAGGGATGCGCGCATAGCACGTACAGTTGCCAGGCCCAAACAGCAGCATGATTAGTATTTTCATTTATTATATATGTAGTTTTAAACTCTCACAAAATAGTTAGGTGAAATCAGTATAGCTTTAGCATTTGCTAGAATTAGCTCAGTTCATGCTTCAGTTCAGCTCACTCTTATGATTATGTATGATAGCTCTATGTTCAGCTTTTGTTACACATGCTTTAGATGATAGTATGCCATGACTAGCTTTTGGTTTCCATGTATTGTATGATAGCATGCCATGTTTTAGTTTAATCAGTACATATTCAAATAGCATGTTTGAAAAACATATTGCATCGATTGCATGTTTTGTGAGGTAGATGGTTTCTTATTAAGCGAAAGCTTACAGATACTTTTTCCTTATACTGCAGATAAAGGTAAAGGAAAGATGGACTAGCGGAGGCTGGAGGGCAATGTGATGAAGATGTGTGTGGATGGAACTTGGAATAAAGATCTTAGGGAATTTCAGCAAGCTTGTTTTAAGCACAAAAACCTTTTAGCATTTTATTATTTTGCATCTTAGTATGTTAATTGCTATGAATTAGTTAATCATGCACCCTATCATGCTTAGAACACTATTTGTGTGATGTTAGAATGTTTTGCGTGTAGTTTAGAATTGATATAAGTAATTTTGGCACGAACAAGTGCTGAAATCAGAGCTTAGCTGCAAAATCAGAAACCCCAATCGATCGGTGGATCGATTGGGGGTCCTCAATTGATCAATGGATCGATTGGTAGCTTGTTCCGTGAACAGATTGCGTCTGGATCGATCAGCCGATCGATCCAGCCTAGTTTCATCGCGAACAGAGAGCTCCGGAATCGATCACTAGATCGATTGGTTAGCCTGGATCGATCAGCCGATCGATCCAGAATATTGCCCGAGCACAGTAGCGTGCTGAATCGATCACTGGATCGATCCAACCCAAGTTCCGCATACAGTGGCATGCTGGATCGATCACCGGATCGATTCGACCATTCCAAACGATCGGTGGATCGATTGGGAGGTCTGATAATGGTTGGAAAAGGTTTAATACAGTTCCTTGACCCTAGGGGATGTAGTATATGCTAGGTATACCTTAGATTACACCCCTTAGCACATATGGAATAAAGAAATGACAATAGTTTAGCAAAATTTATTTAGTACAGCTTCCGCACCTAGATTTAATGATGGTTAGGGAATAGTTTAGCACAACATAATGTGATGGTCCGGCCTTACAGCTTAGTTAGTAGAAGGCGGGTCGTTACAGCCAATTATGTTGGTTAACTATAATTTACCTCCAAATATGTGCATGAAGAGGAAATACATTATGCTAACTATGCTCATTTCAGGGCCTAAACAGCCTGGAAACGATATTGATGTCTATCTGGAGGTGTTAGTTGAAGATTTGCAACAATTGTGGGCAGGAGTTGATGGAGTCTATGATGCTTATCGAAGGGAGTTCTTCACTCTTAAAGGAGTCTTATTATGGACCATCAATGATTTTCCTGCCTACGGTAACCTTAGTGGATGTACTACACATGGTTATTATGCATGTCCAGTATGTGGAGAAGATACTTATGCAAGGCACTTGGAAAATGGGAAGAAAATGTCATTTGCGGGCCATAGACGATTCCTATCACGGTTTCATCCCTATCGTAGGCAAATGAAGGAGTTTAATGGCATGGAAGAACTTGGAGAAGCAACTAGACCATTATCTGGGATTAAGTTGTTTGAGAAACTTTCTGACATAAGGTGTGAGTTTGGAAAAAAGATAAGTGTGAGAGGGAAAAAAAAGCATGCAAAGGCTAATAAGTTGGAAGTCAATATAGAAGAAAAAGATTTAGAAGCAATAAATTTCAGAAAATGTTGGAAGAAGAAGTCAATCTTTTTTAATATTCCTTACTGGAAACACTTGCATGTAAGACATTGTCTTGATGTTATGCACATCGAGAAAATGTATTTGAATCCCTCATTAATACTTTGATGAATGTTAAAGGAAAAAACCAAGGATAATGTGGCAGCTAGGTTGGACATGGTTGAGATGGGAATTAGACCTGAATTAACACCTATAGTTGGGGAGAAGAGAACATATCTTCCTTTTGCTGCGTGCTCATTCACAAAAAAAGAAAAGTTACAAGTGTGCAAGTCATTAAAGGATATAAAAGTTCCAGAAGGTTTCTCTTCAAACATGAATAATATTGTGTGCATGGATCAGCTGAAGTTGACTTGCTTGAAATCCCATGATTGCCATGTTTTAATGCAGCATTTCTTACCAATAGTTATACGTGATGCGCTGCCAAAACATGTTAGATATGCTATTATAAGATTATGCTTTTTCTTCAAAGATATTTGTTGCAAAGTTATAGATGTAGCCAAGTTAGATAAGTTGCAATCTGACTTGGTTGTTACACTATGCTTATTGGAGCAATATTTCCCCCCATCTTTCTTCGATATCATGCTTCACTTAACTGTCCATCTTGTTCGAGAAGTCTGATTATGTGGACCAGTTTACGTTAGATGGATGTATCCATTTGAAAGATGCATGAAGGTGCCTAAGAGTTATGTAGGCAGTCGAAAACATCCTGAAGGTTGCATTGTTCAGAGATATTTAGCAGAAGAAGCAATTGAATTTTGTTCAGAATACCTCAATGACGCTGATCCTATTGGAGTTCCTCAATCAATTCGAGACCCGAAAGCAAATGGTTCTGGCTTGCAAGCAAGCATCACACCAATTATAGTGCAACAAGTTGATCTGCAACAAGCACATTTGACTGTGCTAGAAAATATGGAAGAAGTATCTCGCTATATAATGTAAGTGTGTTGTATTATTTATAATTCTGCATACATAAATGAGATTATCTAATGTCTCACTTAAATTTACATATTAATACTTCTACAGTGAACATAAAACTTTTTTGAAATCAATGTTCCCCAAAAAAGAGAAAGATGAAAGGTGGATACAAGATGCTCACAATAAGAGGTTTATTGATTGGTTTCGTGCAAAGGAGGGTATTAGATTCATCAAATTTTTAATATCATTTGTGCTAAACAACTTATATCTACTATTTTTAATCACCATATTCAAATTGAATACATGTTAGGTGGCTGCTGAAATTGACAGTTGTAATGGTGGAACAACATCGACATTAACATGGTTGGCCCATGGACCGCGTGCACAAATCATTAAGTATAATAGTTATGTGATAAATGGTAATTTATACCAAACAAAGGCGCGAGATGATGATAGAGTTTGCCAAAACAGTGGGGTTTCTTTAGTTGCCAACACTATGCTTGTATGTAGTGCTAAAGATAAGAATCCCTTGCTAGCTAATGTGTCTTTCTATGGAGTGATTGAAGAAATATGGGAATTAGACTATCATCAATTTCAAGTTCCTCTTTTCAAATGTGCGTGGGTTGCAAATGACAAAGGAATAATCAACAATGATGAATGTGGCTTCACCTTAGTCAACTTGAACAAACGAGGACACAAGAATGACGAATTTGTGCTTGCAAGTCAAGTCAACCAAGTCTTTTATATTGATGACCCATTAACAAAGGGGTGGTCAATTGTGCTTCCAGTTCCAAATAGATGTTATGAGGGAGATGTTGATGACAATTGGAGCAGTATTCCTGATTCTAGACCAATTGATGATGTTGATACTCATTGCATTCCTGCACATGAAAAATATATTAGATCAGAAATTGAGGGTGTTTGGGTCACAAAAAAGAAAAAATGATGTTTTAAATTTTTGTGTAATGTTTATGTTATGAACATACAGGAATGCTTTATGCACTTTAAAAAATTATGTTATGCAATTGTATGTTATGTTTATACTTGTGTTGCTATTTATTTATATTTTTGCTATTATGATTATATATGTCATGTTTTTGTTATTGTACCAATTTTAATAGTGGTTTCATTGATGTTCTTATGCAGACAATACTCGATGGGTCGTAAAAAACAAGTAGTAGCAGTTGAGGAGATACATGGAGTAGTTGATGCTGAGCTACATGGTGTAGCTGATACAGAGGTACATAAAGTTACTGATAGAGAAGAACGTTCTATCAATGTGCAGAAGAACAAACGAGGTCCTACATCAATGTGTAAACTTACTGCAGCTGCAAGATGGGGGAAAAAAGCGAAGATTGATTATGATGACATGGGCCGACCGTTATACAATGCAAATGGAAAGGCATTGCAATCGTACATTGGCTCTGTTGCTAGAACCATGGTGTCAATCAACATAAAGTCTTGGCCTACTGTCCCAGAAAATATAAAACAAAAATTGTGGGAAGAGATTTTGGTAAGATTAATAAATACATACAATCTCAAATCAAGTTAGCTTTCAACTCTCTGCTACCAATGTTTTATTTAATCCATTCTTGTCAAATAGCTATCATTGTTTTATTTAATCAATTCTTGTCATATTAGTTGTAGTCTATTATTGTTTTAATTCTATTCAACTTCTCTATTAATAGTATTAACTAATTTTAGTTAATACTATTGCATGAACCATGTGCATGTTGATGTAGCTGTGCTACCTAATGTCCAAGTTTACAAAGAGTGTAGACTATCCTAGGCATTTCTGAATATGAGTTTGTGCTGTGCAGTATGTCAGAGAAATTACAACACTCATGGGTTTGTGCTGTAGTAGCAATTCACGTTAGTTAGTGCTACACATGGCTTATAGGTAGAGATTCTTGACCTAAAATAGTATGCATAAGATGCATGACCTGCAACCCAACTACACAAGAGTCGAGCTTGAGATTTTTCTCAAAATCTTGTAGCCACATATATAATAACAACCTAAAGCCTCTCTCTTGTACTACTCTCCTCAAACCACATGATGCATGAACTGCGCCTAGTATACATTCTTGACAAATAGATCACTTGATAGGCTGCCAGTTTAAAAGATTGAGAAACAATCTGCTATCCCTTATACAACCTTAGCATGAATGAATTATATGATGACTTTAACATAAGATTAATAGAATTGAAATAAAGAACCTGCATGTAAAAAGAAGTGGTAAGAACTCTTTGTATGACATAATTCTTCCTTTGTTTCTCCTTAACGAGTAGTCTCTCTTACTTTATCCCAATTGCAAAGATAAAATCTCATTTGCTTTTTCATACCACACTAGTAAGAAAGATAAAATCTCTCTTACTTTTTTCATACCTCACTTTTTCATACCACACTGGTATGATATTTAAAGCCTTTCTCTTTTACCTAATAACTTAGAATTTTTTGCTTGCTGTAAATCTTTGTATGAGAAGATTGTCTTAAGAAGTTTCTTATTCAAGCAAGAGAAAGCTAGTGAACTCTCAAGAGTGACTCACTAATGAGTTATAGGGTTTGGAGTACGAATGAGAGTTCTGATTCACATACATCATTGTGTTAGTGATTGATATATGTTGTGTTAGTTATATCATTGTTTTATTTAATCAATTCTTGTCATATTAGTTGTATAATTATCCATCTTGTATGTCTATTATTGTTTTATTTCTATTCAACTTTTCTATTAATAGTATTAACTAATTTTTTGTGTTGCAAAATGTGTTCGAATTAACACCACAAAGTGAGACTGCTGTGATGAATTCAGCATCTCAAAAGTGGCGAGATTTTAAAAATAAACTCACTAGCAGATTTGTTTGGCCAAATAAAGACAATCCTGAAAAATTGAGTTCTCCACCTAGCCAATATCAGATCCCAAAAGCAGTTTGGAAAGCATTTGTAGATGAGAGACTTCATCCATCATGGGAGGTACACACTCATATAGTGTTAGTTGAAAATCTTTAAAATATTTCATTTGCAAATTTTGATTATAAAACTTGTTGTCTTTTAAAGTATGGAGTTGTTTGTACTTTTACATTTGCAATTTCCTACATTTACACGTTGAATTTCCTACATAGGGTTTAGTGTATAACATATTTTATATACACTTAAAATCTATGTGAAGGAGGAATTGCAACCACCCAGCCATGTGGGGGGATTGAAAAGAATTACTCAAGCTCTTTTGACCACCAAACCAAAAGAATTACTCAGTTTCTGATACAAATTGAAGCGTTGCTACTTTGTCTTGAATGCATCATTCATATATATATTTCGTAACATCAATGCACAAATCACGATGACTTGTTTGCAGTTTAATTGTTTGCTCATTGCAGAATTACTCATTGCAAGTTTAATTATTTGCAGTTTATATATAGTTAGGATTATGGTTTCGTAACATCATTCATATTTTGCAGTTTAATTGTTTGCAGTATAATTGTTTGCTTATACACTTATAATTGTTTGTATGTCTGCCATATATATAATGCATACTAATGCATATGGGTGTTTATGAATGTATTTTTTATGTAGGTTATTCATGAAAAGCAAAAAGAACGATGCATTATAAATATCATTACAGATTGTCTCGCAAAGGTTACATCGGCTTAGAGGTTGAATTGGTGAGCTACCATGCAATTATACTTATCATTTTCAAGCAAGTATTTAATATTATGTAACTAATCATTTTTGGAATTGTAGAGGGAAAAGAAAATAATTGCTGAAAATGAGGAAGTTGATAGATCGATGCTTTGGCGTAAAGCCCGTGAGGATAAATCTGGCAACATAACAAATATGGAGATAACAGAAGTCGTTGCAAAAATTGTAATTATTTTTTTTTATCTACTTTTCATATTGCTTAGCTAAATAATATTGGATTTTTTGGATTGATTTGTTACATCTCATATTGTAGGATGACTTAATGGAAAAGAAAGTCAAAGGAGAGTTCAAATCTTCTGGGATGAATGATGTGTTAACCACTGCTTTAGGAAATCAAGAACACTATGGACGGGTTAGAGGAGTGGGAGGATGTGTAAAACTCCAACTCTACTTTAAAACTGCAAGAAAGAGTAGGGAATCAGTCCCAAAGGATATGATCGATAATTTCAAAGAACAATCGGAGGAGAATAAGAGTTTGAAGGCTGAAGTAGAGAAATTGAAGGCTTAACTTGCTCAGGTCATTTATAATCAGACTTGTGAGGTTGTTATATCGAACAAGTCCTCAAACATGAACGACCCAAAATGGAGAGATCCAAAATGGAGAGATGATGTGGAGATTTATGAATGTGGCACTTCAAGCTTGGAGGTTTTATATTTCTCAATTTTATGTCAAATTGATTTTTCTTTCAAATTAAGGTATTTATATACAATTTATTTTTTTTTGTTAAAGGGAAAAAAATGTAACCTGGCTGTGAAGCAACGTGAAAATGTGGTGGCGTACGACACAATACTATCAGAAGGAGGCCCAAATATACTGATTCATCATGTTCCACTTAGGGAAGGGAATTTCAAGGTATCTATTGATGTTGTGTTAGATGAAGGAGCAAATCTTCCAATTCCAATTCTGTCTGGATCAACAATCATTAATGATGCTATTGGAACAATTGTTGCTTGGCCTAAAGAGTTGGTAATTTTACCAACAAAGAAGGTACTTTCAATTTATCTTGAAAAGTTGGTATTTGAAAAAGCCTCAATCATTTGAATACTGATATGAATATTTTAACATATTGCAGAAGAATGTACAACATCAATCATTTGCTCCTTCGGATGTTCATGGTGATCAGGACAAGTACAAGGAAATTGAGAAAACTTTACCGATGGCATGCAAGTATATCTACTCGTATGTTATCAGATTGATGCCTAAAGATGAGAGCATACACATAGAATTTGATGAAGCTATGTTTGGACGTCCTAAAAGTGTATGGTTGCTAAGAGAAGATATCTTACGCTTTATGGAGATGAAAGAGATAGGTGCTAGACACATTTTGGTTTACTGTTGGGATTTTCGGGCAGCGAAAACCGCTTTTCGCGTCGCGGAAACCCCGAATCACCCATGCCACTGGATCTCGTGAGAAGGATAGATTTCAAAATTACGAGTATGAGTTTCAAACTATGATCTACAGTAGATCTACAAAGGAAAAACATTTTATACCTTTGAAGCGTGCCCTCGCAAATCCCGCTCGTCCAACGGTACGCCGGATCTCGAAGTTGTCAACGTAGACTACTCTCTAGTGATATCCACACGAACAAGAAGTGTTCTCTAACACTCAGTGTTGGAGTGTATACTGAAAGCCTAAGCTTTGTAAACATTCATTATGAATAAAGAATCACATTTGGTCAAATTGTCTACATTTAGTTGTAGTTGTTCAATTAATTTATACTGTAGATAACATAGTATGTGGTGCCACATGCAGAAGATGATGTTATTAGTACCTTATAAATTATAAACAGTAGCTCACGACCAAAATGGAAAGGAACAAACCATTAGAAGGTCGTAGTGTAATTAGGTATCAGTTTATCTTGACTGTATAATTACACTAGTACACTTAGAGTGTATTGAGTAGGACCATTTGAGGTCGTTTCTTTTATACTGACTTTATAAAGAAACAAAGACCTCGGTTATTATGGAAGTATGCGCTCTTAATCCTAATATAATAACAAGCACATATATTTGATATTTATTTCTTTAATTTATCAGTGGGTGAGATTTAGTTCGATGAATCAATAAGCCCGATAAGTTGGGAAATGATATCACTTATAGTGTGTGTTGTTGATTATAGAAGGAAACTGTGTCCTAGAGATACTAGGTTGATAATGTCCCCAAGAGGAGCTCATAAGGATTGTCATGTTAAACCCTGCAGGTGGACTTAGTCCGACATGACGATAAGGTTGAGTGGTATTACTCTTGGACTTAGATATTAATTAAATGAGTTGTCAGTAACTCACTTAATTAGTGGACATTCAATATCTTAAACACAGGGCGACTAACACACTCATAATAAGAAGGAGCCCAAAAATGTAATTTGGGATTGGTGCGGTAGTTCAATAATAGTTCTCTAGTGGAATGAATTATTATTGATAAAATTAAGTTGTGTGTTCGGGGCGAACACGGGATGCTTAATTTTATCGGGAGACCAAAACCAATTACTCCTCTCGGTCCCTATCGTAGCCTCTTATTTATAGAGTACTATACCCACCTATACCCATCTTCATACCCATGAGAAAGGGGCCGGCCAAGCTAGCTTGGGGTTCAAGCTAGGGATGGCCAAGCCTTGGTTCATGGGTGGCCGGCCCTAGCTTGAACCCAAACTTAGGTGGCCGACCCCCATTAAATTAAAAAGAATTTTAATTTTAATTTTTATTATGTGGAAGATATAATTTATTACAGAGAATTAAAATTAAAATATCTCTCTTTAAAAAGATCTACAAAAAGATTAAAAGAAAGAGATTAGATCTCTTTCCTTATTTGTAGATTGGAAAGATATTTTATTTTTTCTCTCTGAAAAATTATTCACATGTTGAAAATTAAAATTATAGAAATTTCTTTTTATCAACCATGAAGGGATTTTAAAAGGAAATTTTATTTTTTAAAATTTCCAAAGACAAAAAAGGAAGTTTTAATTGTTGATTAAAATTATCCTATTTGCTCTACATGAGGTGGCCGGCCACATACAATTAATTAGAAAATTTTATTTAATTTTTTCTTAATTAATTGTTGTCAAGGAAAGTTAAGGAAATTTTATTATAAATAAATTTCCTTATTTGCCAAAGCCAAGGAATATAAAAGAAGGGGTAGGGGTGCCTTCATGGTGAACAACCTCTATTATTTTTCTCCCTCTTTTCCTTGGTGTGGTGGCCGGCCCTTCCCTTTCTCTCTTCTCCTCTTGTTGGCCGAAACCTATCTTCTTGGTGGAGCTTTTGTTTGTGGCCGGATCAAGGAAGGAGAAGAAGGAGAGAAAGCAAGTCTTATCTCTAGCATCCCTTGGAGCATTGGTGGTGGCCGAAATTATTCATCCTTGAAGAAAATTATTGTGGCCGGCCATCCTCTTCCTTTCTTACTCTTTTGTGGTGGCCGAAGCTTATCTCTTGCTTGGAGTTCTTGTGGTGGCCGGATACTACTTGGAGAAGAAGAAGAAGAAGGAGAGAAAGCTTGTATCCCTTGGAGCTTGGTTGGTGTTTTGTTCTTCGTCCTTGGTGAAGCTTCTTTGTGTTGGCCGAACCTAGCTAGGAGAAGAAGAAGGTGCTTGGTGGTTTCTCATCTCGGAAGATCGTTGCCCACACAACGTCCGAGGTTAGAAGAGGAATACGATAGAAGATCAAGAGGTTTTTCTACAAGGTATAACTAGTAATTTTTCTTTCCGCATCATACTAGTTATTTATGGAAATAATACCAAATACAAGAGGCTTACGATTCTAGAATTTCGAATATGTTTTTCGATATTGTGTTCTTTTGTTTTATTCTTTTCCTTGTGATTTGATTGTTCTTTTCGGTTAACCTAAAGTTATTTTAGGAAATTAAATATTAGCTTTCTATAAAAGGTTTTGTCTAGTCGGTGGTGGTTGCTTCCATATCCAAGAAGGCCGTGTGCCTCGCCACGTCAGTACTGGGAACCAGTTATGGAAATTAATATTTAATGGAATTAATAACTTAAGGTGATTTGGGTCGAACGTGTTAAGTTCCGCAGGAGATCCAAGTCAAAACCTAAAAGAACAAATAGATTAAGTTTTGGATCAAACGTGTTAAGTTCCGCAGGCGATCCAAAATTTAATTTAAAAGAACACATGGTAGCTAGGAAAAGGTTCAGACCTTTGTACAAAATTTTTGTACAGTGGAACCTCTAGGTTTTCCAAGTAGCAACCAATAATTGGTATCAGAGCTAGAGTTTTGTCTTTGTGTATTTGGTATTAGTTTAATTATGCACATGCCATACATAATTTAGGCAGGTTAATAGTAGGATGTGCTAACTTTGTGGATGTAGGATCCAACTATTATGGCTTTTAGTTATTATGTGTGTGATTGGACCCTTGGACATGTCAAGGGCATTTATATGTGTGTGCATGATTGTATTATAAAATACAGCAGGAGCTGTATTTAGTTTTATTAGGATTTTATTTTTGATCTAGATAAATGTACATTCCTTTTATGGAATATAGGATCAAAAATGTAAAATTCTATTTATGTCGCGGATCGAATCTTGCAAAGCGTGGAACCTTCTAAGGACCAGAGGCGCAGCGGAACTAGGAGCAAGATGGATGCGACAGCTAGACCCGGTGGCGGTGGCCAAATATGGCAGCAGCTTGGGATGACAACACACGGAGGACAACTAGAGATAAAAGCCATAATAGTTGAAAATTAGTTTTTCTATTTATTGCTTTTATATTGTGCTGTGTGTGCATGTTGGTTTACTTATTTAGTAGGCTAGCATAGTTAAAATTCCTCATTTATAAATAACTAAGTGGGAGAGGGATTTTTAAGTAAATCCCATGGTCTCCATTACTGGTTTGTAAGTGATGCAAACAAGCTTGCGCGTTGGCTCTGAGTGCCTTCCTCCATAACGGATGAGCTTGTTTGTGGATCACTAGAACAGACTTCCAATTTTGGATGACTATAGGAAGTTAATTAAGAGCGTGTGATCTTCCCCAACGGAAGGGGCATAATCTTATTAATGGACTTAGTGTCAAGTAATGGTATACACTTAGACACATTTAATAGTATCCTCCCCAACGGAGTCACTACTATCACTTGTGTGACCAAAGGGAAACCAACTATCGATTTGTCATAAAACTAGATTGGCAATATAATAAAATTAATAAACCCCTCATACAAATGTTTGAATTTGTATACGTCCACACTAACGTGTCATACAAGATTCATGGTGTTTGAGGTAATTTTATTTGTCAAAAAGTTATATTGACAAGATAGTCAATGGGTAAAACCCTCCTCTTACAAATGATGAATTTGTATACGTCCACACTAACGTGGCATGCAAAATTCACGGTGTTTGAGGTGTTGGTGAATTTAAATAATATTGTTTGAGGAATCAATGTTATTTTAAATTCAAAGAGTTTTGACCAAATATTTGATCAAAGACCGATCAACTATTAATTTTATTCGTCATAAAGTAAAGTTGACGAGATAATAAAATTAATGAATAAAATCTCCTCTTCGATTTTGTATACACAAAATTCATGGAGATTTTAAGGAGTTGATCTTGACCAAATATTTTTGTGATTCTTAGGATGTTTGTCAATCCCTAGTAGTCATACTATAGAAAAAGACTTAGTAGTCCCAATTGTAATGATTGGAAATAGGACTTGGACATTAAGGTAGACTGTCTTCTTAGAACTAAGAACAATTTAGGTGTATTTAATTCATTAGTTGAAACATGTCTAGTGGTGTTATCTACCGGAACCTGGAGTGTAGATACAAGATGCCATTAATCATGTCTGCAATTCATTGCAGGGTTCCAGGAAACCGACAACTAAATGAAAGGTAAATCACCGTCCACATGGGCACTACTGTAAAAGTGGTAGCTGTTGCAGTGGGAGATGTTTATCCTTTGATAAGAATAAAATATGGATTTTAAGTAATTGTCTTTACGTACCAAGTTTAGAAAGAACCTGATTTCAGTTTCTAAACTATTATAGATATTGTGTCTATTTTGATAACAAAGTTGTTATCAAGAAAAATAGGGAAGTTATCTATTCTGGTATGATGGTTGACAATTTATAATCCAATAACTCCCACGATGCAACAAATGGAAATTAGTAACACATCTTCTAATTTTAAGAAAAAGCAACCTTCGGAAATGAACCAATTATATCTTTGGCATCTAAAAGCTAGGTTATACTTGAGTAGAATTCATTGGTAGCTAATGAACTTTTGGGTTCATTAGTAGTGGAAATATTTCTAACCTGCGAGTCTTACTTGGAAGGAAAATAACCAAGAAGCTTTTAAGTCCAAGGGGTATGGAGTCAAAGATATGTTGAAATCGGTTCATTCTGATTTGTGTGATCCTATGACTATCCAGACAAGAGGTAGTATTGAATATTTTGTCTATTTTATAGACAACTATTCAAGATACAAATAAATTTACTTAATGTACCGCAAGACTAAGTACTTTGATTAGTTCAAAGAGTACAAGGTTGATGCGGAGAAATGTTAAAGTAAAAAGTCACTATGGAAGATCGTAGTGGCAAGTACCTCTTGAGAGATTTTAGGAGTCACTTATCAGAAGTTGGATTTCAATCCCAACTAACTGCATCTGGTACACCCCAACAGAATGGTGTAGTAGAAAGAAGGTAAATGACTCTTATGGAATAATTAGATAGATGATGAGTTATTCAGAAAATTACCAAATTTGTTTTAAGGATAAAACTCTGAAAACGAAAGTGAACATAGTACCTTCCAAGTTAGAACTCTCTACTCATATAGAATTGCTAAATAGGCGTAAGCCTATTCGGATTCGGGAAATCCAGCACATATGTTAAAGAGAGATAATAATAAGTTGGATAGGAGTTCACTTGTTTGTAAGTTATCCTAGATAAACAAAAGTAGGTTTATAGTCTTAAAAATCAGAAGGTCATTGTTAGCATCAATGACTGATTTTAAAAGGACTATATAATGAACCACGTGCTCATAAGTAAATTTGTTCTTAAGGAAATAATAAAAGACATGTCTAATCTAGTACCAACTGTACAAGATGAGATACCACAAGAAAACTGCAACACGTATCACAAATGATACACAATTGCAGAAAATGCCTTGTCGTAGTGGGAGGGTTGTTAAGCAACCTTAAAAGATTCATGTTTTGGAAGAGTTTTTGAACTCGATCCCTGAAGGACATGAACCTGATCTCCGGACATATGACGAAGCACTCCAAGATAAATATGCGGCATCTTGGCAAAGAGTAATGAATAATAGAATTAGAATATATGTATTCTAATAAAATCTGGAAGCTTGTAGAACCACCAAGTGGTGTAAAAGCCTTTGAGTGTAAAAGGTCTATAATAGGAAAAAAGAGGGATAGACAGGGAGGTAGAAACCTTCAAAGCAAGGCTTGATGAAAAAGGAAACTTTTTTCACTGGTAGTCATGCTTAAGTCTATCCGGATTTTTTTATCTATTTGGCAAGTGGATGTCAAGACAGCATTCCTTAATGGAAGTCTTGAAGAAAGCATCCATATAAAGCAACCAGAAGGGTTCATTGCAAAGGGCTAAGAGCATCTTGTGTAAATCTCAATCAGTCTATGGACTGAGACAAAGCTTCAAGGTCTCGGAACATCCGGTTTATCAAAAGTAATTCAGACCTATGGATTTATTTAGTAACCGGGTAAGTCTTGTGTATACAAAAGGTGTGATGGAAGCGTGGTGGTATTTCTTGTACTATATGTAGATAACATTTTTGGTAGTTGGAAACAATATCAAAATGTTGTCAGAAGTAAGGGTATGGTTGTCCAAACAATTCGATATAAAGGACTTGGGAGAATGAATATATTCTTGAGATCAAAGTAATAAGGGATCGCAAGAAAAGAATATTTTACTTATCCCAATCTTCATACATCGGAAAAATCTTTGCTCGTTTTAAAGCATGCAAAACTCCAAGAAAGGTTTCTTACCTTTTCAGGATGGAGTAACTTTATCTAAAGATATGTCTCTGTAGACATCAAAGGAGATAAAGGAAATAAAGGCAGTTCTTTATGCTTCGGCTGTCGGAAGCCTAATGAATGCTATGCACGAGATAAGAAATCTGTTTTGCCAAGGGCATAGTTGGCAGATATCAAAATAACTCTGGACAAGGACAATGGACTGCAGTAAAGCATATATTGAAGTACCTTAGAGACACTAGAGATTATATGCTAACTTACAAGGCAGTTAATTTGGTCCTAGTGGGTTGTATGGATTTTGGCTTCTAATCGGATAGGGATAATAATAAGTCAACCTCGGGGTTTTGTGTTTACTTTAGGAGGTAAAGTCATAATTATGGAAGAGTGATAAGCATAGGTGTTTTTCTGGGCTCCACCATAGAAGCTTAGTATATGGAAAGCCTCTGAGGTAGCCATAAAAGCTGAATGACTCAATAACCTCAAGATAGACTTAGATATGATTTCTGGTTTGTCCAAAGATTGTTACAATTTATTGTAATAATGTTGGTGCAGTAGCAAACTCGAAGAAACCATAAGTCTATAAGGCAAGTAAACACAATAGAGCGCAAGTACCACCCAATACGAGAAATCATATAAACGAGGAGAAGTTGTTGCTGCCTAGATTGCATCAGGTGATGACCTATAGATCCTTTCACTAAGGTCCTTAAGGCAAGAGCTTTTGATGGGCATGTTGAAGGGTTGAGAATCAGATGTATGACAGCAGATATGGCAGCTTAGTCTTTTAGTATAAGTGGGAGATTGTTGGAGTGTATACTGAAAGTCTAAGCTTTGTAAACATTCATTATGAATAAAGAATCACATTTGGTCAAATTGTCTACATTTAGTTGTAGTTGTTCAATTAATTTATACTGTAGATAACATAGTATGTGGTGCCACATGCAGAAGATGATGTTATCAGTACCTTATAAATTATAAACAGTAGCTCACGACCAAAATGGAAAGGAACAAACCATTAGAAGGTCGTAGTGTAATTAGGTATCAGTTTATCTTGACTGTATAATTACACTAGTACACTTAGAGTGTATTGAGTAGGACCATTTGAGGTCGTTTCTTTTATACTGACTTTATAAAGAAACAACGACCTCGGTTATTATGGAAGTGTGCGCTCTTAATCCTAATATAATAACAAGCACATATATTTGATATTTATTTCTTTAATTTATCAGTGGGTGAGATTTAGTTCGATGAATCAATAAGCCCGATAAGTTGGGAAATGATATCACTTATAGTGTGTGTTGTTGATTATAGAAGGAAACTGTGTCCTAGAGATACTAGGTTGATAATGTCCCCAAGAGGAGCTCATAAGGATTGTCATGTTAAACCCTGCAGGTGGACTTAGTCCGACATGACAATAAGGTTGAGTGGTACTACTCTTGGACTTAGATATTAATTAAATGAGTTGTCAGTAACTCACTTAATTAGTGGACATTCGATATCTTAAACACAGGGAGACTAACACACTCATAATAAGAAGGAGCCCAAAAATGTAATTTGGGATTGGTGCGGTAGTTCAATAATAATTCTCTAGTGGAATGAATTATTATTGATAAAATTAAGTTGTGTGTTCGGGGCGAACACGGGATGCTTAATTTTATCGGGAGACCAAAACTAATTCCTCCTCTCGGTCTCTATCGTAGCCTCTTATTTATAGAGTACTATACCCACCTATACCCACCTTCATACCCATGAGAAAGGGGCCGGCCAAGCTAGCTTGTGGTTCAAGCTAGGGCCGGCCAAGCCTTGGTTCATGGGTGGCCGGCCCTAGCTTGAACCCAAGCTTAGGTGGCCGGCCCCCATTAAATTAAAAAGAATTTTAATTTTAATTTTTATTATGTGGAAGATATAATTTATTACAGAGAATTAAAATTAAAATATCTCTCTTTAAAAAGATCTACAAAAGATTAAAGAAAGAGATTAGATCTCTTTCCTTATTTGTAGATTGGAAAGATATTTTATTTTTTCTCTCTGAAAAATTATTCACATGTTGAAAATTAAAATTATAGAAATTTCTTTTTATCAACCATGAAGGGATTTTAAAAGGAAATTTTATTTTTTAAAATTTCCAAAGACAAAAAAGGAAGTTTTAATTGTTGATTAAATTATCCTATTTGCTCTACATGAGGTGGCCGGCCACATACAATTAATTAGAAAATTTTATTTAATTTTTTCTTAATTAATTGTTGTCAAGGAAAGTTAAAGAAATTTTATTATAAATAAATTTCCTTATTTGCCAAAGCCAAGGAATATAAAAGAAGGGGTAGGGGTGCCTTCATGGTGAACAACCTCTATTATTTTTCTCCCTCTTTTACTTGGTGTGGTGGTCGGCCCTTCCCTTTCTCTCTTCTCCTCTTGTTGGCCGAAACCTATCTTCTTGGTGGAGCTTTTGTTTGTGGCCGGATCAAGGAAGGAGAAGAAGGAGATGTAACGACCCAATTTTTCCCATTTCAAGTCCTAAAGGTCCATAAAAATATTTGGAAACACTTTAAAAATATTCTAGAGGTTTTTAGGAATTTTTAGAGTATTTTTACGTAATTTTTGGAGGTTGTTTAGTAGGTTTACAAAAGAAAAGGAGTTTTGTCAAAAAACCGTTGAAGGTGAGACTCGAACCCAAGACCTCCGGCTGGACCCGACCTAATCGGACGCAGCCAACCAACTGGGCTACGCGTGGTTTGTTAATAAGTATGAAGCGGATATATATGGGTCATAGTAAAGGGCAAAGTTAAACCTAGGTTATAAAAGGGATAAGTTAAGGGGAGAAGGGAATTATTTTTCCCGTGACCTAATCTCGCGATCCCTTCCTCTCCCGCGGCGTCGGCATCCTCTCGGGCTTCGCCTCCGGCGGTCGGACAAGGACACTGTCGTGAGCTCCTCTTGGACCCGAGCTTCTCTCGTCGAAGGGAGCACGCGGACACAAAAGGGACGCCGAGATTTGAAGCTAGCCGAAACCCTAGAGTCCCCTTCTTCGATTGTAAGTCCAAGAAAGCAAGTAAGTACTACTCACCTGCGGTAGAAGTTGCTCCGATCTTTCGGTTTCGTCCTTGTTTTCCGAGTTACTTGAATCCGAACCATGCTATGAAGATTTTGGCTTTTGGGTGTTCTGCCGTGGGTTTCACAGGGATTCCAAGGATTAGTTTTTGTTTGATTGAGCATGTAGTGTTGTTTGTGCCGAATCTAAGCTTGCAGGAGATCAAGTTTTTGTTTCTCCTTGTTCTTATTGAACCTGCCGTGGCCTTTAGGAAGGAAAAAGGGTGGAGTGGATTAGGTTCCGAATTTATGCTGTAGAGTTTTTTTAAAAGCACAGCATTCGTTTCCTTGAATTCCTGCCGTGAGTTCTGGTTGGAGCATGTTTTGTCCTTAAGGGCAGTGTTCTTTTAGCACAGCATTCATTATACGATTATGGATTAGCATGTTTTGGAATTGCCTGCACCAAGAGACGTTCTCTGTTAGCTTTCCCTGTATAATTTGACAAGCTAAGCTTCTTTGTTTGAATATGCATGCTAGTTACTGTAATGTGCAGAACAATATGCTAAGTTTCCTTTAAACCTTGCTGTGTAGAAATTCTATGCTGTTGCCATGCTATTTCTGTTTATTTCAGTCGAGTTACCATGATTTAGGTTGCTGGAATTAGCTTCCCTTCCATGCTACTATCATGTTTTAGAATTTATGAAGCTATGTTCTTTTGGAAATGGTTTAGGATTAAAAGCACACCAAAAGCTCAATTAAATGCCAAGGCATTTTTAATAACAGAATAAGAAAGATAACAAGTAATTAAAACAAGAGGCTAGTACCCGACATCCAAGAGCTTGTCGTTAAACAAATCCAGGTGACCATTTCCGAGGTCTTAGCCCTGGTAGACCGAGGTCTGCTCTTTTAGGATTGGTGGCTCGCAACCCGAACCTATTAGGGATCGCGCATGAGATGGTACTAAGCCGGGCCCAAGGAAAAGGAAACCCAAAGAAAAGAAAAGAAAAGTTAAGAAAGAAAGAAAAGAAAAGTTAAGAAAGAAAGAAAGGAAGAAGAAGTGAGTAAAAGATAGGAATTAAAAGATTAATTTCTAACACAAGGATATAAGAAATGGAACAAGTTACATGCTTAGAATAAATGAAAAGTTAGTTTCTGAAATTCTAAGCTTATAGTATTAATTTCTTGTTATCCTGCTAGTTAGTGAGTATAACTTGTATCTAGTTTATTTTCTGTATACCATGAGCACATGCAGATTGCTTTAGTATTTCAGTTTCAGTATTTTTGCATTACATTTATGCATTGCGAGTTTTGTGAGATAGATTAGTACTTACTAAGCGTTTTCGCTTATAGATCTTTTTCTCTTTTTCCTCCTACTGCAGATAAAGGAAAAGCTAAGGTATATGAAGGAAGGCGACAAGGAGATGTGTGATGGATGTGTGTGATGTTGAACTATGGAAGCTTGGGACATTGTCAAGAATATAATTAGACTTTTTCCTTGTCATTGGATATACAGTTAATTTAGTCTCTTTTCTTTACTGCTAAGAGTTGATTAGAGTTGTCCTTAAAATGTTAAGAGTCCCTACGAATTGATTCTTTTGCATTGCTAAAGACTAAGTTTTCTGGTATTACTGCGACTAGTATATGGTGGATGAGTGCATTGCTGTTTTCCTGTTCTGTTTCAGTTTGCATTGTTAAACTCGTATTGCCATGCCTTGCTGGAAATTTTAAAGTTGGCTGGAATTGATTGCTGGGCTGCTGAAAAAGGGGACTTTGTTTGCTGTAGTGGAGTTTTATAAGCATGCAAGTGTAGACATTTTTATGTTGTCAGCTTAGCGATAAATTGCATGCTCATTTTAGCTCGAATTCTAATATGCTGTAGTTGCTGTAAATTGCATGCTGTTGTAGCCAAAATTATTTTAGTTGCTAAGAAATTGTGGTGAGAATGTTTCCATTGCAAGTATGATAGTTACTATTTCTTGTATGTATGCTAGCTGTAGACCAGTAGAGGTATTAGTTTTCCAAAATTATTCTTGATAGCAATTGCCATGTATGCTAAATACGATGCTTGGGAAAAAGACCAACAAAGGCGGTTTAATGTTTCTTTATTAATGGTTGAAGGTTTGGCTGTTGGTGAATTGTTGTGCATGCAGTATTAGTAGGGACAACCATGACCGAACTATGCAAAAAGTATGAATTTAAATGTAATGCAATTACAGTCCTTAGCTTGCAATTACAGTTAGCAATGTATGAATTTAGTAATGTGACATGCTTCACTTGTGTCGTATACCATGCATGCTTAGTAGGAAGTTGATTTAAATTCAGAATTTCTTTTCAGGAATTTCAAGTAGTGCTTTTATTTGCTTTGGACAACCTTAGTATAGTTAGTAGTGAGGTAGCGGTCGCCCCTAGAATAGTAGTTATAAGAAGGGTGACCGTTACAGGAGAGAAAGCAAGTCTCATCTCTAGCATCCCTTGGAGCATTGGTGGTGGCCGAAATTATTCATCCTTGAAGAAAATTATTGTGGCCGGCCATCCTCTTCCTTTCTTCCTCTTTTGTGGTGGCCGAAACTTATCTCTTGCTTGGAGTTCTTGTGGTGGCCGGATACTACTTGGAGAAGAAGAAGAAGAAGGAGAGAAAGCTTGTATCCCTTGGAGCTTGGTTGGTGTTTTGTTCTTCGTCCTTGGTGAAGCTTCTTTGTGTTGGCCGAACCTAGCTAGGAGAAGAAGAAGGTGCTTGGTGGTTTCTCATCTCGGAAGATCGTTGCCCACACAACGTCCGAGGTTAGAAGAGGAATACGATAGAAGATCAAGAGGTTTTTCTACAAGGTATAACTAGTAATTTTTCTTTCCGCATCATACTAGTTATTTATGGAAATAATACCAAATACAAGAGGCTTACGATTCTAGAATTTTGAATATGTTTTTCGATATTGTGTTCTTTTGTTTTATTCTTTTCCTTGTGATTTGATTGTTCTTTTCGGTTAACCTAAAGTTATTTTAGGAAATTAAATATTAGCTTTCTATAAAAGGTTTTGTCTAGTCGGTGGTGGTTGCTCCCATATCCAAGAAGGCCGTGTGCCTCGCCACGTCAGTACTGGGAACCAGTTATGGAAATTAAAATTTAATGGAATTAATAACTTAAGGTGATTTGGGTCGAACGTGTTAAGTTCCGCAAGAGATCCAAGTCAAAACCTAAAAGAACAAATAGATTAAGTTTTGGATCAAACGTGTTAAGTTCCGCAGGCGATCCAAAATTTAATTTAAAAGAACACATGGTAGCTAGGAAAAGGTTCAGACCTTTGTACAAAATTTTTGTACAGTGGAACCTCTAGGTTTTCCGAGTAGCAACCAACAATCCACACGAACAAGAAGTGTTCTCTAACACTCAAGAATGGAGAAGAGAGCACCACAAGTGTGCTAGCACTCTCTAGGGCTCTCGGGTAGGATTGGAAGAAGAAGAAAAGAAAAGAAGAGAACACACTCCTCTAAAATCTCTATGTGACTTTCACTAACCTTTCTTCTTGGATTAGATTCACTCTCCTTTCTTCTCCCTTGCTTGAAACCCACGACCAAAAGAAGAGAAGGAGCAATAAGAGAGCTTAGGAGGAGGAAGATCACTTGAATGAGAGTTACACTTTCAAAATGAAACTCTTTTCATCTAATTAAGTGATTTGTAACCTCCATGGGATACCAAGAGTCACAACTCTTGGTAACTCCCATGAGGTGGTACTTCACTTAAGTAACCATGATGATGTGGAGCATCATCATTGGTCCACTTAATGCCAACTCACCAATGAGGTGGCATAAAGTCAAGTCAAACTTGACTTAATCTCTCTCATGGTTGATCTAATCCAACCATTTAATTCAAGCCAATTTAATATAATGAATCTAATTCATTTAATTAAATTGATTCAATGAGTTATAATCTAAATTAGACTCATTGAACACATGAATCAACTTGAGTCCAACTCAATTAGCCCAATTAGGATTACTCTTAATCCAATTTGATTCATCAAATGAATCTAATCCTCTTGGTTCATCATATGAACCAAATCTCCATCCACTTGTTCTTTGTGTGTGATCCAATAGGTTCTTGTAACGTTGGCAATGCCCCTAAACTCATTTAGAAACATAAGTAATGAGCGGTATCTAGCAATACATCATTACTACCCAAGTTACAAGAATGTTGAGATCCAATATCACCTTGTGACTACTAATTGTGACTCCTCACAATATATGACAAGTGTCCTTCTATTCTAGACATCTAGATTGATCAATGTGAGGCATAGACCGTGTCATCCACTAATCAATCTAAATCTTGAACTCCAAGTAGACTCACTCAATCAAATGAGCTCAATATCCTATATTGACTCATTTGGGCATGGCCATGCACTTCGTGGTCTCACTCTATCAAGAATACCGATGTCTCTCCCGTCATATAGGAGGGATAGATCCCATCTACATCACTCACATCCCTCTGCATAATTCGTTACATACCCAGTAATCGCCTTTATAGTCCACCCAGTTACGGGTGACGTTTGACGAAACCAAAGTACATAACTCCTTATGTAGGGAACCATGGTGACTTCAGGTCTAAGGACTAGTAGTCATACTAATAGCCACATGAGAAAGTATATGACACTCATATAACGATCCATGATACTTTCTCATAGCGGGTCATTCAGTATACATTCTCTAATGCATACCCATGTGTCAACTTGATATCTCTATATCCATGACTTGTGAGATCAAGTCATCGAGTTGACCTACATGCTAGTCTTATTGCATTAACATTGTCCCTGAATGTTAATACTCGACTAGGAATGATTAAGAGTAGTGTTCCCTATATCATCTCACTATCGGTTCAACTAACCGATTGATATAGGTGAGAACCGTCTACTCAAGGACATTATTATACTTAGTTTATTTGGCACCAATACAAGTAAGTATAATAACCAAAAACCAAATGTCTTTATTTATATATAATATGATACAATAAGTCCAAAATACAATCATCAAATGATTGGCTCTAGGGCTCTAGCTAACATTTACATGGGGTATGTTATGTGTTAAATACAATATTTGTTCACATGCTTTGCTTTGTTCACAATATTTGTTCACATGCTTTTGCTTTGGTTTACATGGGGTATATTTAGATTTTTCATTACTTTGCCATTACCTTGCAATTAATACCTTGCAGTTACCTTTACAAATACATGAAGAAAGAAAATAGAGCTGAGTATGTGTCATTTGTGGATCCTGGTCACATACATACATGCGGTGTGGGTGAAGAAGGTAGTAGATTATCACAACATATTGCTGCTCAATTGGGAGCATCGAACAGAGATAGCATATGCTTCATCCCATATAACACTGGGTAAGATTTTAATTATTTATTTGTTTCTACTACATGCTAGTCAATGTTATATTTATTTTGTGCAGGTATCATTGGATCTTGACTATAATTAATGAAGATAAGAATATGATATATTTATTGGACTCTTTGAGTAACAGGAACCGAGATCATGCTTGGCAAACTATTGTGACCAAGTAAGTCGTAACTTATGCTACTTTTGAATGCATTCAATTCATTATAGATTGAAAAACTAATTTTCTATTTTTGCAATGTAGTGGGGTCAAGATATACAATGCATCAAGGGGTATTTCAAAAGGACCAGGTTTTAAACGATTGACAGTATGTATTGTGACTATGCATTTAGACATCAATTAATAATTCTTATTATTTGGATTGTGACTTCTTGCATGACATTTTCAATTTCATTAGGGTAATCTTAAACAAAATGGTGGTGTTGAATGTGGATATTATGTGATGCGGTACATGAAAAAGATAGTCTTAGATGAATATCCACAATTGGAGAGAAAGGTGAATTTCTTCTTTATGAAATATTTTCTTTATAAAATATTAAGTTATTTTTCATTGATCCTCAAATTTTTGTTAATGATTCAGTTTACAGCATCAAAAAACAAACAGTATTACAATCAATCTCAGTATGATGAAGTTAGAAGTGAATGGAGCGAATTTGTCTATGTCTATGTGGGTGCCTAAGTGTAGGCTATGATATAAAGTTTAGATTGTATTTAAAGATTTATGGATACAAAAGTTTTTGGGTTATGCTTAAACATTTCTTTTATGAATACACTTTTGAATTGTATTTGCCAGATATTTGTGGTATATTTGTTCAATTTTGGTGATGAAAATTATTGTGTTATATATAGCAATATATTATGATATACACTTTTGTCAATTAAATTTGTATTGTAGTAAAATATAGTCAACTACTTCGATATGATAAATAAAAATGATGAAGTAATACAATACATAAGACTTCGGTATATTTAAATATTGTCGTAGTTAAAGAAACTATTTACTTTGTCACTGAATAAAATTGTTGAAGTCGTTCGTATGTATTACTGCGTTAACTTAAATTGTTGAAGTGTAGTAAAATATGCTTTCTTACTTCTATACTACGATGAAGTATTACAATAACAATTACTTCGATCAAGCTAAAATATGCAAAAGTAATATTAACTATTTACTACACCATAATATAAACAATTGTGAAGTCATAACTTCTTTAAACTTCGTTAGACAATGTTACCTCTGCAGTAATATATCATCAACTACTTAGGTACTTTTACTAGTCTTGATGAAGTAATAAAGATTTTTTACTTCGAAACTGGTCCGATTTTGAACCGGTTTTGAACCGGTGATAGACTTCGGTAATCATGTGCCGAAGTAAAAAAATAACCCTTTTACTTCACGTGCGTCTACTTCGGTAAATATCTACCTATTACTTCGGATAATATCCGAAGTCTATTAACGATTTTCACATAGTGCTTGATTGTGTATTCAAAAACATAGAATGGAGTGAGATGCGTAGGCTTTTTGTCTGTACTTCAAATGCTTATATCAGTGCATCAACATAAGTCTAAGCAAAAAATATAATAATATATTGATCATGGTAAGTAGCTCTTTTCCAGCAAATATCTAACTGAACAATATTACTTAACTTGACTAACCAAGTGAAAATTGTTATATTCTATATAACTAGCTAGTAACTAAAGGTTAGATATTTAAAGTTCAATTTTAGATTAGTATTTTTAAACTAAGTCTTTTTTTTCTCTCTTAATAACTTAAGTTTTAACTTAATTTTAACTAAAATTAATTTCTTAACTTAAATTAATTTTTAAAACTAAAGTTTTAACTTAAATTAATTTTTTAAATAAATTTTTAACTTACATTAATTTTTAATAACTTAATTTTTAACTTAAACTAATTTCTTAACTTAAATTTTTAACATAATTAAAATTTTCAACTTCGATTTTTTCTTAACTTAATTAAAAATTTTTAACTTCATTTTTTTTTAACTTAATTACATTTTTTATCTTAATTAAAATTTTTAACTTAAAATAAATTGTTTAACTTAATTAAATTTTTTAACTTAATTAATTTTTAAATTAATTTCTTAACTTAAATAAATTTTTAAAACAACTTAAGTAATTTTAAAATTTTTTATACTTACTTAAATTAATTTATTAACTTAAATTAATTTTTAAACAACTTAATTAATTTTTAACCTAAATTAATTTCTTAACTTAAATTAATTTTTAAACAACTTAATTAATTTTTAGCCTAAATTAATTTCTTAATTTAAATTAATTTCTTAACTTAAATTAATTTTTAAACAACTTTTTAACTTAATTAATTTTTAAATTAATTTCTTAAGTTAAATTAATTTTTAAGCAACTTAATTAATTTTTTAACATAATTAGTTTTAAATTTTAAACAATTTAATTAATTTTTTAACTTAATAATTTTTTTAAAGTAAGTTAATAAATTAAAATTAATTTTTTTAATTAACTTAATTGGAACTTTTAACAACTTACAAAAAAAACCATTGTGATCCTGAACCCGGACGCTTAGACACCGTCCAAACACTCTTGCGAAAACAAACCCCTGGTTTATGCTAGGGCGCCCCTCGGTATAGAGGTTCGAGGGTTCCCAGACCACCCTATAAAAGTGTAGTAAATTGATTACACTAATACAGTAATAATTGCACCAATAAATGACGAGCATGCAATAAACAATAATAGAGTAAGGTTAGGAATTTGTGTATCTCCGGTCGAAGCGTCGAGCGTGCCGACTGTCTTTAGAGAATTGATTGGCGCCCACGGTGCAGAGGCTCTCTGGCAAAATCCTCCCAAGATCCGACAACCACTCACACCATTCGTAGGTGCACTCCAAGACGAACGCCGCACTCGGACTTAACCTCAGATCGCAGAACCAAGCCTCAGAACTTGGAAAGAAGAAGAAGAAGAAAGCAGAGGAATGCTTTGCTTTTTCGGAGTGTATTGAGAAGGAGCAGAGGAAGTGTATTTATACACTTCGAAGCAATGTACGCACCAAAGCGTACGTCGCTTTGCTTTCTCACGCGTGGGTGCGTAAACGAACCGGGTGAACTAAACCGGACTGGCAAAAATGAACCGGGCCGCCCGTAAGCGCAAGGCCCACGAGCTGGGGATTTGCACCCCCCCCCCCCTGCGCGTGATAATTGCATGCCTCGCGCCCGGTTTATGGATTTCCGGCTTGAACCCCTTGAAACCACCTGATTTGGGCTTGGCCCGCGCATGCGTGTAGGTCCTCCTTAACTTGACTAAGCTAGCATGGAAGACTTCCATATATAAAGCCTTCTAAGCTTCTTAGCTTAGCAATGTGGGACTAAAAACAATGGGAATATTTTGAATTAAAACTCAACAATCCCCCACTAATTCAAATTATTTCGATCGAAAAATAAAGATATGTTCTGAGGCTTGGTTGCAATGAGATTTCAGTGAAAATACCTTCTGGTTTGAATTTTCACCTAAGTATACCAATCTTATTCAAATAGGTTTGAAGAGAACTGAGTCTTGATCTTAAACCTTTTATATGTGAAGATCAATTGGTAACAACTCATCACTGGCGACGGTTGAATCCTTCTGGGTTGGTGCATTACGGCCATGCCATCGAATCTTGTTTCATAAGTGCTAAGGAGAGTTGCCTAGACCCCCCACACTGCGGCCCCACAGTTACACTTACATAGGTGAGTTCTCCAAGGATGTACTGCAAGCATCCTGTCATTAAGACCTTGAACTCATTAAGAGCTCCTAAGCTCATCCTTACTAGCAGTCAAACATCTATCCAGGGAAGAGACTATGAGATTACATCTCAATCAATTTGATGCTTACGATTCATCCTTATAGCTTGTTTATACCACATTGAACCTACTTCTTGGGATCTCCAATCAGATAGGTTGGGTTGCTGCTATAGATGAATCCAGGACAGGCCTCAGTCCCATTCCCTTACTGGATCTCTTGATTTTCTCAGAATCAATCCCTTCAGTGAGTGGATCAGCAATATTGTCCTTTGAACTTACAAAGTCCAATGACACCACTCCAAGAGACACTAACTCACGAATAGACTTTAATCGTATTCGTACACATCTCTTCTATTTCTGGTTATACTTGGAGCTTCTAATCTGAGCTATTGTTTTTTGATTATCACAGTGTACTGAAATAGAAGGTATTGGCTTCATCATCAAGGGAATTTCAGAAAGAAGACCCTTCAGCCAATCAGCTTCAGTTACTGTGGTATCCAAAGCACACAATTCTACCTCAGATGTAGAACGGGTTATAATCGTTTGTTTAACAGACCTCCAAGCAACTGCACCGCCTCCAAGTGTAAAGACATAACCAGTAACGCCTTTACACTCAGCAATGTCCGCTATCCAACTAGCATCACTATATCCCTCCAGGACTGCAGGGAATCTCCCATACCACAAGCCCAAGGATATAGTGCCTTTTAGATATCTGAGTACTCTATCTAATGCATCCCAATGCGTTCTGTCCGGACAGCTGGTAAACCTGCTCAATTTTGATATAGCAAAAGAAATATCATGTAATGCCCAAAAATTCTCAAAATAATTATTAGAAATATCCTAGTATTTTCTGAAATTTTAGGATATTTTTACAGAATTTTTAGAGTAGCGGAGGTAGCAAAAATAAATGGAATCGTAAAATAGCCTACGTGGGAATTGAACCCGAGACCTATTGGATCCTACGACTTATAGCGGACTCCAGTAACCAAGTGAACCTAGCAGGGTCGTGCTGAAAGAAAAGGGAGACAATTAAATTTATATTAGAGTTGGGTAAAATTAACCACTTAATATAAATAGGGAATTAATAAGTGAAGAGTTATTTTTAACGTAACTTTTCCTCACCCTCACCCTAACCTCACGCCGCCCCCTCCCTCTCCTCCTCCTTCTCTCGGCGCACCAAGCAAGGGCTAGGGCCCCGTCCCCTAGGATCTAGGAGCACCTTCCGGCGACGACTCCGACACGAGGACGCTCCCCTCCGCGAGAGGAACGCATAGACGCGAGAAGATCGTCGAAGAGATCTCTCCTCCGGAAAACCTAGCGATTAGATTTGTAAGAAAATCCGAACAGGAGGTAAGAAACCCCTCACCTATAGTATAAGTAGTTTTTGTATGAATTTATGCTTCAGTTTAATAGTATGTAGATTTCCGGCACAAAGGATGTGAATTAGCGCACACCAGGTGTCCGATTAAATTGTTAGCACAGTTAAAATGCAACTTAGGCATTTTGGTAGCTTAGATAAATGCAATAGAAGCATTTTTATAGCTCATTTAGTCTTGCTACAGCTATTACAGGACTAGATGTCCAATGGGTGGGCTCCCACAGTCGCCTCTAGGTTTAGATAACCTAGTTCTGGGTTTAGACAACCTAGTAAAAGCAAGACAAGAATTATTAGCTTATGTTCAGTATTTTACTTTCTTAGTGGCACTGTATTGGATTAGATATCCATTGGGTTGGGCTCCCATAGTCGTCCCTAGGTTTAGATAACCTAGTAAACCCTACTAAATTCGGGACTTGCAAACCCGGGTCTAGATAGGGATGTGCGCATAGCAAGTACAGTTGTCGGGCCCAAACAGCAGCATGATTATTATTTTAATCTATTTATGAAAATAGTTTTCAAAACATCACAAATAGTTATGTGGATTCAGTACAGCTTTAGCATTAGTTTAGAATTAACTTAGTTCAGTTTGTGTATCAGTTCAGTTTTCTATTGATACAATATGCTAGTTTATGTTAGCACTTATTGCCATGACTAGTTTGTTTGTATGCCATGCTATGCCTTACATGTTCAGTATTCGTATGTTTCAAATAGCATATTTTAAAAACATAAATTTCATCGTATGCATATTTTAGTGAGGTAGATGGTTTCTTACTAAGCTCTCAAGCTTACAGATACTATTTTCCTTATACTGCAGATAAAGGTAAAGGGAAGATGGACTAGCGGAGGCTGGAGGTCAATGCAACGGTGAAGATGTGTGTGGATGGAACCTGGAATAAAGATCTTGGAGAAATTAGCAAACTAAGACTTTAATTTTTATATAATGTTATTTTCTGCATTTTTAGTTATTTTAATGCCTTGACTCATGAAAGACTTGCTTAGATTGTTAGTACTTATGCTCATAATCCTAGTTAGGTGTTATTAGTATGTTTCCAGTTGTTATAGAACTCCTGTAGTTGAGTTTGGCACGAAACAGTGCTGAAATCAGAGTTTTGCTGCGAAATCAGAAACCCCAATCGATCGAACAGTAAGCTTCTGGATCGATCAACTGATCGATCCAGTCGCATTCTGTCGCAAACAGGAAGTTCAGGGATCGATCGTTCGATCGATCGGGAAATCCTCCCGCGAACAGAGAGCACTGAATCGATCACTGGATCGATTGGCCAGTCTGGATCGATCAGCCGATCGATCCAGATTATTACCCCGAGCACAGTAGCAGTCTGAATCGATCACTGGATCGATCCAACCTAAGTTCCGTATACAGTAGCATGCTGGGTCGATCACTGGATCGATTAGACCATTCCAATTGATCCATGGATCGATTGGGAGGCCTGACAACAGCCGGAAGACCCTTAGTTCAGTTCCTTGACCATGGGGGATGCAAAATATGTCATGAATAGTTTAGATTACACCCCTTAGCACATATAGAATAAAGAAATGATAAGACCTTAGCAAAGTTTTAATTAGTACAGCTTCCGCACCTAGATTTAGTGATAGTCATGGATATAGTTTAGCACAGCATAATGTGACGGTCCGGCCTCACAGCTTAGTTAGAAGGCGGGTCATTACAGAGTGGTATCAGAGCAAGTTCCATACTTCCTTCACACACAGCAGCATTGAACCTGCAGCTTCCAAGTAAGAACGTCTCTCCTCTTACTTATGTTTTCTTACTGTCATGTTTATAGATAGCTAAAGCATATTGATATATGATAGTGTTTAACATGGTTGATTATAGTAAATAGTTAAATGTGATAGTATTAGTTATCTATGTCCTCTTTTCCTTTAGAAATGGCAAGAGGACGCCCAGCTAGAAGGGCACCAGCTACTGAGCCCCAGCACGAGGCAGACAGTTCAGTGCCTCCCCCAGACCTTACAACATTAGTGGCTCAGTTACAGCAGCAGCTAGCTGAACAGCAACAGGAGATTGCCACCTTAAAGGCTAATCAGCAGAATACTCCCACAGTCACCCCGGAACCAAACATAGCAATTCCAGTAGTTATAGAGGTTCCACCAGTCCAGCCTACAGCACCAGTAGCCCCAGCAACAGAGGTAAGAAGAGAAGCCTATCTGATCAAGTGACAGAGAGTCAAGCCAGAGAATTTCTCAGGCACTAGTGAACCATGGGATGCTCAGGCCTGGTTCAAAACACTGGAGAGTACGATGGAGCTTCTGGACTGGCCAGAACATGAGAAGGTGAAGTGCGCCTCCTTCTGCTTGACCGGAGATACACGTATGTGGTGAGAGAGAATTAGAGCGAAGCGCCCAGTAAACCAGATGACATGGGCGGACTTCGAGAAAGAATTCTTCGAGGAGTTCTTTCACCTGCGGGTCACGAACCGCCACTACGACGAGTTCACAGAGTTTCGGCAGGGCAACCTTTCAGTGGAGGAAGCCGTGAAGAAATTCAACAGATTGGCTCGTATATGCCCTGAACTAGTCAACACAGAAAAAGAACGAGTTTGGTTGATGCTCAAGATGTTGAGGCCGGAAATAGCGATGAACGTGGCTGGCGGCATTCATAGGCCGCAAACCACCGAAGAATTAGTCAGTAGTGCTCTGACCACCGAGCACTACCAGAATAATATCAAGCAGCAGAAGCAAGTCCTCTCAGAGTCCAAAGGGCAAGGAGGCTCAGGTACTCAGAAACAACAGGGCCACAGCTCTAACTGGAAAGGGAACTCTAGCAACAAGCACAAACCAGGGAGTTACCCAAAGGGAGGACCAGCCAGCAAACAGCCTAGTTATCCCAAATGTGCTACTTGTGGAAAATTTCATCCAGGAGTTTGTCGCAAGGGCACATGAGGATGCTTTGAATGCGGACAAGAAGGGCATATGGCTAAGCAATGCCCGAACAAGACAAGTCTTCCTCAACCACAGCTGATACAGTATGGAGGCCAGCCAGCACAGCTACATCAGATGCAGGCCGTTTTAGATGGTCCACACATCAGCCAGGGCAGACTAGAAGCCCCTCCAGCTACGGCCAATGCGAGGATTTACTCACTCACCAGAGAGGATGTAGCGAATGCCTCGACAGTTGTTACAGGTCAGATTAGTATATTACAGCAAAGTACAACTGTCTTATTCGATACTGGGGCAACCCATTCTTATATATCCAGGGCGTTCGCCGAAAGGGTAGCAGTACCCCCAGAGGTACTCCGTGGTCAGTTTTTGACAACACTACCTTCAGGAAAAATTATGGCATCCACGCACTGGCTCAGAGCAGTGCCAGTCATTGTAGTAGACAGAGAGCTCTTTTGTGACCTGATAGTGCTAGATATGACTGATTATGATGTCATATTTGGAATGGACTTCCTAATCAGATACGGTGCCTCTATCGAGTGTCGTAAACAGAAAGTTGTATTCCAACCGGAAGCAGAAGTACAGTTCGAGTACATCGGAGAACCAAAGAGAAAGGCCAAGAAGTTTCTCTCAGCTCTAAGAGCATAGAAATTAATGGATTCAGGATGTACGGGATTCCTAGCACATGTAGTCAATACCAGACAGGACAAGGACCAACAACTAGCAGAGGTCCGAGTCGTATGTGACTACCCAGCAGTCTTCCCTGAGGAGTTACCAGGTCTAGCACCAGACAGGGAGATTGAATTTGAGATAGAACTCATTCCCGGTACAAATCCTATCTCCAAGGCACCCTACCGCATGGCTCCAGCAGAACTAAAGGAACTTCATGAGCAACTACAGGAGCTGCTTGACAAGGGTTTCATATGTTCTAGTCACTCACCATGGGGAGCGCCTGTATTGTTCGTGAAGAAGAAAGACGGGAGCATGCGTTTGTGTATATACTACCGGACACTGAACCAAGTTACAATCAAGAACAGGTATCCCCTTCCCAGAATAGATGACCTGTTCGATCAGCTAAGGGGAGCAGCAGTGTTCTCGAAAATAGACCTCTGATCAGGTTATCATCAGGTGAAAGTTAAAGAAGGGGATATAACCAAGACAGCATTCAGGACTAGATACTGACACTACGAGTTCGTAGTCATGCCCTTTGGCGTGACAAATGCCCCAGCTACTTTCATGGACCTCATGAACAGAGTATTCTGGGACTACCTAGATAGATTTGTTATTGTGTTTATTGATGATATTCTTATCTATTCAGGAACTCAGGAAGAACACACAGAGCACCTGAGAATAGTATTGCAGACCCTTCAGCAGAACCGGTTGTAAGCCAAGTTCACGAAATGTGAATTTTGGTTACATCAGGTGTCCTTCCTGGGTCACATCATCTCAAAGGATGGTATCATGGTAGACCCCAGTAAGATAGAAGCTGTGAGTAGTTGGAAAAGACCCAAGAACGCCAGTAAGATCAGAAGCTTTCTGGGATTAGCAGGTTATTACAGAAAGTTCGTAGAAGATTTCTCCAGGATAGCCTCCCCACTGATAGCTCTTACCAGAAAGAACAGAAGGTTTCAGTGGACAGAGGACTGTGAGAACAGCTTTAGCGAACTAAAGAGGAGATTGACCAGTGCACCTATTCTGACTCTACCAGAAAACACAAGCAGCTTTGACATTTATAGTGATGCCTCTAAATTGGGACTAGGAGCCGTGCTGATGCAAAATGGCAAGGTGATCGCCTATGCCTCCAGACAACTCAAAGACTATGAGAGGAACGATCCTACTCATGATCTTGAGCTTGATGCAGTTGTGTTCACTCTCAAAATATGGAGACATTACCTGTATGGAGCTCAGTGTAGAGTGTACACAGATCATCAGAGTCTGAAGTATTTCTTCACTCAGAAGGATCTGAATATGTGACAGCGCAGATAGCTAGAGCTGGTCAAGGACTATGACATAGACATCCTCTACCACCCAGGAAAAGCTAATAAGGTAGCAGATGCACTTAGCAGAAAGTCCAGTGCTACCTTACTATCCCTAGCAGCCATGTCACCACCCCTACAGAAGGAGATCACAGATTTCGATCTCGAACTCATAGTGGGACAGCTCTCTACTATGACCTTAGCATCTACCCTGCTTGGTGACATCCAGATAGCTCAGGAACAGGATCCTGAAATTCAGAAAATCAAGCAAGGGTTAGCGGAATCAGAAAGTGGAGAGTTCAGAATGACCAATAGTGGGGTATTGTACTTTGGTGACAGACTTTGTGTTCCAGATTAGGAGGAACTACGCAGGAAGATCTTAGATGAGGCTTACAGAACTCCTTATGCGATGCATTCTGGCTCCACCAAGATGTACCAAGACCTGAAGAGACGTTTTTAGTGGCCTGGGATGAAGAGAGACATCGCTAGATATGTTAGCACCTGTCTGACCTGTCAGAGGGTCAAGGCAGAACACCAGAGACCAGGAGGAGTTCTGCAGCCTATCCAGATTCCAAAATGGAAGTGGGAAGATATTTCCATGGATTTCATAGTGGGATTATCCAGAACCACGAATGGTTTTGATACCATCTGGGTAATAGTTGACAGGTTAACTAAATCAGCCCACTTCTTAACTATCAGAATATCCTACTCTATGAAACAGCTAGCTCAGTTGTATCTCAAGGAGATCGTCAGACTGCATGGAGTTCCACGCACTATCATTTCAGACAGAGACAGTAGATTCACATCACACTTCTGGGAGTGTGTACAGTCAGCATTGGGCACTAAGTTGAAATTTAGCACAGCCTTCCATCCTCAGACAGATGGTCAAACAGAGCGAGTAAATCAGGTACTTGAAGATATGCTCCGAGCAAGTGCCCTAGATTTCAAAGGAAGTTGGAGCAAATATCTGAGCTTAGCAGAATTTGCATACAACAACAGCTATCAGGCCACTATCGGCATGGCACCTTACGAGGCTCTCTATGGGCGGAGGTGTAGATCTCCAATCTGCTGGTATGAGAGTGGTGAACAGAAGGAACTAGAACTCCAGACAGATCTAGTAATAGACACCACAGCAGCTATACAGCAGATCCGCCAGAAGATAGAGACAGCTCAGAGCTGCCAGAAAAGCTATGCTGATACACGGCGCAGACCCTTAGATTTTTCAGTTGGGGATTCAGTGTTCCTCAGAGTAGCTCCCATGAAGGGAGTAATGCGTTTTGGGAAGAAGGAAAAATTGAGTCCCAGATATGTGGGACCATACCTTATCACTAGAAGAGTTGGCAAGGTAGCATATGAGCTAGAGCTACCCCAGGAAATGTCAGCTGTTCATAATGTATTTCATGTCTCTATGCTAAAGAAGCATATCCCAGATGCCACCCAGGTGATTTAGCCCCAGTCGGTACAAGTCCGTGAAGACCTCAGCTGTGATAGTCGGCCTACTCAGATAGTAGATCGAGCAGTTAAGAAATTACGGAACAAGGAGGTACCATTAGTAAAAGTCATTTGGCAAAACCACACAGCATAAGAGGCAGCATGGGAGACAGAAGCCAGCATGAGACAGAAGTACCCAGAGTTATTGTAAGTTCGAGGATGAACTTTTTATAAGGTATGGGGGATTGTAACGCCCAAAAATTCTCAAAATAATTATTAGAAATATCCTAGTATTTTTTTGGAATTTTAGGATATTTTTACAGAATTTTTAGAGTAGCGGAGGTAGCAAAAATAAATGGAATCGTAAAATAACCTACGCGGGAATTGAACCTGAGACCTATTGGATCCTACGACTTATAGCGGACTCCAGTAACCAAGTGAACCCAGCAAGGCCGTGCTGAAAGAAAAGGGAGGCAATTAAATTTATATTAGAGTTGGGCGAAATTAACCACTTAATATAAATAGGAAATTAATAAGTGAAGAGTTATTTTTAACGTAACTTTTCCTCACCCTCGCCCTAACCTTACGCCGCCCCCTCCCTCTCCTCCTCCTTCTCTCGGCGCACCAAGCAAGGGCTAGGGTTCCATCCCCTAGGCTCTAGGAGTACCTTCTGGCAACGACTCCGACACGAGGACGCTCCCCTCCGCGAGAGGAACGCATAGACGCGAGAAGATCGTCGAAGAGATCTCTCCTCCGGAAAACCTAGCGATTAGATTTGTAAGAAAATATGAACAGGAGGTAAGAAACCCCTCACCTGCAGTATAAGTAGCTTTTGTATGAATTTATGCTTCAGTTTAATAGTATGTAGATTTCCGGCACAAAGGATGCGAATTAGTGCACACCAGGTGTCCGATTAAATTGTTAGCACAGTTAAAATGCAACTTAGGCATTTTGGTAGCTTAGATAAATGTAATAGAAGCATTTTTATAGCTCATTTAGTCTTGCTACAGCTATTACAGGACTAGATGTCCAATGGGTGGGCTCCCACAGTCGCCTCTAGGTTTAGATAACCTAGTTCTGGGTTTAGACAACCTAGTAAAAGCAAGACAAAAATTATTAGCTTATGTTCAGTATTTTACTTTCTTAGTGGCACTGTATTGGATTAGATATCCATTGGGTTGGGCTCCCATAGTCGTCCCTAGGTTTAGATAACGTAGTAAACCCTACTAAATTCGGGAATTGCAAACCCGGGTCTAGATAGGGATGTGCGCATAGCAAGTACAATTGCCGGGCCCAAACAGCAGCATGATTATTATTTTAATCTATTTATGAAAATAGTTTTCAAAACTTCATAAATAGTTATGTGGATTCAGTACAGCTTTAGCATTAGTTTAGAATTAACTTAGTTCAGTTTGTGTATCAGTTCAGTTTTCTATTGATACAATATGCTAGTTTATGTTAGCACTTATTGCCATGACTAGTTTGTTTGTATGCCATGCTATGCCTTACATGTTCAGTATTCGTATGTTTCAAATAGCATGTTTTAAAAATATAAATTGCATCGTATGCATATTTTAGTGAGGTAGATGGTTTCTTACTAAGCTCTCAAGCTTACAGATACTATTTTCCTTATACTGCAGATAAAGGTAAAGGGAAGATGGACTAGCGGAGGCTGGAGGTCAATGCAACGGTGAAGATGTGTGTGGATGGAACCTGGAATAAAGATCTTGGAGAAATTAGCAAACTAAGACTTTAGTTTTTATATAATGTTATTTTCTGCATTTCTAGTTATTTTAATGCCTTGACTCATGAAAGACTTGCTTAGATTGTTAGTACTTATGCTCATAATCCTAGTTAGGTGTAATTAGTATGTTTCCAGTTGTTATAGAATTCCTGTAGTTGAGTTTGGCACGAAACAGTGCTGAAATCAGAGTTTTGCTGCGAAATCAGAAACCCCAATCGATCAGTGGATCGATTGGGCGCCCTCAATCGATCAGTGGATCGATTGGGAGCCTGGTTCCGCAAACAGTAAGCTTCTGGATCGATCAACCGATCAATCCAGTCACATTCTGTCGCAAACAAGAAGTTCAGGGATCGATCGTTCGATCCTCCCGCGAACAGAGAGCACTGGAATCGATCACTGGATCGATTGGCCAGTCTGGATCGATCAGCCGATCGATCCAGATTATTACCCCGAGCACAGTAGCAGTCTGAATCGATCACTGGATCGATCCAACCTAAGTTCTGCATACAGTAGCATGCTGGGTCGATCACTGGATCGATTAGACCATTCCAATCGATACATGGATCGATTGGGAGGCCTGACAACAGCCGGAAGACCCTTAGTTCAGTTCCTTGACCATGGGGGATGTAAAATATGTCATGAATAGTTTAGATTACACCCCTTAGCACATATAGAATAAAGAAATGATAAGAGCTTAGCAAAGTTTTAATTAGTACAGCTTTCGCACCTAGATTTAGTGATGGTCATGGATATAGTTTAGCACAGCATAATGTGACGGTCCGGCCTCACAGCTTAGTTAGAAGGCGGGTCGTTACATATCAGGTCTAGAACAATTTGCTAAATACATTAGACTACCTATTATTTGTGAGTATCTTAATTGAGATACTGCCACACCACTCTTATTCTTGTGGAGAGTTTTTGAAGGATCATACGGTGTGACTATAGATTTAACTTGGCTATAGCCATATTTCTCTAATACTCTCTCAATGTATAGTGACTGAGAAATTGTTATTCCATCAATTGATCGAGTCAACTTCAGCCCTAAAATCATGTCAGCACAACCCATATCCTTCATATCAAACTTACCACTTAAGAGGGCCTTAGTCTCATTAATAATAGAAAGGTTAGATCCAAACAGTAGAATATCATCTACATATAAACATAAGATAATACAATTATCACCTTTCATTTTAGCATACACACATTTATCAGAGTCATTCATTTCAAAGCAAAACGATAGCATAGCTCTATCAAATTTTTCGTGCCACTACTTTGGGGCTTGCATCAAACCATAAAGAGATTTAACTAACCTACAGACTTTATTCTCATTTCCAGAAACTACATGTTCCTCAGGTTGATCCATATATATCCCTTCTTCAAGATCTCCATTAAGGAATACCGTTTTGACATCCATTTGATGAACCTCAAGATGATATATGGATGTCAATGCTATCAACACTCGGATTGTAGTAATTCTAGTAACAGGAGAATAAGTGTCAAAATAGTCAATCCCTTCTTTCTGTTTAAATCCCTTAGCAACTAGGCGGGCTTTGAATTTATCTACTACCCATCAGGTTTTAGTTTTCTTTTAAACACCCATTTACATCCTATAGTGTTACACCCAGGAGGTAAATCTACCAACTCCCAAGTGGCATTAGAGATAATAGAGTCCATTTCACTTTTAATGGCCTCTTTCCAGTGCTTAGCTTCAGGAGAAGCCATAACATCTCTATATGTCACAGGGTCACCTTCTATATTATAGGTGATAAAGTCCTAGCCTAAATCTGTAGACACACGTTGTCTCTTGCTCCTTCTCATTTCTGTACACTCTCTAGATTCATCTAGTCTAGAGTGACTTGAGGAGGGTGTACCTTCTACGGATAATGGGGTCTCTACGGAAGCAGGTATATCTCTAGTTGGGTTACCAGATATAAATTGAGGTGTTCTCATCTTCATAGGAAATATATCCTCAAAAAATGTAGCATCACGAAGTTCTACAATAGTATTTGCATCTATTCCAGAAATTCCAGATTTAATAATCAGAAACCTATATGCAATACTATTTTGAGCATAACCCAAGAAGATACTATCTACGGTCTTTGGACCAAGCTTTTTTCCTTCTGTGTTCAGGTACTAGTACCTTTGCAAGGCACCCGCACACTTTAAGGTATTTCAAACTTGTCTTCTGGCCTTTCCAAAGCTCGTATGGGGTTTTCTCCCTTGACTTCATGGGGACTCTATTTAACACATGACATGCAGTGTATAAAGCCTCCCCCCACATGAAGTTGGGTAACCCGGAACTGCCTAACATGGAATTAATCATATCTTCAAGGGTTCGATTTTTTCGTTCTGCTATACTGTTGGATTGAGAACTATATGGAGCAGTTACATCGTGAATTATACCTATATCTTGACAAAATTTTTGAAACAGGTTCGAGGTAAACTCTCCACCCCTATCAGACCATAACCACTTAATAGATTTGTTTGTTTGATTCTCAACTTCAGATTTTAAAATTATAAATTTATCTAAAGCTTCATCCTTAGTTTTCAGCAAATAAATATAACAATAACGAGAGTGATCATCAATGAAGGTGATGAAATACCTTTTATGATCTCTCGTTATTACACCGTTAAACTCACAACAATCAGTATGGATCAATTCTAAAATATCAGAATTTCTATCAACTGATTTGAAGGGTTTTCGGGTTTGTTTATATTGCATACAAACTTCACATCTTTTCTTATCATTTATAGCATACTTAGGAATCATGTCAAGGTTCATCATCCTTTTCACGATATTAATATTGACATGTCCTAATCTGTCATGCCATATATCATAAGACTCAATGTTATAAGTAATATCAATAGATTTATTTAAGGTAACATTTTCTACATTGAGTTTAAATAAACCTTCATTAAGGTAACCTTTTCCAATAAAGGTTCCTAAATGTAATATTACAACTTTATTACATTTAAAGTTCAACTCATAACCAGCACGGACTAACTTTGATCCGCTAATCAAATTCCGACGGACCGCTGGAACATGATGCACCTCATGCAGTGACAGGACTTTTCCAGAGGTGAACCTCAGGTCAACTTGTCCTATCCCGAACACGCTGGCTGCAGAATGGTTTCCCATGGTCACGGAAGTGCCTTCAATTACCTGATAAGTAAGGAAGGCAGAGCGATCAGCACAACAGTGCACATTAGCACCTGTATCAACTAACCATTCATTAGGTTGATAGATCAAGTTTAGTTCGGGTTTAAAGGTAACAAACCTATTGCTGGTGTCGTCACTAGCAGTCACGACATTTGCTTGTGCCTTGATGTTGGACGTATTGCTTTGGTTTTTCTCCTTGTCCTTTCGCTTAGGGAAGAATTTGGCATAATGTCCAACCTGTCCACATGCCCAGCAAGGCTTAGGTTTGGTTCCAATTTTCTTTTGAACCTTTGAGTTGGGTTTCATCTTATTCTTCATTTTCTGATTTTTGAATTTCTTTTTGTCAGATGAGACTACTACATTTGCCTTTGGAATAAAATCCATAGGCATTCTTGTATCATCATTTTTATGTTGCTTTCGATGTTCTTCTTCGATATTTAAGGCAATCATCAAATCTTCTAAAGAGATTTTACCTCTCCGATGTTTAAGAGTCATGCCAAAATCTTCCCAACTTGGAGGCAATTTTTCGATGATAGACAAGACCTAAAATTTTTCAGGTAATGACATATCTCCTTCAGCAAGACCATGAATTTGGACTTGGAATTCATGTGTCTGCTCAATCACAGATTTGCCTTCAACCATTTTGAAGTTTAGGAATTTTGCCACAGTGTACTTTTCTAAACCAGAATCTTCGGAGTTGTATTTTTTATCCAAAGATTTCCACAGCTCTTTAGCTGAAGAGGTTGAGCAGTACACATCAAATAGTGCGTCTGAGAGAGCAGACAGGATTCTCCCATGGCAGAGATAATCCCTTTGCTTAAACCTCTCTAAGGTAGCACTACGGGCAGGTTCCTCTTCATTAGGCGAAGGAGAGTCTGTTTCTATAACGGAGAATAGCCCTAGCGTAGTAAGCCAAAATTTCATCCATTGTTGCCAACGTCTGAAGTTTTGCCCGAAAAATCATTCGGGTCGGGCGCTAGCCTCATCAGACCCAGTTATCCTATCATTCATCATGTTTATTGATGCTACAATCAATTCTCTAAAATTGTAGTAAAATTGATTACACTAATACAGTGATAATTGCACCAATAAATGACGAGCATGCAATAAACAGTAATAGAGTAAGGTTAGGAATTTGTGTATCTCCGGTCGAAGCGTCGGGCGTGCCGACTGTCTTTAGAGAATTGATTGGCGCCCACGGTGCAGAGGCTCTCTGGCAAAATCCTCTCAAGATCCGACAACCGCTCGCGTTGTTCGTAGGTGCACTCCAAGACGAACGCCGCACTCGGACTTAACCTCAGATCGCAGAACCAAGCCTCAGAACTTGGAAAGAAGAAGAAGAAGAAGAAGAAGAAGAAGAAGAAGAAAGCAGAGAGCAGAGGAATGCTTTACTTTTTTCGGAGTGTATTGAGAAGGAGCAGAGGAAGTGTATTTATACACTTCGAAGCAGTGTACGCACCAAAGCATATGTCGCTTTGCTTTCTCACGCGCGGGTGCGTCGCTTTCTCGCGGACAGAATCGCGATGCTTCGCTTTCTCACGCGGACAGAACCGCGCTGCTTTGCTTTCCTCACGCGGACAGAACCAAACCGGACCAGAGGCAAAAATGAACTGGGTGAACTAAATCGGACTGGCAAAAACAAACCGGGCCGCCCGTAAGCGCAAGGCCCACGAGCTGGAGATTTGCACCCCCCTACGCGCGATAATCGCGTGCGTCACGCCCGGTTTATGGATTTCCGGCTCGAACCCCCTGAAATCACCTGATTTGGGCTTGGCCCGCGCATGCGTGTAGGTCCTCCTTAACTTGACTAAGCTAGCATGGAAGACTTCCATATATAAAGTCTTCTAAGCTTCTTAGCTTAGCAATGTGGGACTAAAAACAATGGGAATATTTTGAATTAAAACTCAACATAAAAGGAGGCCGGGGGAGCCCCTCTCACCCGCCCACTCCACTTTCATTTTTTGCAAAGAGTTCCACCGTACTCTTTAACGCAAAAAAAAAAAAAAAAAATGAGGTGGACAAATTAAAATATTTTTCTCTTCCTACAAATATCTTAAACTTTCTCCTCTGGATCTTAAGCCATGTTATTAGGGATCAATCGAGGTCGTCAGTTCTTTCTTATTAATATTCACAATGCGTCGATAAATTTTTAAACTTAAACTTTATTTTTTGTTTATTTAATTTAGACTTTTTTAATTAGGAAAAGGCAAAATACTAGTGCTAGTCCCTCAACTCCTAGTACAGACCCTAAGTTTCCAACTAAAGAACTTAGGATTAGATTTTCTTCTATTACATATGTCCCATTGCATTCTAGATATCTACTTAGTAGTTTTTTTTTTATCATCTATTCCCTGTATAGAGGTCATTGACTATTATAGGTTGCAGAGTTTAGTATATTGTTCTAGTTCTATAAACATAGGTCTATGTGCTGAACTGTATAACATATTAGTTAAAGTTAATGATGTTACTTACACCACTAGGGTTGCCGATACCAACATTACACTCTCTCCTACTATCATTACAGACTTTATAGGATTACGATCCTCTGCATGCCCTTTCCTGTGTTACCCCTTAGGGATCTATCATTTGGTGATCCTTATTCGCATATCACTCTCGATACGATTTATTCGTATTTTTTTGGGGGCAGTGCATACCTACTATGACCCAATTTAAATCTGTCACCCTTAGGATCCGACACTATGTTCTATATAAGGTCCTAGTCACATGCATTTTACCTCTAATTACCCAGAATGTAGTCATGATGCGTCCATTTCATTCATTCCTTCTTTATGCATTATGTCAGTGACTAGACATAGACATTAGTTTGTATATATTTCATACTATCATTTATTCAGCAGGTATTACCACTAGTAGATGGATCCATATGCCTTATTGTCAGATTTTGACCTTCTACTTAGCATCATTAGGTATTGATGTCACCACTGTTAGAGTCCTAAATGAGTTCGACATAGTAGGAGCTAAGAACCTATCCTTAGCTGGTGTCCATATAGATGATTAGGGTGCCCTATCTTAAAGGAGAGAGGCCCAACATCAGCCTGACCCTGCAACCCAGCCTCAACCTAACCCTAGCTCTAGGAGAGGAGGCAAAGATACCTAATATCATTGGTGAGCTTCTTATCCTACCTCCAGCTCCAGCTCTGCCTCCAACCCCTCCTACTTTAGATGACTAGGTTACATGACTTGAGGCATCCATGACGAGTCTTCGACAAGAGGTATTCGAGGAGCAGACTCATCATACTGAGTTGATGGACATGTTATGATCTTGGGGTTCAGATCCCTCTTCCTCGTCTTCTCAGTAGTTCAGTTTCTACTATGTTTTTCTGACTTGCTGTTATTTGATTTTTTACTTTAGTTACTAGCTATTTTATTTTACTTATCAAGTATGCTTGATATTTCTTATCTTTCATATAAGTTATTATGTTAAATAATTATATCAGATTCAAGGAGAGAATTTAATCATTGATAAAAAATTTTAAAATATTTACTTAAATTATTTTACGCAGAAAACATCTTGAAAATATTTTTTAAACATAGAAAACTTTCTTTAAAATTGCTTTGAAAATATTTACTTAGAATTTTTTTCAAAAGTTAACTTGGAAAGTTTTGAAAAGTTTACTTAGAAATTTTGAAATAGTTTACTTACAATGTTTTTTTTACGACGTCTTACTTGGAATACAAAGTGTCAACTTTCAACTTTACTGTCTGGCATTACTCTTCTTATGCTTGTATTTCCTTTATCTTAATTTTTTTTTTGTTGAATGACATAGGGGGAGGGTAAGAGTTAATATAGAAAAACTTGATCAAGTAAAATAAATACAAAACTAACTTAGATCATTTATTTGTATTTTTCATATTGTCTTTCAATATTATTTTTTCTAACTTTAATATAGGTTGTCATTACATCAAAAAGGGAGAGATTGTTGGTACAAATTGAACTAATAATCTAACTCAACTTTTAATGAAAGACAAGTGGATTAAAGTTAGAGTGTTTATGATCTAATTGTTTTACCAAGTGTGTAAGAGTTGACGAGTCTGGAGGACCTGACTCTAGGCTGAAATCCAGCTAGGTCCGCAAGACCCGATAGTTGGTGCAAAGTCTAGATAGATTTACGGGATCCGATATCTGGCGAGAAGTCAGGTTGGGCCTGCGGGACCTGACAATCGGTCGAAATCCAGTTGGGTCTACGGACCTGACAATTGGCAGGAAGACCTGGTGGGTCAAAGGAAAGTCAAGTGCCTGCAGTTGATAAGGAAGAGGTAAGCAACTAGATGAGAGATCCAGTGAAAATGTGTTCCTAATTGATGGAACTATAGACGTTGGTCCAGCTTAGGTCCATTTGGGAAACCTAAGATGAGACCTTTACTAGATCCTGATCTCGGGGAGACAAGGTCTAATTACTACTCCTATCTTATTATGTTGTACTAACTTTATTTTGCAGTGATATGGGTTAGGTTTAATAGGTCCCTGGTGAAAAGGGGAAAAAGATATAGCAGAATGAAGCAAGTATGAATATCAGTCGGGGTAGTATGCTTAAGAAAATATAGGTCAATATCGACCGGGACAACAGGCTTAAGGAAATATAGGCTAATATCGGCCGGGGTAACACACTTAAGAAAATATAGGTCAATATCGACCGAGACAACAGGCTTGAGGAAATATAGGCCAATATCGGCCGGGGTAACACACTTAAGAAAATATAGGTCAATATCGACAGGGATGACAGGTTTAAGAAAATATAAGCCAATATCGGCCGGGACAACAGGCTTAAAGAAATATAGGCCAATATCGGCCGGGGTAGCATGCTTAAGAAAAGATAGGCCAATGTAGGCCAGGGTAACATACTTAAGAAAATATAAGCTAATACCGGTCGGGACGACAGGTTTATGAAAATATAGGCCAATATCGGCCGGGACAACATGCTTAAGGAAATATAGGCCAATATCGACCGGGGTAACAGGCTTAAGAAAAGATAGGCCAATATCGGCCGGGGTAACACACTTAAGAAAATATAGGCCAATACCGACCGAAACAACAGGTTCAAGGAAATATAAGCCAATATCGGCTAGGACAACAGGCTTAAGGAAATATAGGCCAATATCAGCCAAGGTAGTATGCTTAAGAAGAGATAAGACAGGGTGAAAACAAATGTTTCAAGAATATTCATAAATAACTTATGTGATTGTATAACAGGTTGATTGGTTTGACGGGAAGAATGTTTCTAGAATCTTCTGCAGGTGCTAGGCGACAAAGAAGGTACTTCTGGGGTACGAAAAATATTCCTTAAAAGTTATTTTCTTCAAGTACATGACTTACGTCATCTCATAACAAACTCTAACAAATCGGGGTCAACTTCATGACTACGGAGATTATATGAAGTGGTATAAAAAGGGAAATCTTCTCCGTTGGCCAGGTATGCTCTCGCTCACAACACACATAGTCATCTATTGCAAACCCCTAGTTCTAGCTACTGTTCATCTTCTTCCTTCCACACTAAGAGAGATCACTGACTTGAGCGTCGGAGGGCCTAGGCAGGGATTCCACCCCGGTCTTAGGTCACTGACAGTAGTGTTGGTTGGTCTCTTATGCGCAGGAAGCCATGGAAGCTCCAGATCTCGATATTCTTCACTGAATTCTTCTTCTCTTCCTTGGATCTTCGTACAAGGAGGGTGTTTGGTGGCTTTATTCTTCCAGATCCGCTTTGGTTTTCTCGGATCGAAATTCTCGGGTGTTCTTCTTCATCAGCAGTAAGTTCTCTCCCCAGCTTTCATTTTGTCAAGCTTCTCAGACAGGATCAAATTTGGCGCCGTATGTGAGAAATTTCACTTGGATCTAAGATTGCAAGATGGAAGATGCTGGAAAAATGAATCTACTCACTATTAGTCGGGAAGATTTGGATTCCCTTATTAACACTCATGTCTAGAAGGCTCTACAACAACAACAACAACAAGCTCATACTGGAGCTACACTGCCAGTGGCCCCTAATCTGACAATCTCAACCACCGATCATCGGAAGGGAAAGGAGTTGGAAGAGGAAGATCATATGTATATTACTCCGACCATTGCTTCTCCGACTAGACACCCTCGAGCTTTTCTCCGTACTCCTTTCGAACAGGGAGGATGAAGGCCTGTGTTCTAAGAATCCTCTGGTGAGGCACCGGACAGAGAGAAACGTAAAGCTAAAATGATGGTGGCCAGTGATAGCTCGCCAGAGAGAATTATTTCTCCCTTTTCTCAAAGTGTCCTGGATGATCCACTTCCTAAGCGATATCAAAATCTTCAAATTGAAGAGTATACTAGACCATAGATCTAGAGGATCATCTATTAAAATTTGAGAATGTAGCATTATTACAGCAATTTTCTGATGGAGTAAAGTGTCGGATGTTCCTTACAACACTCGGAGGAGCTGCTCAACGTTGGTTTACAAGATTGCCGGAGAATTCTATCCGAAGGTTTAAAGATTTCAAGAAAGTTTTCTTGCATCATTTTTCCAGCAACAAGAGATATCATAAAACTCCCTAGAGCTTATTCTCGATTAAACAAGGATCTAAAGAGGCTATTAGAGCCTACATCAAGAGATTCAATCAGGTAGCTATTGATGTACCCAATGCTACTACTGAGATATTAGTAAGTGCTTTCTCTCAGGGCTTGAATGATAATGATTTCTTTAAAGATCTGGTGAGAAATCCTTCTGCCAATTTTGACTCATTAATTGAACATGCTACTGAATTCATTAACGTTGAAGAAGCTCAGGCTGCACGCAGAAAAGAAGATACTACTTCTCCTGCTCTTGTTAAGGAGAAGGCTCCTGCTCCCGTTCCTCCACCAAGGGGACCTCGAGTAATCCCTCTGCCTCATCGTCATATAGAGTATCGTCCACAAGCCATACAGCATGTGGAGATGCAACAAGAAACACCAAGAAGGTGGTGCACTTATCATAAGACCAGCCGTCATCATACAGAAGACTGTTTTGTTTTGAAAAATAAGAAAGTAAATAGGGATCGTTATCAAAGACGAGACTATTATCAAAAATAATATCCCAGGCAACATAGTCCGCTCAAGCTAGAATACCGCCCGGTAGAACCTCAACAAGGTGTATTACCAAACCCGGCCTGTACAACTCAGATGCCTGAGAAAACTCAGCCTGAGGCCACGACAGCCCGACAAGAAGAGAATAGATGCAATGCCGCTCAGGGTAGCATTAATATGATCATGGGTGGGCCCACTGATGGAGATTCCAACAGGGCCAGGAAGGCACACGCTAGAAGACTTGAGATCCATGTTGTAGGGTGTAGCATGGAAAGAGCAGCAGGGTCGGAAATCAGTTTTGGGCCCAGAGATCTTGAAGGGGTAGAGATACCCCATGATGATGCGTTAATCATTAAGGCTGTGATAGCCAATTATACTATTTCTCGTACCTTTATAGATACTGGTAGTTCTGTAAATATTATTTTCAAAAAAGCTTTTGATCAACTGCAGATTGACCCAAGCGAACTTCAACAGATGGTGACTCCTTTATATGGATTCACTGGTAATGAGGTACAACCGCTTTGCCAGATAAAATTGGCTATATCTCTAGGGGAGGAGCTCCTCATGAGAACAAGAAGATCTTACTTCATGGTGTGGATGCCCCCTCCTCCTAAATGTGATATTGGGTCGACCGGCCTTAAATGAGTTTAGGGCGGTCGTTTCTACTTTTTGTCAAAAAATTAAATTTCCTGTTGATGACCAGGTTGGAAAAGTACGTGGTGATCAGAAGACGGCTCGTAAGTGTTATGTGGAGATCGTCAGGACTGAAGCCAGTGTCACCTGAAAAATGCAAAAAATGGAGGTTAATGTTATCAAGAGAAGCCACCTGTCCTAATTTATGAGGAAAAGGAAGAGGTCCAGATACAGACCGGTCGACCTGAAGCCACCACCTATGTCGTGGCTGATCTTGATCCTACTCTGAAAACAAAGTTGATTCAGTGCTTGAAGAAAAATAATGATGTCTTTGCTTGGACGACCAAGGAAGTCACGGGCGTTTCTCCTTCAGTAATGGCACATTCTTTGCATGTCTTCCCAGATGCTCGGCCTGTTATGCAAAGAAAAAGAAATTTCAGTATTGAGCAAAATTAGATCATCAAGGAAGAAGTGGATAAATTGATGGAAGTCGTCTACATCAGGGAGGTGCAATTCCCCAGTTGATTGGCTAATGTTGTCCTAGTCTCTAAACCAAGAAACATATGGCGGGTATGCATTGATTTCCGTGATCTTAACAAGGCCTGCCCGAAGGATTATTATCCATTGCCCCAGATCGATCAATTAGTGGATTCTACAATCGGGTATGAATATATTTCTATGTTGGATGCCTATCAAGGCTATCATCAGGTCCCTCTCGCTAAGGAAGATCAAGAGAAGGTCAGTTTTATAACATCTGAAGGTACTTATTGTTATAATGTTATGCTGTTTGGATTAAAAAATGCAGGAGCAACTTATCAAAGGCTTATGAATAAGGTCTTCCAGAAACATATTGGAAGAAATATGGAAGTATATGTTGATGATATTTTAATTAAGTCTCTTCAGGCTACTAATCTCTGCATGGATGTAGAGGAGACTTGCAGAACGTTAAGACAATGTGGGCTCAAGTTGAACCCGGGCAAATGTTTGTTTGGAGCAAAAGGTGGAAAGTTCCTGGGGTATCTGGTGTCCAAGCGGGGAATAGAGGTCAACCCAAGCAAGATCAAAGCACTTCAAAACATGGAGCCACCACGCAACATGAGGGAAGCTCAAAGACTCACCGGCCGGATCACCGCCTTGTCTAGATTCATTTCAAGGTCGGTCGATCATAGCTTTCATTTCTTCAAGATACTCCAGAAGGCTAACAAATTTCAATGGGATGAAAAATGTAACAAAGCTTTCCAGGAATTAAAAGACTACTTGTCCATCCTTCAAGTGTTGGCTAAACCTGTAGTAGGAGAACCCCTATGGGTATATTTGTCAGCCAATGAAAATGTTGTAGGCTCTGTGTTAGTTAGACAGGAAGGGAAAGGGAAATAACTTGTATATTTTTCTAGCCATTTATTAAAAGGAGCCGAGTGTAGATATACTACACTCGAAAAGTTGGCCTATGCATTAGTGTTAACTACCCGGAGGTTGCACCCATATTTTTTAGCACATGCAATTATTGTATTGACCAACAGTACTCTCGGGCGGGTTTTGCTTAACCCAGAGGCATCTGGTTGGTTGATCAAATGGACGACCGAACTTAGTGAGTATGATATACAGTACCAACTCCGATCGGCCATCAAAGCACAATCTCTGGCAGATTTCATCATAGAAGTTCAGGGTCCTGAATAAGAAAGTACTTGGAAAGTATATGTGGATGGATCTTCAACCAGATAGGGTAGTGGAATTGGTATTCTCCTTGTATCTGTAACGACCCGCCTTCAACTACTAGGCTGTAAGGTCGATCGTCACATTATGCTGTGCTAAACTATTCCCTGACCATTACTAAATCTAAATGCGGAAGCTGTACTAATTAAAATTTTACTAACTACTGACATTTCTTGGTTCTATACATGCTAAGGTAGGTAAACTAATTATTCATGACATGTTTTACCTTCCCCATGGTCAAGGAACTGAACTTAGACATTTTCCCGCTGATATCAGACCTCCCAATCGATCCATTGATCGATTGGAACGTCGGATCGATCCAGTGATCGATCCAGCACGCTACTGTGCTCGGGGCAATAATTTGGATCGATCGGCTGATCGATCCAGGCTGATCAATCGATCCACTGATCGATCTCAGAGCTCTTTGTTCGCGACGGAAATGGCTGGATCGATCGGCTGATCGATCCAGAAGCCTACTGTTCGCGGAACAGATTGCCCCAATCGATCAGCTGATTGATTGGGAACCCCCAATCGATCCACCGATCGATTGGAGTTTCTGATTTCGCAGCTAAACTCTGATTTCAGCACTGTTTCGTGCCTCAATCACATTACAAGTGCTAAAATGACTAAGAAACACTCTAACGACAACAACTAACATTCTAACAACATAAAAGAGGTGTTCTAAGCATAATAAGGTGCATGGTTAACTAATTCATAGCGATTAACATACTAAAGTGCAAAATGGTAAAAACACTGAAAAGTTCTAATGTTTGAAACAAAGCTTGCTAAGGTTCCCTAAGATCTTTATTCTAAGTTCCTGCCCACACACATCTTCGTAGCATTGCCCTCCAGCCTCCGCTAGTCCACCTTTCCTTTACCTTTATCTGCAGTATAAGGAAAAGAAAGTATCTATAAGCTTTCGCTTAGTAAGAAACCATCTACTCACAAAAACATGCATACGATAAGTTCATGCTTTGAAAGATGCTGATTGAAAACATGATGGAGAGTGCTAGGCATGGCATACTATCATACAAGACATAAAAACCAAGAGCTACTCATGGCAATAACTGAAGTATCAACAAGAGAGAACTAAACTGAAACATAACTGAGTTAACTAAAACTGAACTAAAACTGATTTCAAAACATAATCATATAACTGATTGTGAGTTTGGAAAGCTATTACCATAATACATCAAAATACATAATCATACTGCTAATGGGCCCGGCAACTGTACATGCTATGCGCGCATCCTTAACTAGACCCGGGGTTGCAAGTCCCGAATTTAGTAAGGTTTACTAGGTTATCTAAACCTAGGGACCGACTATGGGAGCCCAGCCCAATGGATATCTAATCCTGTACAGTGCCCCTACTGAAAGTAAAATACTGGATCATAGCTAACTAATTTATCTTGCTTTTACTAGGTTATCTGAACCTAGAGGCGACTATGGGTGCCCACCCATTGGACCGTAGTCCCATATATGCTGTAGCAAGACTAATTAAGCTATTTTAAATGTTTCTAGTGCATTTACTGAGCTATTAAAAATGCCTACTGTAGCACTTTACTGAGCTAAGCATTTTATAGAACACTTAGTGTGCTCCAACTCTCCCCTCTATTAGGGAGATCACCTCTAGGCACCCGACATCGTCTAGAATCTCCAACTGAAAGGAGAAAACGTGTCTGGCCCATCTAGAGGTGCTCAACTAGATCCCTAAATCTGCGAGGAGGGTTCAATACACGCTATGCGTCGAAAAATCTACGTATGGCTAAATTAAAAGCATTCTATCGTACGAAAAGCTACTTATACTGCAGGTGAGTGGTTTCTTACCTCCTCTCGAAGTTTCTTACAATTCTAATCGCTAGATTTCCGAAGGAGACGATCCTTTTGATGACCTTCTCGAGTCTATGCATTCTTCTCGCGGAGGGGAACGTCCACGTGTCAAAGTCGTCGTCGGAATTGCCCTTGGAACGGAACCCTTGCTTGTTCTTGTGGTTGGCGCTGAGAGGGGAAGAGAAGGGAGAGGGTCGGTGGAAACTAGGGTGAGGAGGAGCAAGTAACGTTAAAGAGAAAAATAACTCTTCACCCATTAATTCCCTATTTATAACAAGTGGGTATTTCGGCCCAACTTAAACTTAAATATAAATGTTTCCCTTTCCTTTCAGCACGGCCCTGCTGGGTTCACTTGGTTACCATGCTTCACCATAAGGCATAGGACCCAATAGGTCTCGGGTTCAATTCCCGCTTAGGCCGTTTTCGTTTTCTATTTGTTTTTGCTACTTCCGCTACTCTAAAAATTTTGTAAAAATATCCTAAAATTCCAGAAAAATCATAGAATATTTCTAAAATAGTTCTGAGAATTTTCGGGCATTACAATCCCCCATACCTTATAAAAAGTTCATCCTCAAACTTAGAATAATTCTGGATACTTCTGTCTCATGCTGGCTTCTGTCTCCCAAGTTGCCTCTTCTGCTGTGTGACTGTGTCAAATAACTTTGACTAATGGTACTTCCTTGTTCCGCAATTTCTTAATTGCTCGGTCTATTATCTGAATAGGCCGACTGTCATAGCTGAGGTCTTCGCGGATCTGTACCGACTGGGGCTCAATCACCTGGGTGGCATCTGGGGTATGCTTCTTCAGCATAGAGACATGAAATACATTGTGGACAGCCGACATTTCCTGGGGTAGCTCTAGCTCATATGCTACCTTGCCCACTCTTCTGCTGATAAGGTATGGTCCCACATATCTGGGACTTAGCTTGCCCTTCTTCCCAAAACGCATTACTCCCTTCATGGGAGCTACTCTGAGGAACACTGAATCCCCAACTGAAAACTCTAAAGGTCTGCGCCGTGTATCAGCATAGCTTTTCTGGCGACTCTGAGCTGTCTCTATCCTCTGGCGGATCTGCTGTATAGTTGTTGTGGTATCTGCCACTAGATCTGTCTGAAGTTCTAGTTCTTTCTGTTCACCACTCTCATACCAGCAGATTGGAGATCTACACCTCCTCCCATAAAGAGCCTCATAAGGTGCCATACCGATAGTAGCCTGATAGCTGTTGTTGCATGCAAATTCTGCTAGACTCAGATATTTGCACCAACTTCCTTTGAAATCTAGGGCACATGCGCGGAGCATATCTTCGAGTACCTGATTTACCCGCTCCGTCTGTCCATTTGTCTGAGGATGGAAGGCTGTGCTAAACTTCAACTTCGTGCCCAAAGCTGACTGTACACACTCCCAGAAGTGTGATGTGAATCTACTGTCTCTGTCTGAAATAATGGTTCGTGGGACTCCATGTAATCTAACGATCTCCTTGAGATACAACTAAGCTAGCTGTTCCATGGAGTATGATATCCTGATGGCTAAAAACTGGGCTGATTTAGTCAACCTGTCGATTATTACCCAGATGGTATCAAAATCATTCGTGGTTCTGGGTAATCCCACTATGAAATCCATAGAAATATCTTCCCACTTCCATTCTAGAATCTGAATAGGCTGCAAAACTCCTCCTGGTCTCTGATGTTCTGCCTTAACCCTCTGACAGGTTAGGCAGGTGCTAACATATCGAGCGATATCTCTCTTCATCCCAGGCCACCAAAAACACTTCTTCAAGTCCTGGTACATTTTGGTGGAGCCTGGATGCATCGCATAGGGAGTCTTGTGAGCCTCATCTAAAATCTTCCTTTTGAGTTCTTCCTGATCTGGAACACATAATCTGTCGCCAAAGTACAACACCCCGCTAGTGGACACTCTGAATTCTCCACTTTCTAATTCTGCTAATTCTTGCTTGATTTTCTGAATTTCAGGATCCTGCTCCTGAGCTGTCTGGATGTCATCAAGCAAGGTAGACTCTAATGTCATAGTAGAGAGTTGTCCGACTATGAGTTCGAGACCGAAATCTGTAATCTCTTTCTGTAGGGGTGGTGACATGGCTGCTAGAGATAATAGGGCAGCACTGGACTTTATGCTAAGTGCATCTGCTACCCTATTTGCTTTTCCTGGGTGGTAGAGGATGTCTATGTCGTAGTCTTTGACCAGCTCTAGCCATCTGCGCTATCGCATATTCAGATCCTTCTGAGTGAAGAAGTACTTCAGACTCTGATGATCTGTATACACTCTGCACTGAGCTCCATACAAGTAATGTCTCCAAATCTTGAGAGCGAACACCTCCGCTGCAAACTCAAGGTCATGAGTGGGGTAATTCCTCTCATAATCCTTGAGTTGTCTGGAGGCGTAGGCGATGACCTTGCCATTTTGCACCAGCACTGCTCCTAGTCGTAGTTTAGAGGCATCACTATATATATCAAAGTTGTCTGTGCTTTCTGGTAGAGTTAGAATAGGTGCACTGGTCAATCTCTTCTTCAGCTCGCTGAAACTGTTCTCACAGTCCTCTGTCCACTGAAACTTTCTGTTTTTTCTGGTAAGAGCTGTCAGTGGGGAGGCTATCCTGGAGAAGTCTTCTACGAATTTCCTGTAGTAACCTGCTAATCCCAGAAAACTTCTGATCTCACTAGCGTTCTTGGGCCTTTTCCAGTTGCTCACAGCTTCTATCTTACTGGGGTCTACCATGATACCATCCTTTGAGATGATGTGACCCAGGAAGGACACATGATCTAACCAAAATTCACATTTCGTGAACTTGGCGTACAGCTGGCTCTGCTGAAGGGTCTGTAATACTATTTTCAGGTGCTCTGCGTGTTCTTCCTGAGTTCTTGAATAGATAAGAATGTCATCGATGAACACGATAACGAACTTATCTAAGTATTCTCTGAATACCCTGTTCATGAGGTCCATGAAAGTAGCTGGAGCATTTGTCACTCCAAAGGGCATGACTACGAACTCATAATGTCCGTATCTGGTTCTGAATGATGTCTTGGGTATGTCCCCTTCTTTGACCTTCACCTGATGATAACCTGATCTGAGGTCTATCTTAGAGAACACTGCTGCTCCCTTTAGCTGATCGAACAGGTCATCTATTCTGGGAAGAGGATACCTATTCTTGATCATAACTTGATTCAGTGCCCTGTAGCCTATGCATAAGCACATGCTCCCGTCCTTCTTCTTCACGAACAGTACAGGCGCTCCCCTTGGTGAGTAACTAGGGCGTATGAAGCCTTTGTCAAGCAGCTCCTGTAGTTGCTCATGAAGTTCCTTCAGTTCTGCTGGAGCCATGCGGTACGGCGCTTTGGAAATAGGGTTTGTACCGGGAATGAGCTCTATCTCAAATTCAATCTCCCTGTCCGGTGCTAAGCCTGGTAACTCTTCAGGGAAGACTGCTGGGTAGTCACATACGACTCGGACCTCTGCTAGCTGTTGGTCCTTGTCCTGACTGGTACTGACTACATGTGCTAAAAATCCCGTACCTCCTGAATCCATTAATCTCTGTGCCTTCATAGCTGAGAGAAATTTCTTGGGCTTTCTCTTTGGTTCTCCGACGAACTCGAACTGTGTTTCTGCTTCAGGTTGGAATACGACTTTCTGCTTACGGCATTCTATTGAGGCACCGTATTTAGTCAGGAAGTCCATCCCGAAGATGACATCGTAGTCTGTCATATTCAGCACTATCAGATCACAAAAGAGCTCTCTGTCTACTATAATGACTGGCACTGCTCTGAGCCAGTGCGTGGATGCCATAATTTCTCCTGAAGGTAACGTCGTCAAAAACTGACTACTGAGTACCTCTGGAGGTATTGCTAACTTCTCAGCAAATGCCTTGGATATATATGAATGGGTTGCCCCAGTATCGAATAAGACAGTTGTACTTTGCTGTAAAATACTAATCTGACCTGTAACAACTGTCGAGGCATTTGCTACGTCCTCTCTGGTCAGCGAGTAGATTCATGCATTTGTCGTGGCTGGAGGGGCTTCTAGTCGGCCCTGGCTGATGTGTGGACCATCTAAAATGGCATGCATATGATGTAGCTGTGCTGGCTGGCCTCCATACTGTATCGGCTGTGGTTGAGGAAGACTTGTCTTGTTCGGGCATTGCTTAGCCATATGCCCTTCCTGTCCACATTCAAAGCATCCTCGTGTGCCCTTGCGACAAACTCCTGGGTGAAATTTCCCACAAGTAGCACACTTGGGATAACTAGGCTGTTTACTAGCTGGTCCTCCTTTCAGGTAACTCCCTGGTTTGCGCTTGTTGCTGGAGTTCCCTTTCCAGTTGGAGTTGTGGCCCTGTTGTTTCTGAGTGCCTGAGCCTCCTTGACATTTTGATTCTGAGAGGACTTGCTTCTGCTGCTTGATATTATTCTGGTAGTGCTCGGTGGTCAGAGCACTGCTAACTAGTTCTTTCAGTGGTTTGCGGCCTGTGAATGCCGCCAGCCACGTTCACTGCTATTTCCGGCCTCAGCATCTTGAGCATCAACCGGACTCGTTCTTTTTCTGTACTGACTAGTTCAGGGCATAGACGAGCCAATCTGTTGAATTTCTTCACAGCTTCCTCCACTGAAAGGTTGCCCTGGCGAAACTCAGTGAACTCGTCGTAGTGGCGGTTTGTGACCCGCATGTGAAAGAACTCCTCGAAGAATTCTTTCTCGAAGTCAGCCCATGTCATTTGATTGACTGGGCGCTTCGCTCTAATTCTCTCCCACCACATGGGTGCATCTCCTGTCAGACAAAAGGAGACGCACTTCACCTTCTCATGCTTCGGCCCGTACTCTCCAGTGTTTTGAACCAGGCTTGAGCATCCCATGGTTCACTGGTGCCTGAGAAGTTCTCTGCCTTGACTCTCTACCACTGGATCAGATAGGCTTCCTTCTGTGTTCCTGCTGCTGGGGCTACTGGTACTGTAGGCTGGACTGGTGGAACCTTTAAGACTACTGGTGTCGCTAAGTTTGGTTCCGGGGTGACTGTAGGAGTATTCTGCTGATTAGCTTTTAAGGTGGCTATTTCCTGTTGTTGTTCGGCTAGCTGCTGCTGTAACTGAGCCACTAATGTTGTAAGGTCTGGAGGAGGCACTGAGCTGCCTGCCTCATGCTGGGGCTCAGTAGCTGGTGCCCTTCTAGCTGGGCGTCCTCGTGCCATTTCTAAAGGAACAAAGGACATACATAACTAATACAATCATAATGGAGTAACTATTGTCATCATGTTAACTACTATCATAAATCAACATGCTACAGTATCTATAAACATGAAAGAAGGAACATAATAAAGTGAGAGACGTTTCTTACTTGGAAGCTGCAGGTTCAATACTGATGTGTGTGTAGGAAGTATGGAAATCGTTCTGATACCACTGTGTAACGACCCGCCTTCTACTACTAGGCTGTAAGGCCGATCGTCACATTATGTTGTGCTAAACTATTCCCTGACTATTACTAAATCTAAATGCGGAAGCTGTACTAATTAAAATTTTACTAACTACTGACATTTCTTGGTTCTACACATGCTAAGGTAGGTAAACTAATTATTCATGACATGTTTTACCTTCCCCATGGTCAAGGAACTGAACTTAGACATTTTCCCGCTGATATCAGACCTCCCAATCGATCCATTGATCGATTGGAACGTCGGATCGATCCAGTGATCGATCCAGCACGCTACTGTGCTCGGGGCAATAATTTGGATCGATCGGCTGATCGATCCAGGCTGATCAATCGATCCACTGATCGATCTCAGAGCTCTTTGTTCGCGACGGAAATGGCTGGATCGATCGGCTGATCGATCCAGAAGCCTACTGTTCGCGGAACAGATTGCCCCAATCGATCAGCTGATTGATTGGGAACCCCCAATCGATCCACCGATCGATTGGAGTTTCTGATTTCGCAGCTAAACTCTGATTTCAGCACTGTTTCGTGCCTCAATCACATTACAAGTGCTAAAATGACTAAGAAACACTCTAACGACAACAACTAACATTCTAACAACATAAAAGAGGTGTTCTAAGCATAATAAGGTGCATGGTTAACTAATTCATAGCGATTAACATACTAAAGTGCAAAATGGTAAAAACACTGAAAAGTTCTAATGTTTGAAACAAAGCTTGCTAAGGTTCCCTAAGATCTTTATTCTAAGTTCCTGCCCACACACATCTTCGTAGCATTGCCCTCCAGCCTCCGCTAGTCCACCTTTCCTTTACCTTTATCTGCAGTATAAGGAAAAGAAAGCTTTCGCTTAGTAAGAAACCATCTACTCACAAAAACATGCATACGATAAGTTCATGCTTTGAAAGATGCTGATTGAAAACATGATGGAGAGTGCTAGGCATGGCATACTATCATACAAGACATAAAAACCAAGAGCTACTCATGGCAATAACTGAAGTATCAACAAGAAAGAACTAAACTGAAACATAACTGAGTTAACTAAAACTGAACTAAAACTGATTTCAAAACATAATCATATAACTGATTGTGAGTTTGGAAAGCTATTACCATAATAGATCAAAATACATAATCATACTGCTAATGGGCTCGGCAACTGTACATGCTATGCGCGCATCCTTAACTAGACCCGGAGTTGCAAGTCCCGAATTTAGTAAGGTTTACTAGGTTATCTAAACCTAGGGACCGACTATGGGAGCCCAGCCCAATGGATATCTAATCCTGTACAGTGCCCCTACTGAAAGTAAAATACTGGATCATAGCTAACTAATTTATCTTGCTTTTACTAGGTTATCTGAACCTAGAGGCGACTATGGGTGCCCACCCATTGGACCGTAGTCCCATATATGCTGTAGCAAGACTAACTAAGCTATTTTAAATGTTTCTAGTGCATTTACTGAGCTATTAAAAATGCCTACTGTAGCACTTTACTGAGCTAAGCATTTTATCGAACACTTAGTGTGCTCCAACTCTCCCCTCTATTAGGGAGATCACCTCTAGGCACCCGACATCGTCTAGAATCTCCAACTGAAAGGAGAAAACGTGTCTGGCCCATCTAGAGGTGCTCAACTAGATCCCTAAATCTGCGAGGAGGGTTCAATACACGCTATGCGTCGAAAAATCTACATATGGCTAAATTAAAAGCATTCTATCGTACGAAAAGCTACTTATACTGCAGGTGAGTGGTTTCTTACCTCCTCTCGAAGTTTCTTACGATTCTAATCGCTAGATTTATGGAGGAGACGATCCTTTCGACGACCTTCTCGCGTCTATGCGTTCTTCTCGCGGAGGGGAACGTCCACGTGTCAAAGTCATCGTCGGAATTGCCCTTGGAACGGAACCCTTGCTTGTTCTTGTGGTTGGCGCCAAGAGGGGAAGAGAAGGGAGAGGGTCGGCGGAAACTAGGGTGAGGAGGAGCAACTCACGTTAAAGAGAAAAATAACTCTTCACCCATTAATTCCCTATTTATAACAAGTGGGTATTTCGGCCCAACTTAAACTTAAATATAAATGTTTCCCTTTCCTTTCAGCACGGCCCTGCTGGGTTCACTTGGTTACCATGGTTCACCATAAGGCATAGGACCCAATAGGTCTCGGGTTCAATTCCCGCTTAGGCCGTTTTCGTTTTCTATTTGTTTTTGCTACTTCCGCTACTCTAAAAATTCTGTAAAAATATCCTAAAATTCCAGAAAAATCAAAGAATATTTCTAAAATAGTTCTGAGAATTTTCGGGCGTTACAGTATCTCCAAGGGAAGATAAGCTCCAACTTTCTATCAGGCTGAATTATAGGGCCACTAATAATGAAGTAGAATATGAAGCATTGATAACAGGAGTACAAGCTGCTCGGCATGTGGGAGTAGCCCGGGTTTACATCTATTCTGATTCTCAGTTAGCAGCCCAACAACTATCAGGTAACTTTGAAATCAATAATGATAGACTCAGATTATATGCTGAGGCATTTGATAAATTGAAGGTCCAGTTCCAAGAAGTAAATATATAAAAAATTCCTCGATCTGAGAATCAAGTAGCAGATGAATTAGCTAAATTGACCTCGACTATAACACCATGGAGCCTGGATCGGCCAGTTGAGCAGATATTATTAGTATCTTGTATTGAAAGACAGGTTGAAATAGAGATACAAGGTGATTGGAGAGCACAAATCATATTATATTTGCAGTAGAGAATTTTTCCGATTGATGTAGAACAAGCAAGAATATTCAAGAAGAGAGTTTCTCAATACACTATGATAGGGGAACAGTTATATAAAAGGGCTTTCTCTAGACCTCTGCTTAAATGTATTGGAACAGAAGATATACAATTTATCTTGCAAGAAGTTCATCAGGGTTCATGTGGTAGTCATATAGGAGGAAGATCCTTAGCCCGCAGAATTTTACTAGCAGGATATTTCTAGCCTACCTTACATGAAGATGCCGCCAAATTTATGAGAACTTGCATTTCTTGTCAGAAACATCAGAATATTCCACATCATCCTACACAATTATTAAGAACCTCTATGGTTTCCTGCCCCTTTGATCAATAGGGCATGGATATAGTTGGTCCATTTTCTATTACAACTGCACAGAGAAGATTTTTATTAGTAGCAGTAGACTATTTCTCTAAATGGGTAGAAGCAGAACCACTTGCTCGGATTACTGATGTAACGACCATCCTTCTTACTACTTCTACTACTCTCTAAGGATAACCGTTACTTAACTACTAACTCTACTTAACGGGTATGATCGAAACCACGAGGAGTCCTTACCGAAAAATTTCGACAAAGTCTCCCCTGTACCGATGACCAAATTCATCAATACATACAAATAATAAACCATCAGCCACATGCGGCTGGTATATATACTTCATAACCATGCAGTGATAAAACACAACAACTAAAAATTAACTATTCTAGCAATAGTAAATGAATAAAGCTCCAACAGTGGAAACAACCAACTAACAATGCGGAATAAGAAACAACTCTTTTACAATCTCAATTGGCATAAAGCATAAAGTACAAATCAATTCCCCTGATCTCTCCCACAGTCCTGGCATCACACACCATCTACACCACCTTGTCGCCTTCCTTGCTAAATCTTTTCCTTTCCTTTATCTGCAGTAAGACGAAATGCAATCTATAAGCAAAATGCTTAGTAAGCGCTATCTAACTCACAAAAATACGGATATGCATGTATACAAGAAGAACTAGAAACTGTATGCTCTAAAAGAAAATAAAGCATAAACATAGCTGCTCATGTTAATCTAAAAGCAAAGAAAAGCTAAGGAATCTACTCATGTAATTCTAATAGCTAATCATGCTATACAAGGATAAAACTGCATGCTAGGAATAAAGTTAAACATGTGAAAGCTGCTCATCTAATAGGTAAATATGAAAAACTACTCATCTACTAGATAAACATGGTAGAATAAAGTGTTGGTGCGGGAAGCATCTGACGATCGAACTCGTGTTTTGATAATGGCAAAGAATTCAAAGTTAAGATGTTTTGTAGTCTAACAAGTCTACTTGAGGATTTCAGGAAAGTCCTAGCTGCGGTTAGGCAAAGGGAAAAACCCTAGGAGGTGGCAATCCTAGGTCATAGGGGGTGGTAACCCTATGCAGAAAGTCTTGGTAGGTCGATGTCTTCAGGCAAAAGACCTAGGGAATGGAAACCGTAGGTGGAAAGTCCTGGTGTCGCGAACCAGGTGAAAGACTGGACTAGCCGGGAAGCGGATGTCCAGCAGAAAGTCCGGAAGCATCGAGTGCTGAGAAAAAGTCCAGTCGATCTGGAGGATCGACTGGCAACAGGTAAATCTCCTGAGTGGAGTAGGTGAGGACGCGTTCCCCGAAGAGAGAACAGTAGGCGTCGGGTCGACCTAGGGTTTCCGGCTGGAAACCCGAAGTCAAACTCGGACAGTCCGGAGACTGTCTATACTTCATTTATCATGTTTATTGTTCTAACTTTGTGTTGCAGGATAGTGTTTGGGACTAACGGATCTTGCAGGAGCAAAGGAGCAACCTAAAGCCTCGGATGAACAGTGTCCGAGGCGCCTCCATGGAGCTTGGAGGTGCCTCGAGTGCAAAATCTGAGCTGGCTGCGAAGCACCACTGGAGGCGCCTTGAAGCAGGCAGAAGGCGCCTTGGAAGGCGCCTTAAGAGGGCTATAGGGCGCCTTGAATGGATGAAATTCGACCAGGTCAGGTTTGATCCACGCGGAAGACCAGGCAGCATGGAGGCGCCTTGAACACCCTTTATAAGGGGGGTTCGACCAGCACTTCAGAACAACGCATTCCAAGTCTTCTCTCTTCAACGTGCTGCTCCGAAAGACGTCCGGAAGTGCTGCTACAAGTCTCCGACGACCCGAAGCTCCAAAATTCTACTCTTATCGTCGATATAACTAGTTTTTCCATTTACTTGTACTTCATCTTGTAATCCTTTTATCGAGCTTATAGTTGTTGCCCACCGGAAGCGATCAAGGATCGCGGGCCTTCGAGTAGGAGTCGATCAAGGCTCCGAACGAAGTAAAAATCCTCCTGTCTCTGTGTGCTTGTTTTGTTTTATTCCGCTGCTTAATTACTCCGATAATTCTTACGATTCCGATAATCGAACAAAATAGCCACGAGCGCTATTCACCCCCCCCCCCTCTCTAGCGCGTCTCGATCCAACAAATGGTATCAGAGCGGGGTCGTCTTGAATCAGTGCAACTACTATTCAAGTCAATTTTTTTTTCGTGATTTTGTTCGGAGTCAATTAGAATTTAGCTCATAGCTATATTCTAATTTTTTTTCGAATCAACTTTCTGCTCAAAGTTGGTCAATACCACTTGAGCTTGTCATTTTTTTTACTTCCTCCCGCACTACTAATCCAAGACTTAGTCTTGGAATAGATCTTATTGTTTCTGTTTTTTTTAGATCTAAATGGCCCAACAAGAAGGATATAGCACCGTTCGTCCCCCACTATTTTCCGGAGAAGACTTCGGATATTGGAAGGGGCGAATGGAGATATATCTAAAGATCCAGTTCGACACCTGGATGATAGTCAAAACAGGACTACAACTACCAACTGGTACAGACAGTAAGCCTACATCCTGTGAGAACTGAGAGCCAGCATTTATCAAAAAGGTGGAAGCCGGCACCAAAGCCACATGCACCATCCAGTGCGGTCTTACCAAAGAAGAGCTCAACAGAGTCGGTCCATTCTCCTCCGCAAAGGAACTATGGGAGAAACTGATCGAACTTCACGAGGGCACCTCGGAAACCAAGGTAAGTAAGCGTGATTTGTTACTTAATAAACTATACAATTTGAAAATGCAGGAAGGCGAGACGGCAAGTTCTTTACACGCTCGAATTCAAGATATCCTGAATTCCCTTCATGGAATCGGGCAGAAGATAGAAAACAGAGATATAATAAGGTATGCTCTTAATTCATTTCTTAGGAGTACATTGTGGGCATCAATGGTAGATGCCTACAAAGTCTCTAAGGATTTATCTTCCTTAAAATTAGACGAACTATTTAGTGAATTTGAACTCCATGAACAAACTAATGCACAGCCATCCGAGAAGGGTATTGCTTTGGTTGCAGGTACGAGTCGAACACGGGAATCGAGAGTACGGCGAAAAATTGAATCGGAATCAGAAGATGAACCCGACTCAGAAGATTCAGAAGATGAACTGACCAGCGAACTAGTGAATCTCGTGAAGAAGCTCTACAAAAAGAAAAAAGGCTTCAACAAGAAAGATCTAAAGAAGGCAGTTCAATCCAAGGAGGCCCAACAGAACTCAAAGGTAAAGTTCGAAGTCACTTGCTACGGGTGCAACCAGAAGGGTCATATAAAAGCCAACTGCCCCAACCAAAAGGAAGCCAAGAAGCAAAGAAGAAAGAAGGCCCTAAAGGCAACCTGGGACGAATCTTCTTCGGAGGACGAAGACGACGAACTCGACCAAACGAGTTTACTCGCATTGATGGCCCGGGACTAGATCATCGAATCCGAGAGCGAATCAGAAGCCGACTCTGAGCAAAGCCACGGATCCGCATCCATTTCCGAAGGGCCAGACTCCGCTGTAAGTATTCCTAGGCTTAATAATTTAGTCAATTATTTACTTCGCAAATTAGCCAAATCAAATTTGAAAATAAAATCACTTCTAAAGGAAGTAGCCATTCTTAAAGGAGTAACCAAATACTTACCTGATCAAGTTCAAACTGAAGATTCAACTCAAGTTCAACAACTTGAGGAAGAAAATTCAAATTTAAAAAATCAGGTAAAAGACTTAAAAAATACCTTAGAACGGTTTTCTTTGGGCTCCAAGAATCTGGACCTAATTCTTGGGACACAAAGAGCCGTCTACAATAGAACTGGGCTAGGATATAAAAGTAAAAAGAAATATAAATCTTATTTATCCTTAATAAACAAACAAAGTAGTAAATCAGTCCAAGCATGGGTCCCCAAGTCTAAATTGATCAATCAAGTTGGACTTGGCCAATACTGGGCTCCGAAGGATCAAATATACTACCTCAACAGACCATATCGAGGCGGTGATCCAAGGAAAGCTAAAATGAAAACGATCTTAAAAATCTAAATTCAAAATTCGAAATTAAATTAAAAATTCAAAATTAAATTCTAAATTCTAAATTGAAAATTCAAAATTAAATTATAAATTCTAATTTAAAAATTCAAAATTAAATTATAAATTCTAAATTCAAAATTCGAAATTAAATTAAAAATTCAAAATTAAATTCTAAATTCTAAATTCAAAATTCAAAATTAAATTATAAATTCTAAATTCAAAATTCGAAATTAAATTAAAAATTCAAAATTAAATTATAAATTCTAATTTAAAAATTCAAAATTAAATTATAAATTCAAAATTCAAAATTTGAAATTAAATTAAAAATTCAAAATTAAATTATAAATTCTAAATTAAAAATTCAAAATTAAATTCTAAATTCTAAATTCTAAATTCGAAATTAAATTAAAAATTCAAAATTAAATTATAAATTCTAATTTAAAATTTCAAAATTAAATTATAAATTCTAAAACTCAAAATTCGAAATTAAATTAAAAATTCAAAATTAAATTATAAATTCTAATTTAAAAATTCAAAATTAAATTATAAATTCTAAACTCAAAATTCGAAAATTAAATTAAAAATTCAAAATTAAATTATAAATTCAAAATTGAAAAATAGATGGAGGATCCAAATTAGCTGGCACCTCCAACGGAACTACCCGACAGGGTAACTGAACCTAACCTACCCGAAATGGGTAAAACAAGAGTAGATTACTCAGCAGAGTAATTAAGGTTAGATTAAAACGGGATAAGTTTAACTTGAACCACAGTACTGTTGAAGTTTTTGGATGATAGTACGTTAGAGAAGCTTGGGCATCGCATGTCTAGGAAGATATGGCTTCGACCTGGTGCATTTGGCCAAGTGGAACTGACCGAAGCTACCCTTAAATGAATCTTAACTAGTTAGACCAAGGATTAGTATTAAGTTCAATGGGTAGGACTATTTGGAAAACCTCGAAGGCATGGTTACTTTAATGAGTTCCTTGTGACTCACCATAGTCCAGAAGTTTATCCAAAGAATGCCTACTTGTTGAATCCAAAGCTAAACCTGGATCTAACATAAAGTTAAATCTTACCCTAAAAATTAACCATAATTCATCTCACAAAAATTACAGGATTCCCTGATTGAAAATTTAGATCGAGTGAGATGACTAAGAAATTCAAAATTATTTTAAAAACTTGAATTTCAAAATTATTTTAAAAAACTTAAATTTCAAAATTATTTTAAATACTTAAATTTCAAAATTATTTAAAAACCTAAATTTCAAAATTATTTTAAAACTTAAATTTCAAAATTATTTTAAAACTTCAATTTCAAAATTATTTTAAAAATTTAATTTCAAAATTATTTTAAAAACTTGAATTTCAAAATCATTTTAAAACTTAAATTTCAAAATTATTTTAAATACTTAAATTTCAAAATTATTTTAAAACTTAAATTTCAAAATTATTTTAAAAACTTGAATTTCAAAATTATTTTAAAAACTTAAATTTCAAAATTATTTTAAAAAACTTAAATTTCAAAATTATTTTAAAAACTTAAATTTCAAAATTATTTTAATACTTAAATTTCAAAATTATTTTAAAAACTTAAATTTCAAAATTATTTTAAAAACTTGAATTTCAAAATTATTTTAAAAACTTAAATTTCAAAATTATTTTAAAAACTTAAATTTCAAAATTATTTTAAACTTAAATTTCAAAATTAAAACTTAAATTTCAAAAATATTTTAAAAACTTAAATTTCAAAATTGAAACTTAAATTTCAAAAATATTTTAAAAACTTAAATTTCAAAATTAAAACTTAAATTTCAAAATTATTTTAAAAACTTTATCCTGATCAAAATTATATCATAGGCTTAAGTACTTGCTGAATTACCTAGAAAATCTTAGGAGTCTACTTCAATTAAGCTATCTTTAAATCCATTAAGAACCAATTCAAACTACTTCATGTGTAGGAATTGGAACAATGGATGTTGGATAGTGGATGCTCTAGACATATGACTGGAGATAGATTGAAGTTTACTAAACTCAAGTACAAGAAGTTAGGATCAGTTGCATTCGGCAACAACGGTAAACTTAAAGTAATCGGAAAAGGTAATATTGAACTTAGTTCCGATTTCATTATTCGAAATGTCTTATTGGTTGAAAATTTTAATTTTAATTTACTAAGTATAAGTCAATTATGTGACAGTGTATATCTAGTCAATTTTGACAAATCTGGATGTTTAGTTAAAAACATCGAAAACCTTGAAATTAGGCTTAAGGGACTTAGGAAGAATAACATCTACACAATTGACTTATCATTATCCTCAATAAAGTGTCTATTGACACAACAAGAGGAAACTCAACTGTGGCACAGAAGGTTGGGTCACACTCACACCAGACTCATTTCAAAAATGAGTCACAATGGTCTAGTTAGAGGTTTGCCCAAATTAAAATTCATTGAAAACTCAATCTGTGATGCGTGTCAAAAAGGGAAACAAACCAAGTCAATCCACAAATCAACCAATCTAGAAAGAACCAACACCATACTCGAGCTCCTTCATATTGACCTATTTGACTCACATGGAGCCAAGTCACTAAGCAAGAACCAATATTGCTTAGTAATAATTGATGACTACTCTAGGTACACATGGGTAAAATTCCTAAAAACAAAAGATGAAACCTACGAAATATTTAGTAATTTTTACAAATTAACGGAAAATGAAAAAGATACTAAAATTAAAAGAATAAGAAGTGATCACGGGGGAGAATTTGAAAATCATAGGTTTACCAAATTTTGTAAAATAAATGGATACCAACATGAATTTTCATGCCCTAGAACCCCCCAACAAAATGGACTAGTAGAACGTAAAAATAGAACACTACAAGAAGCCGCTAGGACAATGTTAAACGAATATAAGTTAAGTCATCAATTTTGGGCTGAAGCAATAAATACGGTAAATTATATTCAAAACAGAATTTTAATAAACAAATATCACAATAAAACACCGTATGAACTCTACTATCATAAAATTCCCAACCTAAACTATTTAAAAGTATTTGGTTGTAAGGTTCACATTTTAAATACTAAAGATTACTTAGGAAAATTTACACCCAAGTCTAACCAAGGAATATTTTTAGGATACTCCTCAACCAGTAGAGCCTTTAGAGTTTATAATCAACACACCTTAAAAGTTGAAGAAACAACTAATGTAATATTTGATGAAGAAAACAATTTACCTAATATAATTGACAACGTTGACATTCATCCAAGAGCTGCAGAAGATGATGAAATCCAACCTAATCTTAATGAGGTAGAAGAACCAGTACCTGAACCACAACCAAGACCAACTAGAGTAAGTACTTCTCACCCACCTGACCAAATTCTGGGTGACCCAAACCTAGGAGTTAGAACTAGATCATCCCATAGAAACCTTAGTCAGATTGCCCTCATTTCCAAAATTGAACCTAAAACTATAGATGAAGCTCTTCCTGACCCAGACTAGACCATTGCAATGCAAGAAGAATTAGCACAATTTGAGAGAAACCAAGTCTGGGACCTTGTACCTAAACCCATAGATAAATCAATAATAGACACCAAATGGGTTTTTAGGAACAAGTTGGATGATCATGGTGAAATAATAAGAAACAAAGCTAGGCTAGTAGCCAAAGGGTTTAGTCAAGTCGAAGTCTTAGACTATGATGAAACCTATGCTCTGGTAGCTAGACTCGAGTCCATTAGGATGTTATTAGCCTATGCAGCAAATAAAGGGTTCAAATTGTACCAAATGGACGTTAAGTCAGCCTTCTTAAATGGTTTTATCAAGGAAGAGGTCTACGTAAGCCAACCTCCAGGGTTTGAAGACATAGACTATCCTAACCATGTATTTAAATTAAAAAAGGCATTATATGGACTAAAACAAGCCCCTAGAGCATGGTATGAAAGATTATCTAATTACTTAATTTCCAAAGACTTTAACCAAGGACAAATCGATCCGACCTTGTTCGTAAAAACTATAGAAAAAGACATCTTTATAGCCCAAATCTATGTTGACGACATAATCTTTGGTTCAACTAATTCAAAATTTTTGAAAGAATTTGTTAAATTAATGGAAAGTGAATTTGAAATGAGCATGGTTGGGGAACTCAACTTTTTCTTAGGCTTACAAATAAAACAAACCAAAGATGGAATCTACATTTATCAAACTAAATATGCTAAGGAGTTAATCAAAAAATTCAGCATGGAAAATTCAAAAATTATAAATACTCCAATGGCAACCAACATAAACATTGACTCTGACCCTGAAGGAAAACCAGAGACCCAAAATACTATAGGAGTGTCATAGGTAGTTTACTTTATCTAACTGCAAGTCGACCTGATATACTGTTTGCAGTAGGTATGTGTGCAAGATACCAATCATGTGCAAAAGAGTCACACCTAACATATGTTAAAAGAATACTTAGGTATATTAAAGGAACTCTAAATGTAGGACTTTGGTATCCAAGAACTTGCACCTTTGACCTTTATGGCTATTCTGATTCAGACTATGCTGGGTGCAAGTTAGATAGGAAAAGTACAAGTGGTAGCTGCCAAATTCTAGGTCAGTGCCTAGTAAGTTGGTCAAGCAGAAAGCAACATTGTGTTGCTTTATCCACTACAGAAGCTGAATACATAGCTCTAGGAGAATGTGCATCTCAATTGTTATGGATGATGCATACACTAAAAGACTATCAACTAGACTATAAAAATACTAAAATCTTTATTGATAATATCAGCTCGATTAATCTGACCAAAAATCCTATTCACCATTCTAGGACCAAACACATAGATGTAAAACACCACTTTGTAAGGGATCATGTAGCTAAAGGTGAAATTGCACTCAACCATGTTGAGTCCAAATCAAACCTAGCTGACATCTTTACAAAACCCTTACCTGAACTTGAGTTCAGTGGACTTAGAAGGCAAATAGGAATGTGTTGGGTAGAGTAGACATCTTACCATTATTTCTTTTATTTTTTTTTTAATTCTAGGAAAAATAGTTTTCAAAACTCCAATTTTTGTTAGATTGTTCAAAATTTTGGAATTAGCCTAGGTTTTCCCCTAGAAATCATGTTCCCCTAGAATTAAGCCAGAGCATCTCACAAACACTTAGGTTTACCTTGATTGTGTTTGAAAAACATAGAACGGCGTGAGATGCATAGGGTATAGCCTGGACTCAAGAATGCTTATATCTGTGCATCAATATGAGTTTGGGCATTAAATACGCAATATACATTAATCAAGTTAAGTTCTCCAGCTCTAGTCAAGTCTATCTGGACCAAAGTAACTTAACTTGACTAACCAAGTGAACGCTATTGTCCTGTAGACAATCAGCAAGTAACTAAAGGTTAGACAGTTGGCAAAGGCTACTCAATTTTCTAGTTAAGAATATTTTGATCTTTATGGCTCTGATACCTAGTAAATCAATCTAGTGAACATGACTTGTGCTTGGACTTAACGACCAACTGAACTTGAATGAATAACCTTGTCCTAAAACTTAAAATATTTAAGCTAAGTTCCAATTGACCTTAACTTTCAAACCCTGTTGAACTTGTCTAACCTGTTAACCTTAGTAAAATCCTGTACAATTTTTTCAAAACATAACTCAAAGAGATACACTCCCCAACAGTTAAAATCTAGTCAATCAGATTATTGCCCATTTTTGATATATGGCAAAGGGGGAGAGTAGCAAACTATAAAATAAAATTCAAATTAATAGTTAAAGGGGAGCAAAAGTTAAGGGGGAGCAAAAGTTAAGGAGGAACAAAAGTTAAGGGGGAGCAAATCGAGCAAATTTGCTTTAGTCATTTTGTTCATCTATACTTAGCAAATTTGCCGGTGTTAAAAATGTCTATCTATTCGTTCGTTTACTTAACTTTGAATTTGAGTTGCCATAATCAAAAAGGGGGAGATTGTTGGTGCGGGAAGCATCCGACGATCGAACTCGTGTTTTGATAATGGCAAAGAATTCAAAGTTAAGATGTTTTGTAGTCTAACAAGTCTACTTGAGGATTTCAGGAAAGTCCTAACTGCGGTTAGGCAAAGGGAAAAACCCTAGGAGGTGGCAATCCTAGGTCATAGGGGGTGGTAACCCTATGCGAAAAGTCTTGGTAGGTCGATGTCTTCAGGCAAAAGACCTAGGGGGTGGAAACCCTAGGTGGAAAGTCCTGGTGTCGTGAACCAGGTGAAAGACTGGACTAGCCGGGAAGCGGATGTCCAGCAGAAAGTCCGGAAGCATCGAGTGCTGAGCAAAAGTCCAGTCGATCTGGAGGATCGACTGGCAATAGGTAAATCTCCTGAGTGGAGTAGGTGAGGATGAGTTCCCCGAAGAGGGAACAGTAGGCGTCAGGTCGACCTAGGGTTTCCGGCTGGAAACCCGAAGTCAGACTCGGACAGTCCGGAGACTGTCTATACTTCATTTATCATGTTTATTGTGCTAACTTTATGTTGCATGATAGTGTTTGGGACTAACGGATCTTGCAGGAGCAAAGGAGCAACCTAAAGCCTCGGATGAACAGTGTCCGAGGCGCCTCCATGGAGCTTGGAGGCGCCTTGGGTGCAAAAGCTGAGCTGGCTGTGAAGCACCACTGGAGGCGCCTTGAAGCAGGCAGAAGGCTCCTTGGAAGGCGCCTTGAGAGGGCTATAAGGCGCCTTGAATGGATGAAATTCGACCAGGTCAGGTTTGATCCACGCGGAAGACCAGGCAGCATGGAGGCGCCTTGAACAGCCTTCAAGGCGCCTTGAACACCCTTTATAAGGGGGTTTCGACCAGCACTTCAGAACAACGCATTCCAAGTCTTCTCTCTTCAACGTGCTGCTCCGAAAGACGTCCGGAAGTGCTGCTACAAGTCTCCGACGACCCGAAGCTCCAAAATTCTACTCTTGTCGTCGGTATAACTAGGTTTTCCATTTACTTGTACTTCATCTTGTAATCCTTTTATCGAGCTTATAGTTGTTGCCCACCGGAAGCGATCAAGGATCGCGGGCCTTCTAGTAGGAGTCGATCAAGGCTCCGAACGAAGTAAAAATCCTCCTGTCTCTATGTGCTTGTTTTGTTTTATTCCGCTGCTTAATTACTCCGATAATTCTTACGATTCCGATAATCGAACAAAATAGCCACGAGCGCTATTCACCCCCCCCCCCCCTCTAGCGCGTCTCGATACAACATAAAGAACTAAACTTGCTGATTTTTAGAACTATATGAAACTTATTTCATTTGTTCAAAACTTATACTTATATACTTCAAAATAATAATCAACTTCTCTTGGGCCCAGGCTTAGTACCTAAGCGCGCTCCCTAATAGAAACTGGGGTAGCGAGCCACCAGTCCTACGAGGGTAAAGACCTCGGTCTTACCAGGGCCAAGACCTCGGAATTGGTCACCTAGATTTATTTAACGACAACCTCGGAAGTCGGGTACTAACCTCTTAAAAATAAAATACTTATTTACTTCTTCTTTAAATGTCTTGACATTTTAACAAGCACCTTATGTGCCAAAAATCCCTAAAGTCTTGACTTTGGGATCTACTTAAGGCCTTGGCCTTTTTCTTTCTTTTCTTTATCTTCCTTATACTTGTTATCTTTTAACATTCTTATAATAAAATGCCTTGGCATTCCTTCTAGCACTTGGTGTGCTGCGGATTCTAATTCCAGTATTCGGAATCCCATAGAACCCTTAATCTTGTTTTTCTTACAACACACATTATGGCAAGGAAAGTCTAAACTAAATGCTATATATATATGTATATATATATATATATATATATGTTATTTCTGCTCATCCACATCTAAAAGCAAAAGGGAAACAAAATCAGAAATCTGTTCATGTACATCTAAAAGCAAGGGAAAACAAAATCAACATACTACACTTATAAAAATTTGCACTTAAGCTCAATAAAATGCTTATTCAATTCTACAACTACAGTGCATGAATAAAGTCTAATAGCAAAACAAGGAAGACTGCTCATATTCATAACAATGAAAGCTACTGGTGCTCAACTAATAGCAATGAGAGCTGTACATGTCCAGTTAATTGCATACGAACTAAAATATGCAAAGCTAACATAAAATGAACCACTTAAACACATGTTGTTCATGTCATTCTAATGGTAAAGAGGACTGGTCATGCTCAACTAATAACAAATAAAAGCTGTACATGCTCATTTAATAACAATGCAAGCTACTGTTAAGGAACCAAATGAAAAATAAAACAGAAACTGCATTCCTTCATTTGTTGTGCACGCCTATTGTAGCACCAAGAAACTAGAAGCTTAATCAAAAATAGAAATCTGCACTCATTGCATGGCACAAACCCAAATCCGAACAGCAAGCTTAAGGAATTGTTCATGCCCTCTTTTCCTAACACCCAACTGATTTGCACAGCAAGGTTACCAACCCAGATTACTCAACAATAAGGTGATCTCATATTCAACCTAGCAAATTCGGAATTAATGGTCATGGCAGCAACCACTACAAGCAACCCGAAACCACAGCTCTTCCCCTGTTCAAGGTCAGTTGCCCTATATCAAAACGAACAAACATGCCTAGTTCATACCATTAGTTCCCCTCTTTGAAGTACACGGCAGTAAACACACAAGCAAGTTCACAACATGCTTCAAAAATCAAAAGACACAAGGAAACATCAAACGAATCCGGAACCACTCTTACCGTAGGTGAGTAAGCGACTTACCCTTCGTGTTCTTGAACTCACAGCCGAAAGGGAAGAGGCTTCTAGGGTTTTCGGCAGTGACTACTTCGCGATCCCTTCGTATCTTCGTGCTCCCCTCAGCGAGACGATCACAAATCCATGAAAAGCCCTCGGAGGAACCCCTTGGCCGGCGCCAGAAACGAAGCCCTAACGTGGCTTCGTTTTCGCCCGAAAGAGAAGAATCGCGCGGCGTCGCGTGTGAGGAGAAGAAAAACTCGATCGGGAGGAAATAAAACCTATTCCTCACTTAACTTTCCTTTTATACCAAAGTTTATTTTCGGTTTCTAAAATATCGCTTAACTACTATTGGTTTCGGTTTTCTTCAAGAAAATGTTCGCTTGCTCACTTGGTCAGCCTGGACAGGTAAAGGCCTGGCTGAGTCGGAGGTCGCCGGGTCGAGCTTCGGCTTGGCCATTTTTCTGCAACCTTTTTAAACCTAAGGTATTACTGTATCAATTAGAACTTATATACATCTCGTTCCATAATGTTCACGAAACACTTGTGGAACAGTTGGCTATTTGGGTTCGGTTAAGGTTTGGTTTGGGTCCGAGGTCTTCGGTTCGAATCTCGGCTTGGACATTTTTTGTCAAAACTTCCTTCGTTTAGTAAAAATACCAAACGACCTCCAAAAATTACATAAAATACTCTAAAAATTCCTAAAAATCTTTAGAATATTTTAAAAGCACTTACAAATATTTTTAAGGACATTTAGAACTTGAAATAGGAAAAGTTAGGTCATTACAACTGAAGATGCAATTATTAAATTCTTGTGGAAAAATATTATTTGAAGATTCAGTATTCCCCATAAATTAATCTCTGATAATGGAAGGCAGATTCAAGGAGACAGAATCTTAGATTGGTGTAAAAGCTTTGGTATTACTCAAGCATTCACCTCTGTGGCATATCCATATAGTAACGGTCATACAGAAGTAACCAACAGAGAGATTATAAGAGGTCTAAAAACTAAATTGGATCATGTCGGAGGCAGCTGGGTAGATGAATTGCCAGTGTTCTTTGGGCATATCGTACTACACCCTAAGAAGCTACAGGGATTACTCCTTTCCAACTGGTTTATGGAGGAGAAGCTGTAATTCCTATCGAGGTGGGAGTAGAATCCGATAGAAGACAACTATATGACGATGACAATGCAAGTAGACGACTTGTGGAGCTAGATCTAATAGAAGAAATTCGAGACAAAGCTACAACTTGTCTTATATTATACCGACAACGAATGAGACAAAATTATAACAGGAGAGTCATCCCTAGATTCTTTCAAGTGGGGGATCTAGTATGGAAGCGTGCCAAGCCCACTGGGGATGTTAATAAATTGGCACCACAATGGGAAGGACCCTATAAGGTTGTAGAAAAACTGGCATCAAGCTCATATTATCTCCAAGACACAGAAGGAAGAATTCTCGGGCGCCCATGGAGTGCAAATCATTTACAACCCTACTGAACTTAACAAGATTATATCGCTCGAGAAATATATATATCCCTGAACGAGCGGACTAATGTCTCCTCAATATACTCCAATCATCCAATCACGTGAAACTTAGCACATCCAAAAGAATAAATCAAGTTTACTTTAAGCAATTTCCCTCCTTTCGGTTTTGCAAAAAGATGACAAGTATACCTGCGATTTATGTAGTTCATATAATTTTGTGAATATAGTGCAGGTCAAATATCGCCCGAGAAATAGAACATGGTTTAAACAACATGATGATCACCGGGCATTGTTCTGCTTAAGCATCCGTCAATTGGGAGCCTTAAGGAGTGTCCGCCTAGGTTTCCTTAAAGAATCTCAAAGACGTTAAACCATCACAAGGTTAGTGAAAGCATTTTTAGTTTCACTAAAATTATAGTCGATCGGGAAATCTCTTGAAGTAACCCGAACGAGGCCTTCTTGGGAGGAACCAGAGACTTTAAACTAGCATGAACATAGTCGATCAGGAAATCTCTTGAAGTAACCCGGACGGGCCTTCTTGGGAGGAACCAAAGACTTTAAACTAGCATGAACATAGTCGATCGGGAAATCTCTTGAAGTAACCCGGACGAACCTTCTTGGGAGGAACCGAAGACTTTAAACTAGCATGAACACAGTCGATCGGGAAATCTCTTGAAGTAACCCGGACGGGCCTTCTTGGGAGGAACCGGAGACTTTAAACTAGCATGAACACAGTCGATCGGGAAATCTCTTGAAGTAACTCGGACAAGCCTTCTTGGTAGGAACTGGAGACTTTAAACTAGCATGAACACAGTCGATCGAGAAATCTCTTAAAGTAACCTGGACGGGCCTTCTTGGGAGGAACCGGAGACTTTAAACTAGCATGAACACAGTCGATTGGGAAATCTCTTGAAATAACTTGGACGGGGTCTTCTGGGGAGGAACCGAAGACTTTATACTATCATTAGCAAAGTCATGCAGAATTGAGTACCTGATCAAAATATGATAGAGCACAGGACTCTATTGACTCAACTTAATCGGGATTACACGCTCGATCGAAAACTCAGAAGTTGATGAAATTCTTTATGTTAAATCGATCGGGATTACACACCCGATCGAAAACTTAAATGTTGATGAAAATTTTCATATTATCACTACAACAAAAATGTTATAAGACAACACCATAAAGATAACGGTTTTAAAAGGAACTGTTGTTAATTCAGTAAAAGACAACGGTTTTTGACAAAATCATTGTCTTTGAGCTCCTCCAAAAAATAAAAGACAGCAGTTTTGCAAAAATTGTTGTCGTTGAGCGACTTTTTGTAAAATCAACAACACCTTTTACAACGGTTTTCTGGAACTGTTGTCTTTAAGCGCTTTTTTAGGGGTCAAAGACAACAGTTTTAATAAACCATTGTCTTTGACTTTATTCTTTCGTCGTTTTTCCCCTTCATCATTTTTGTCGTAACAATGTTTTGCTTCCCTCTCTCCGAAAATTTTTTTGCGCCCTGTTTTCCCCCCTTTGCCTTCCCGAACCCTAAACCCCTCTCCTCACATGATCTTTTCCTCCATTAGCCTTCCTACCGAAAAACATCTCTGGTGAAGGAGCCACCAGTGAACCCTCACCCAAGGAGAAGGAGAAGAATAATCCCCAAACTCCACCGCCTCCGTTCCAGCCCCCGAGCCTCCGCCACTGTAACGACCCTCCTTATACTGGCTAGGCTGTAAGGTCGGACCGTCACATTATACTGTGCTAAACTATTCCATGACCATTATTAAATCTAGGTGCGGAAGCTAAACTAATTAAAACTTGGCTAAACTATTATCATTTCCTTATTCTATATGTGCTAAGGGGTGTAATCAAACTATTCATGTCATATATTACATTCCCCATGGTCAAGGAACTGGAATAAGGGGTTTCCCGCTGCTATCAAGCTTCCCAATCAATCGGTGGATCGATTGGAATGGTCTAATCAATCCCGTGATCGACCCAGCATGCTACTGTATGCGGAACTTAGGTTGGATCGATCCAGTGATCGATTCAGCACGCTACTGTGCTCGGGCAATATTCTGGATTGATCGGCTGATCGATCCAAACTGGCCAATCGATCCAGTGATCGATCCCAGGGCCTTCTGTTCGCGACAGAGTGCGTCCGGATCGATCGGCTGATCGATCTAGAAGCTTTCTGTTCGAGGTACGAACTTCTCAATCGATCGGCTGATCGATTGAGAAGCCTCCAATCGATCGGCCGATCGATTGGGGTTTCTGATTTCGTACCAGAAGTCTGATTTCAACACTGTTTCGTGCCTCAATCACACATACAAGTTCTAAAATGACTAGGAAACATTCTAACATCACATAACTAATGTTCTAAGCATGGTAGAGTGCATAATTTACTAGTTCATGGCATTTAACATACTAAGGTGCGGAATGATAAAATGCTAACAGTTCTAATGTTCAAAACAAAACTCGCTGTAATTCCCTAAGATCTTTGTTCCAAGTTCCATCCACACACATCTTCATCATTGCATTGACCTCCAGTCTCCCCTAGTCCATCTTCCCTTTACCTTTATCTGCAATATAAGGAAAATAGTATCTGTAAGCTTGAGAGCTTAGTAAAAAACCATCTACCTCACTAAAACATGCATACGATGCAATTTATATTTTTAAAACATGCTATTTGAAATACATTCTGAATATGCTAAGCATGGCATGGCATACAACACATAGAAGCAAAACTGATCATGGCAATAAAGCTAATTATAAACTATCATGCTCTATCAACAGAAAGCTAAACTGATACCAAAGCTGAGCTAAGCTAATACTAATCTGATGCTAAAGCTGTACTGAATTCACATAACTATTTTGTGAGGTTTTGAAAACTATATTCATAAGTAGATTAAAATAATAATCATACTGCTGTTTGGGCCCGGCAACTGTACTTACTATGCGCGCATCCCTAACTAGACCCGGGTTTGCAAGTCCCGAATTTAGTAGGGTTACTAGGTTATCTGAACCTAGGGACGACTATGGGAGCCCAACCCAATGGATATCTAATCATGTACAGTGCCACTGAAAAGTAAAATACTGAATATAGCTAATATTTCTTGTCTTGCTTTGACTAGGTTATCTAAACCTAGAACTAGGTTGTCTGAACCTAGAGGCGACTGTGGGAGCCCACCCATTGGACATCTAGTCCCAGAAGAGCTGTAGCAAGACTAAATAAGCTGTAAAAATGCTTCTATTGCATTTATCTAAGCTAATAAAATGCCTACTTTGCATCTTAACTATGCTAATAATTTAATCAAACACTTGGTATGCGCTAGTTCGCATCCTTTGTGCCGAAAGTCTACATACTACTAAACTGAAGTATAAAATTCATACGGAAGCTACTTATACTGTAGGTGAGGGGTTTCTTACCTCCTGTTCAGACTTTCTTACAAATCTAATCGCTAGGTTTTCCGGAGGAGAGATCTCTTCGACGATCTTCTCGCGTCTATGTGTTCCTCTCGCAGAGGGGAGCGTCCTCGTGTCGGAGTCGTCGCCGGAAGATGCTCCTAGAGCCTAGGGGACGGAACCCTAGCCCTTGCTTGGTGCGCCGAGAGAAGGAGGAGGAGAGGGAGGGGGCGGCGTGAGGTTAGGGTGAGGGTGAGGAAAAGTTACGTTAAAAATAACTCTTCACTTATTAATTCCCTATTTATATTAAGTGGTTAATTTCGTCCAACTCCAATATAAATTTAATTGCCTCCCTTTTCTTTCAGTACGGCCCTGCTGGGTTCACTTGGTTACTGGAGTCCACTATAAGTCGTAGGATCCAATAGGTCTCGGGTTCAATTCCCGCGTAGGCTATTTTACAATTTCATTTATTTTTGCTACCTCCGTTACTCTAAAAATTCTGTAAAAATATCCTAAAATTCTAGAAAAATACTAGGATATTTCTAATAATTATTTTGAGAATTTTCGGGCGTTACAGCCTCCCTCTGCCCCAGACGACGAGAGGGACTTCAAACACATGGGCAAGATGGCCTACAACTGGGCAATCACCCTCCTCACCATCTCCGTCGCGCTTTTACTGACCACCCCCCAAGCGCTCGACCACACCGAACGAGTCTTCCTCTACACCGCCGGCACCTGCCTCGCCTGCCTCTCCCTCGTTACCTCCGTCGGCCTCATCTACTACTCCATCCTCAGCCATCCCAGCGCCCAGCTCGCAAAGGTACAGGAGAGGGCTGTACAAAAATTCGGCCCTCTCTTGTACCAAAAATGATTTCTCTAGCCAGCTCGCAAAGGTACAAAAATGATTTCTCCAATGATTCAAATACTGGATAGAATTAGTTGTACCAAGAATTAGTTGCCAATGTGACTTTGGAATAAGAATTTAGACCGAGCTCAAGCCCTATTGAATGTGTTTCTTGTTGATAGCTATTTGTGATGAGTCTTGTAGCCTGCTACATTAGTATTAGGACATAAGCTTGGTAGATGTTCATAACATATGATCTTTTAGCTATTTTATGTCTGGTTCTTGTAATATGCTTAATCTCTTTTCTCGCACATGCATCGTTTTCTATCTCAAACTATCGAAGAAGTTTTCTACGTAAATTCTGTGTTCCTTTTGTTCAGACCTGGAGTAAAAGAAATTCCATCCAAGCTTATGCCTGAGTTTTATTTCCTAATTTCACTGGTAACCTTCTTTTGCAAAACATGCTTTGTTCTTGATTTGTGTTGAGTCTATAGTCCTGCTTGCATTGCATTATGGATTACATAATTGTGGGTTTGTTTATTGCATTTTGATAGTTAAAAAATACATTTTTAGGGAATGCCTTCTTGTGAGACAATCATTTTTTCAAAACAATCCTAAAAACTTTACTGACATTGGTGGTGGAGTCATAGGATGCGGATGTTTTCCTTGTAATTTGAGGACTTCACAAGGAGGCCTTTCTTTGAGTATTGGTAAGAACTTACAATGTCTCTACACTTCTGCTATTTGCTTTTTCTTGCATTGTCATTCAATCACTTTATCGTTTTAAAATATTATTATCTTTCTTATTTGTTGAATATAGATGTCTCTACTACTATGACTGTGTGTCCTAGACCAGTGGTTGGTTTTCTACTTGCAAATCAAAATGTCAAGGATGCATACCAACTGGACTGGAACAAGGTGATTAAGAATTTGTTCTTTATGTTTATTTTCTAGATTATTCCATGCCTATATATAATATACCTATTGAGGCAACTTGTTTTAGCTTGCTTGTTTCATTCTTCATATTGTGTCTACTAAGATTATATTTTTCACTGTTTGTTGTTGCTAGGCTAAAATAGCTTTGAAAATTTGAGAGTGAAGACAACTCATATAAATCAAGAATTTAAAATCATTGGGATAAGTGACAAGCCTTGCAAAGATGAAATGTGAGTCTTTCCGGGTTGTGTTGTTTTATTATTTGTTAGTATTTTGCAATCAATTGGTTTATAAGAATCTTTGAATTTTTGAACCGTATGTAATGAAACATTGTTTTAAGAACTAGGAGAAGCTGCTTTTATATAAATGGAGGCACCAATGGTGGGCATCTCCAGCATCCGAGAATTTTAGTATAGAATTACTTCATTTCAAGTAACAAACTGATCCATTTTATATTACTCCTTCAACAGAGTATTAGAGATTTGGTATTATATATATATATATATATATATATATATATATATATATATATATATATATATATATATATATATATATATATATATATATATATATATATATCTATATATATTGAACTACTCCTCAGTAGATTTAAATCGGAAAGCATTGACAGTTATTCCTTAACGAATACAGGGAGGAATTATACAAAGAATGTGTCACAGCAATGCAAGGTGGGTTGCTACTGACCAGCAATAACTTTGGTGTTGTAAAAGAAGCAATTGAGAAAGCATTTGCAAATCTTGATGTCAGGCTCTCAATTTGGTGAGCCCTAAAAGAATACCTACTTAGCTTAATTGTTGTTTTAAAAGTAATTTTCCACTCTCTAATCTTAACCAGTGGTCACTTAGTTACACTTCAAAATTTTAGTATTTCATTTTTAAATATGTCAAACCTCTTGGTTATGAAGGCTTGAACAGACATGCAAGGATATTGAATATTGTGTAAACCATCCATTGAAGCCATTGAGCACGCTCTCAGGATTGCAAACATTGATCCCCAGAGAACTGTAAGTAGCATTTATGAATGAGTCTTCATTTCTATTTGGTTGCTGATAACCCATGTTAGGATTTAATAAGTATCTTGACCTTCCTGTTGAGGTCCTAGAAATCAACGTAGTCATTACTTTCTATCACTAGTGGTTACATCATGGCATGCTATTATTTCTTAAGAAAAAATGTGTACTAGTCTATTATGTCACAAGATTGTTGAAGAATACTCTCTAGCTTGATTGGTTGGGTGTTTATATATATATATATATATATATATATATATATATATATTTATGATGCATGTATAAGAGCATTGATTGCCATTTATTCGGAAGGAAAAGGTGAATGGCAAGTTCTTACAAGTATTAAATGCCAAGTCATATTTATTCTTTTCCCTTTTAACAAAAAAATGTGTTTGTATATACAAGGTGAAGCTTCTCTATTAACACAATGCTTCTACAGGAGTTTACTGGAAACTTTTATTATCATGTGGCAAAAAGGCGATTCGCTCGCCCCCAGCGCCCCCGCCAACCCGTCCCTAGGCCAACACGAAGGAGGTAAATCACGGGTGGCTATTAGCCATTAGTGCAAATGGCCAAGACATGGGGTTCCAAGAGTAAATAGTTTCATCTCCAGTTAATTAGAATTACCTCAGTTCAAAGATGGATTTTATTTTTCAAATTTCCTCTCACACAAATGACAAATTTCTTCTATGCAGAGTCAACTGTTCTTGCATATGTTATGTCACAGTCGAATCTCCAACACAACTATGGATTAGATCTCCTCCTTTTATCTGTTGATGAGGGCATTTAGGTTATAGAGATGATTCACTAGAAAATGTTAAAAGAAATGAAATTGAGGTATTAACTTTAGTTACACTGCTACTTTCTAAGGCTATGGTATAATTACCATGTTAGGAATTCTTCTTTTATTAATTAAATTTAGTTATTTCTTGATTTTTTTTTTATGTGACGGTTATGTTATATTATTATGCTCTTAGTAATCTAGGTTATTATCATTTCACATTACATTTTTTATTTATTTTGTAATGCATAAGTTATTTTTTCCGATCACTCAATGAATCTCAATCAGTTAGTTGTAACATATGTTTTGTTATACTAAACACATTTCTTACTGTATAACCTGAATTTATTGGGCATTCTGTCTATATTATTGCATATATGATGACATATGAGTTCCCTTTTATCTTTACCATAAATTTGTAGGTGCACTTCATATTACCCATGCTTGAGCAAATGATATTATACAAGATCTGATGCCTCTAACTGAGACGTCATCCAACTTGGGTTATGTTGTTCAAGTGTTACAATTTTTCTATCATATGGGATAAATACTAGGAGAGATTGTTGTTCTACATTAACTTTCAAATTTTGGGTGTACGATTCTAGAGTCATGTGAATGTTATTAGCATCAGAGATGCTAATCATATTCTAGCTATAGTGTCTGTAAATTGTATGGACTGCTACTCCTTCCAAGTTACATTAGAATGTCATGGAATTATTATTTTTTATTCTTGTTTAGGTGGTAGCTCAAATTTTTCGGTGGATTTGCATCAAAAGGAACAACTTCATGAAAATATTTCTACCATGCAGTCGTAACATTTACCCGTGAGTTGAACTGTGGTGAACTTTTGGAATTGGCTTATCTATGTTGATTATGTTTCTTCATTCATTTGGTAGTTTGATATCAACCAAATGACGCAATCTGGCAGATTTAGCTTAGGAGGAACTTTTCAATCTAGCCTTCAACAACAGCAACTGCATAATACCACAGCCCATAGTGGTGAGCTGCCTTTTGCCACTGGAAACACTCAAGACATATGTTCACATGGCTATGATTTCTTTCCTTCTCATGATAATTATCATTCACAGGTACCTTGCCCTGGCTTATGCAATTCTTTAGATAGTTTAATCTTTATTAATGCTATGGATTAAATGATGTTGCCCTCAACTTTATACAGATTCAAAACAGTGGAGACCTTAGTATTAGGTTGAGACCATTGAACTCTCCTACACCAGCCTTGGGTATGAGTATGTATGAGCAACTTATTCAACAATATCAACAACCACAAAGTCTTTCTCAACTTCGACTACAGCAAATGTCTGATGTTAGCTAGTCATATAGAGATCAAAATGTAAATTCCACTCAGGGGTCACAATTACCGCCTGGTCCATTTGGCATGCTTGGATTATTGAGTGTTATTAATATGAATGATCCAGATCTAACATCTCTTGCATTGAGAATTGATTTAATAATAGTAGAACTGAGCTTGAGCTTGAGCTTGATAGATACTCTTTATAAAACATTTGGTTCTCCATGGTCTGATGAGCTTACCAAGGGGGAGCTTGAGTACTGCATCCCAACATGTTATTATGCCAAAACACCACCACCTCTACATGTAAGCTTTTATGTTGTGGTTTTATTTGCCGATATGAATGGGGTACTTGAAGAGTATATGATTTATCAAATCTGTTATTGTGATTGTAGCAACTACATTTCTCTAAATTTCAGCTATCAACCTTGTTTTACGTCTTCTACAAGTATTCTATTCTTCCCTTTTATTTTTGGTGCTTTGCTCACATACTTTGCTTCACAAAAATCCAGAATGTTGGAAAAGGTTGACATGGAAGAATTAGCAAGTGAGAAAGAGGAGTCCAATGAAATTCTACAAGTTGAAGATTGTGAGGGGCTTGGGTTGACAATAATTACTTGCAATCCTACATGGCATGAACCACCATCACAAGTTTCTAGTATTTTGACTATTGTTAATTAGTTGTAAATGAAGTTTATTTGTTTATTTGTATTGGGATAAATTTTATTTGAATATTAGACATGTTTCTTCTTTTGTGATTGTAATTCTTGTATAAGTAACATTTTGAATGACATTGATATGGGAAATATTCTTTCTTTTGTGATTATGATTCTTTATTATATATTTATATTGAAATATGATATATTGGTATTAAAAGATAATAATTTAAAAGACAACAATTTAAAACCGTTGTTGTTGTCTATCACCCTCAAAGACAACGGTTAAAAATCGTTGTCGTAGCCCTAAAAATGGTTGTAAACTGGCAATGTTAATAAAAATACTCTAAACAACAATGGTTTTAAACCGTTGTGTTTTCATTCAAAGACAACGATTTAAAACTGTTGCAAAACTATTGTCTTTTCATTCAAAGACAACGGTTTAAAACCATTGTCGTAGCCCCCACTTTTAACAACACTGCCAATTACAACGGTTTTAAAGGGCCTACGACAACGGTTTTTAACCGTTGTCTTTTAATGTTTTTGTTGTAGTGTTAAATCGTTCGGGATTCTATGCCTGGCCTAGATTCAATGTTATCTGGATTTCTTTATAAAGATCACTCAGCATTACACCCCCGACCAAGATTCAAAGTTCAAAGGGAATTCTTTATATATATATAATCCTTCAAAATTACATTCCCCATCAAAAGTCATGATCATATGAAGCCCTCTATTTAAAATCGCTCGGGATTGTACGCTTGATCAAGAATACATAAATCCTATGGAGTTTTTCATATAAAGTTGCTCGGGATTACACGTCCCTCAGAAGCACTGAGGTCTTTGGAATTCCTTATATATAATCAGGCCTGAGTAGAGATCAAAGAGTTTACGGAAAAGCCTTATTGTTCAGAACCATATGATCAATTAAGAGACCACAATAGAAAAAGCTTTTGAGCAAGATAGTAATTATTCTCAAGAAGCAGCAACCAGATAATGAAAGTCGGAAAAATAGGTAAGTACAAATTTTTACAAATATTGCAAGTACTTAATTACAAGTCTTTTAATGACAAGTCTTTTATGAATACATAGTCATGCTTACTCAAAATGGCTCATCAAATTTTCGGATAATTCCTGGTTAAGTCTGCGATGGTTTATGAATAGAGAGGGAGGTTCTCGAGATAGATAACCACCTTCCCTCAATTGCTGGATAACCCCTGTCACAGAATGATTTAGAGTCCCTATGATTCGACGAACATATTCGTTAACAAACGCTGGAGACCTTAGATAAGTTAAGCGTCTATCTTCCCATCGGTCTTCCTCTTGCTCCTTGTAACTTTGAAATTCAGTTTGTAGTTTAATATTCTGATCTTTGAGAGTGTCTCTCTCCAATTTAAGCTGTTCTAGTTCCTTTTGGAGTGAGGATATCTCTGCATCCTGAGTTTTTCTTTGTTCTTGCTCTTGTAGAAGTGCAAACTCTTTCGAGGCTGAATCTTGCGCCTGATCAGAAAGGAAGATATTGTGAAGCCTCTCCACTTTTTCTAAAACAGTGTTCTTATGAGAAACATCTGAAATAGCTTCATCTTTCAAAGCAGTTTCTACCTGGAGGCTAGAATTTAACCGATCCACCTGTAGCTGATGCTGATGCTGTAATTCCTTTTTCATAGCCTCTATTTGTTGAGTCGGTGAAGGTATCTTCTCTTGTAATTGAGTAAGCTCAATGTGTGAGGGAGGAAGATTGGTTTTCAGTGCCTCTACTTGAGCTTTTAACTTGCTATTGTCCCTTTCCAGAGCAATGAGTAGCTGGTCTACATGAAGACTTGAGGCAAGGAACTAAAATAACACTGCAGTTAGCGGGAAATAATAATACGTTAACAATATATAATGAAAAACACTTACGACAATAGCTTGACGACTATGACTGTCAACGCGGTTTGAAATACCGGTGCCCCTTAACAGCTCTTGGCTATGTTGCCAAGGCTCAGCCAACGGACCTTGTAGCTGTAGAAAATCGTAACTAGGAGGATCTGAAGCTTGTCCCATCTGGGAGGTCAGACCTATAGCTTGCCTAAATAGAGGTGGAGGGATAGAAGGTGAAGAAGGCCAGGTGGAAGAAGAAGGAAGAGAAGGAGAGGGAGTAGTAGAAATGGGAACAACAGAGGAAAAGCTAGAGGGGATGGAAGATGGCAAAGTAATGAAAGTGGATTCAGTTGTTGAGGCACGGATAGTCGATGGTCCTGGACTCGGAGAAGATCTCCTGCAAGGTGTTCTTTTAGCTTGTGGTACAGAAGTCAGAAGAGGTAAGGCCAAGGAGAGGGGTTGAGAAGATGCAGAAGTAGTAGTAGCCATTTGAGAAGCAGAAGTAGCTGAAACAATAACAGAAGAGGAAGGAATAAGTAGACCTGGTCTTATCATATTAAGAGAAAGGTTGGAGACAATGTGAGTAGGAGGCATTGGTTCTTTACCTCTCTCAAAAGAAATAGGTGAAGGAATAATGGGGATCTGCACAAAAGTACCAAAAGTGTCACGAAAGGGAACTTCCTCAGTAAGCCTGAGTTTCTTGTGTATGGCAACAAAAGGTTGTTCTTCTTCCTCTTCCAAGGAAGCAATAGCTTCCGCTGCTTGTTCTTCCTTGGATAATAAACCCAGAGTAGAGATAGTAGAATTAGCTCGACGAGCTTGTAGCAATTTTCCTCCAAGTTTATTCAAAAAAGACTTGGTCATAGTTGGGTTCTTGTACATGAGAGCAGGTAGAAGAGCATTAGCTGAAATATAAAATTAGGCGTTATTATAGAAAATAATTAACAAATGACTAATAAACATAGTCGAGAATGTCTGAACATACCAAAAGAGACCTCCAAGGGGGTTTCGATGGAGCTTATTTCAAAGGGAAACATTAGACCTTCTACAATCAAGGCCGGTAAGTAAAATTTAGCCCCCTTTAACTTGGGTAAGACAGAAGAAACTGAGGGATCAGTAAGGAAGCCATCAGTGCTAGGAACAAAAAGGAGGGGGAGAAGGAAGACGCATAAAGAAAAACTTGTGACGACACTCCTCTTGAGGAGGAATCTCACTAAACAAAATAGCCTTAGGGCGAGACTGAAATTTAAAGACACCAATGTCTACTTGGCGGGGAATGAAGAAGTAGTGGAAAAGGCGAGGGGACAAAGGAAAATCTAGTAATTTAGATACCCCAACAAAACCCACAAGAATAGAAAAAGATTGAGGTGTAAGCTAATTAAGAGGAATCTCAAAGTAGGTACTAACATCAACAAAAAAGGGATGAAGAGGGAATCGGAAACCTTGTAAAGCTTGATCCCAAAAGATAGATACACTTCCTAGAGGAGGAAGATGCGGACCACTTTGTGAAGTAGGGCGAACTATATAAGAAGGAAAATCATAGTTCACTTGTAACTCCACCTCCTCTGGCTCGATAAGGCTAGAGGCACGCGAAAGAAACCACACTGGGGAAGGAGTGGCCATGGCAGAATAGCAAGAGGAAGTCGAACAAAGGAAGAAGAAGGAATAGTCGGGGAGCAGAAGAGAGCGTCTTAAACCTTTGCTTTTCTTCTGTGCCCTATATCAAAAACCTTTAAAAAGATAGGGGAAATAGAAGAAACCCAAAGATCAATAATACTTTGTGAAAAAACTTAGGTACAAAAAAGAAGGGGATCAAACTCGAAAAAGAAGACTGAATCCCAAGGAAAGGAAGGTAAGCTTAGTAATCATCCTCGGAAAACATGACAAGTTTTTCTCTCCCTCTCGGCACTTGATTCTTAAAAAATCAGAGAAGTATGAGGTAAATCGGTCGGTTATAATAGACTAGTCAAGATTAAGAATGTTATAATAAACCGATCGAGATTGATGATGCTATAGTAGATCGATCGAGATTGATGACGCTATAGTTAATCGGTCAAGATTGGTGATGCTATAGTAAATCGGTCGATTGTAATAGACCGGTCAAGATTAAGAATGTTATAATAAATCGATCGAGATTGATGATGCTATAGTAAATCGGTCAAGATTGGTGATGTTACAATAAATCGGTCGAGTATAATAAACCGGTCAAGATTAAGAATGTTATAATAAATCGGTCAAGATTGATGATGCTATAGTAGATCGATCGAGATTGATGATGCTATAGTAAAACGATCAAGATTAGTGATGCTACAGTAAATCGGACGGTCATAACAGATCGGTCGAGATTAAGAAGGCTATAGTAAAACGGTCGAGATTGGTGATGCTACAGTAAATCAGTCGGTCATAACAAACCGGTCGAGATTAAGAATGTTATAATAGATCAATCGAGATTGGTGATGCTATAGTAAATCGGTCGGTTATAATAGACCGGTCGAGATTAAGAATGCTATAGTAAATCGGTCGAGATTGGGGATGCTATATTAAATCGGTCAAGATGGATGATGTTATAATATATTGGTAAAAATTGGGTCCTTGTGTAAATAGTAATAGAGTGGTAAATATGATAAGGATAAGGATTGTTGGTGCAGCGGGGACCGGCAAGAGGGGGTGAATTGCCTGCGATAAATATTATACCCTCCTCAAAGCTTTTCAACTCTTAATATAAAGCAAGAATAATAAAACTAATAGCAGAAATAAAAGGAGACAGAAATTAACCTGGTAACAACGAAGAGGGTTATTAATCCAGGGCAGTAAGAAAGGCGCAGTAAGAAAACTCCTTCTCTGAAGGCGGAGAAGCCTTTAACACTTTGACAGTACAGTAGTTGCTAAGAGAATGAGATACAAGAGTTGCTATTTTGTTCGTATTCGTTGTTGTTTAATAGCTACCCAAGACCTCCTTTATATAGGGGTTCTAGAGCTTATTACATAACCTAAACCTTCGGGATCAGGTTTGACTCGAGAGGAATCGGTCGGCCGATCCCCAGGTTCGGTCGACCGAACCTGCTGTTCCTATCCAGTCTTCAATCCAGGTGCAGTCTCTGAGGATCGAGCTTTGGTTCGGTCGACCGATCCTTATGTTCGGTCGACCGATCGGCCAACGGTCTTCAGCTGAGTTGGCCTGATCAATTTGCTCGACTAAGTCTTTGGATTAACTTCGGTTCGGTCGACCGATCAAGAGGTTGGGTCGACCGATCAAGAGGTTCGGTCGACCGATCAAGAGGTTCGGTCGACCGATCAGCTTTACCAATGGTCAGCTTCTGATGTGGCATTGGCGGTTGGCTGCTGATTGAGAGGGGTTTGGTCGACCGATCAGGAGGTTTGGTCGACCGAACCATTGACAAGTCAACTTCCAGTTGACATGCTCTGGTTCAGCTTCTTTGGGTGATTTCGGTCGTCTAGAATAGGGCTCACCCGAACCCAGTTCCCGGCCTTCTCCTCGAGCAATCTTCCGTCCTGGCTTTACGTCCCTCGAACACCGTGCATGTTCTTCACGCCCTTCGGACGCACTGAGCCCGTCGGCTCTCTTCCCGTGCCGTCCTTCTTACTACCTGCGTCTTCCGCTCGACTTCCTGCACTCCAAAGCTCCTGCACACTTAGACACAGGGATCAAACACAAAGCAGGACCTAACCTAAGCTTGGTTGATCACATCAAAACTACTACGGGGTTCAACAATCTCCCCCTTTTTGATGTGCATCAACCCAAGTTCAGGTTAAGGTTAAAACAAACAGATAGTAATTTAAAGAAATTACTAAACTAACAATTCAGGCATAAATTTGCAACTTTAAATTAAATTACAATATGAAAATTTAATTTTAACTAACTCCCCTTAACTGAACTTATCTTTATTCTCCCCCTTTGATCACAGCAAAAACGGGGGTACAAACAAATTTGAAGTCAAGTATTTAAAAAAAAAATCAAAGTTAAACAATTTCTAAGTAAAGATTAATTAATAAAAACTAAGTTAGGTTTAAATTAAAAAAATTTCTAAGTTTTGAAAAATTTTCCAAGTTAAAATGAATTTTCACAATTAAAAAATTCTAAGTAAAAATTTCAAGAAACACTTTTTCTAGAGAATAAAAAAATTCAAAAAAATTCTAAGGAAATGTTTAAATAGTTTTCAAAGCATTGTTTAATTCTAATTTTTAATGCTTTTATCAGAAAGTTAATTAAACATTTTTATTTCGATATTTCAGCTTCCAGGTCGTGGCGAGGCACTAGGCCTTCTTAGTTATTGGAGCAAAAACCACTTCCTTAGACAAAGCTTACATAAAGAACCTCAATGTTTAATTTTCTCACTGTAAGCTTTTAATTAAAAGAGAAATTTAAACTAGTAAAGATTTTTGGAACCCAATAAAGGTTCCTACCTACAGGGTTGGTCAAAAACTTAGGGGGTACATAGTTTTTTGGTATTTTCCTAAGTTGACCCTGATGCTTCCGTATATACCAATTTAATTTTCCATATAACTTTATTTTTGAATGTGGAAAAATATTTTTAAAACATGCATCAGTTTTCAATTTTTTAATTTCTAATTTTAAAGCTTCATTTTCTGATTTCAAATATTCATTTTCCTTTTCTATTTTATCTAATTCTTTAGAAAGAGCTTTAATAAAACGAAAGGACTGTTTAGTGTTTAGGGCATGTACCTTACTTACCTCGTCTTGTGATGCTCCCCCTTCATCACAGCTTTCTTCTTCTTCTATTGTTCCTCCCCCTTCATCTATGCTCATTTCTGAGCTAGACGTTTCTTCTAGCTGATGGTTGGCTATTAGTGCTAGTCCCGAGAATTCTTCGACTTCGGATTCAGAGGACGATGAATCATCCCACCTGGCCTTTAGGTTGACTTTGGGTCGAGCTGGCTTCTTACTCTTTTCTTTACTTTTGCTCTTCAATTTTGGGCAGTCATCTTTTATATGTCCTTCTTCGTTGCAATTGTAGCAACGAACTACTCTTTTCTTTTGCTAGAACTTTTTCGACTGCGATCTAAATTTATTAGATTTAAAAAATTTATTAAATCATTTTACCAATAGTGTCGCTTCCGATTCGTCGATCGAGGCTTCGGAGTCAGAACCGTTTGCTCGTGCCTTCAAAGCGATGTTCTGACTAATCTTTTCTACTCCATTGGGCTCTGCAACTCGAGATTCGTGAAGTCCAAAAGTGGAAAACAGATGTTCTAGAGTACTTACCTTGAAATCCTTAAAGATGTAGTACGCATCTACTAAGGAGACCCACTCGAGAGTTCTCGGGAATGCGTTGAGCACGTACCGGATCGAGTCCCGATTCGTTATTTCTTCTCCAAGATTAGTTAGTTGTGTGATTAGCTCTTTGATCCTTGCTTGGAGTTGCACTACCTTTTCGCCTTGGTTCATCCGGAGGTTCGTCAACTGGGTCTGGAGGATGTCGCGCCTTGCTAGCTTCGCCTCGGAAGTGCCTTCGTGAAGCTCCAGGAATTTTTCCCAGAGATCTTTCGCGGAGTCGTATCTTCCGATCCGATTTACCTCCTGAGGTGACAGAACGCTGAGCATGTGGAACTCAGCCTTTCCGTTGGCGACAAAATCAGCTTGCTCCTTCTTGCTCCACGTGTTTTCTTCTTTATCTTTCGGCGCTGCAAAATCATATTTCATTGTAATAAGAATATCAAAATCCATTTTAAAGAATACCTCCATTTTTCACTTCCATGTAGTGAAATCTCCGTCGAACTTCGGGGGATGAATGTTCGTGCCGGCCATTGTTCTGATCTTTGTGCTTCAGATGGCGGTTAGTCCCTCTGAGGCTGTTGGGCTCTGATACCACTTGTTGGTGCAGCGGGGACCGACAAGAGGGGAGTGAATTGCCTGCGATAAATATTATACCCTCCTCAAAGTTTTTCAACTCTTAATATAAAGCAACAATAATAAAACTAATAGCAAAAATAAAAGGAGACAGAAATTAACCTGGTTACAACCAAGAGGGTTGTTAATCTAGGGCAGTAAGAAAGGCGCAGTAAGAAAACTCCTTCTCTGAAGGCGAAGAAGCCTTTTACACTTTGATAGTATAGTAGTTGCTAAGAGAATAAGAGTACAAGAGTTGCTATTTCGTTCGTATTCGTTGTTGTTTAATAGCTACCCGAGACCTCCTTTATATAGGGGTTCTAGAGCTTATCACATAACCTGAACCTTTGGGATCAGGTTTCACTCGAGAGGGATCGGTCGACCGATTCCTAGGTTCGGTCGACCGAACCTACTGTACCTGCCCAGTCTTCCGTCCAGGTGCAGTCTCTAAGGATCGAGCTTTGGTTCGGTCGACCGATCGGCCAACGGTCTTCAGCTGAGTTGGCCCGATCAATTTGCTCGACTAAGTCTTTGGATTAACTTCGGTTCGGTCGACCGATCAAGAGGTTCGGTCAACTGATCAGCTTTACCAACGGTCAGCTTCTGATGTGGCATTGGCGGTTAGCTGTTGATTGAGAGGGGTTCAGTCGACCGATCAGGACGTTCGGTCGACCGAACCATTGACAAGTCTGTTGATACAATCTGACCTGGCTGTTGTTTTGATGTTGACACTGATTTAAGTTTGTATCAGATATTAATTAAACTCAGATTGATTACTGATCAAAGTTGATCAGGTGGAAGGGAAAAGTCCAAGTATGGAAACTTGGCACGCGAAGTCGGAGAGGGCTCGGTAGCTCGTTCTCCAGACTAGGTCAGAGAGGGCTCGGTAGCTCATTCTCTGGACCGGATGAAGTCGGAGAGGGCTCGGTAGCTCGTTCTCCGGACTAGGTCAGAGAGGGCTCGGTAGCTCGTTCTCTGGACCGGACGAAGTCGGAGAGGGCTCGGTAGCTCGCTCTCCGGACTAGGTCAGAGAGGGCTCGGTAGCTCGTTCTCTGGACCGGACGAAGTCGGAGAGGGCTCGGTAGCTCGTTCTCCGAACTAGGTCAGAGAGGGCTCGGTAGCTCGTTCTCCGGACTAGGTCAGAGAGGGCTCGGTAGCTCGTTCTCTAGACCAGGAAAGTTTTAGGGTTTAGGGCTGGGAAGCTCTAAACCTACATAGGCATTGGATCGGTCTGTTGACCGATCCAGTGATACTATGGTTATCTGATCGATCAGTAACCAATCAGTAACTCTCTGTGAACTCACCGAGAATTACTGATCGGTCTGTAGATCGATCAGGAGGCAACAGAGTTCGGGAGAGAGGATAGGGGGATCGGTCTGTGGACCGATCCACCTATAGCCTGATCGGTCCACAGACCAATCAGAGCCCTCCTGGACCGATCAGGCTATAGCCTGATCGGTCAAAGAGGCTATGGATCGGTCTACTGACTGATCCACAATAATGGTTTGTAGTTTCTGCTGTTTCTCTGCAACTTCTGATTCGTCTGATTTAACCATCTGTTGTGAGCTTTTTAAATCTGCAGGTTGCAGGTATCGTGCCAATGCTTAAATTCAAATCAAGCTCCATCAGAAGAATAAGACAAAGTGTTCTTTCTACTGTCTTTCGCTGCAAATGGTGCAATTGGAGCATCAACGTTTACTGGCTGCGATCTGGCTGTGATCAGCTGGCAATCAGCTTGACTCCTGTTTATTGGTTCGAGCTCAGAGACACCTGTGAAAACCATGGGTTCTATTGGTGTGAGTTCAGAGAACCAGATGAGGAGGAAGAGTGATTGGCGACACCTTAGCTTGCAGCAGCGATTCGGTGCAGGTTGACAGCGATTCGATACAGGCTGAACGCAGTGGAAAAGCAGAGGCATAAGAAGAAGGATGAAGAGATTTTTCGAAGAAGAAACTAAGAAAGAAAAACTCTCTGTCGATCAAGCGAGTGTGCTAAGCTTTGAGCTCTTGGCTGAGAAGCTGCTTCCTTCTTGCGCTCTGCTTTCACTGTCGTCTTCGCGTGGCTGTGAGCATATTCTTCATTCTCTTTAGCCACTGATCATTGTAAGTCTTGTGCTTTATTTACATATCTTTTGAGACTTTGTGGAGAGGTTACTCCACCGAGAAGGAGGAAATCTTTAGCCGGAATCTATCCGGGGTGTGATCTACCGAAAGATCAAGGGATCGTCCACCTTACGGACACGCCGAGGAGTAGGGGCAAGTTATCCCCGAACCTCGTACATACTGGTGTTAGTGGTATTTGTCTCTTTTTCTTGTATTATCTTTTCGTTTGCATATTTTCGCTGCGCTAACGATTTGTAGGAAGAAATTCTTTAAGCTTTTAGAGGAGGCTATTCACACCCCCCTCTCTAGCCATCCGAAGATCCTAACAAGTGGTATTAGAGCCGAGGTTCTCTTCATCCGGATTAACACCCTAAAGAGCAAGAAGATGGCTATGAAGGAAGGGTTTAGCACCAATCGTCCACCCTACTTCGACGGAGCGGACTTTCAATATTAGAAGAGCCGCATGGAATATTATCTCAAGACCGACATCTCAATGTGGTTCTCCGTCAATGAAGGGTTTACACCTCCGAAGGACGAAGAAGGTAAGGAACTAGACTCATCAAGGTGGTCCGCCGAGCAAACTCGCAAAGGACAAGCCGATGCCAAGGCAGTGGTCACTCTACAATGTGGGATAGCCAAGGATCAACTCGTCAAGGTAGGTCCATTCATGAGCGCAAAAGACTTGTGGAACAAACTCATCGAGCTCCAAGAAGGAACTCGAGACTCTCGGATCGCCAAGAGAGATTTATTCTTAAATCAATTACAAAACCTCACCATGAAGGAGAACGAGACGGTAAGTGAACTACACGGAAGGTTCAAAAAAATTATCAATGGTCTTCATTCCATAGATGAACGCATAGAGAATCGCGATCTTATAAGGTATGCTCTCAAAGCCATTCCGAGGAATGCCTTGTGGTCATCTATGGTAGATGCCTACAAGGTCTCCAAGGACCTTTCAATTGTTAAATTAGATGATTTTTTTTTGTGAAATGGAACTCCATGAATTTGCTAACAAGGGTCAAAAAGAGAAAGGTATTGCCTTAGTTGCAGGAGAAAAGAGCAAAGATGGAAGAAGGAAGAAAGAAAAGAAGAAGGAAAAAGAGATTCCTTCATCCTCATCCTCCTCCGAGCCCGATGATGAAGGTGGATCATCATCAAGCGAGATGGCCAACTTTGTAAGGAGAATCATGAGAAGGAGCCGGAGATACAAAGGGAAAGGTAAATCTATCGATCAAAATGTTGATAAAACTAATGTCACTTGTTTTGAGTGTAGCAAGAAAGGACACTATCAGAGCGAGTGTCCAAAACTCAAAAAGAAGGAGGAAAAGGTCAAGAAGAAGAAAGCTCTCAAAGCTACTTGGGATGAATCCTCCTCAAACTCATCGGAGGAGGAGAAGAAGGAGAAAAGCGCACGTCAATTAGCGTTCATGGCAAGGGAGGAATCGGATTCCGGGAGTGATGGTGACACGAGTGATACCTCAACCGCGACTTCATCATCTTCGGATGATGAAGAGGTAACTTCTCCTCATTTAGAAAAATGTTATAAAACCATTGTACATTTATCTACTTTACTTAAGAAATCAAAAACTCAAATTAAATCATTAAAAGATGAAGTAGAGCACTTGAGGGCCCTTAGGGAAGATGAGGTTGATGACCTACATCAAGAGGCCCTTGAGGATGAAAACAAAGCCTTAAAGGGTGAAGTTGAGAAACTCAAGAAAATCCTTGAAAAATTCTCAACTAGCTCTAAGACCTTAGATATGATTCTAAATGCCCAAAGGGCGGTCTACAACAAGGATGGGTTAGGATATCAACCTAAGGAGTCTAGTTTCATTTCGCTAGTGTCTAGAACCCAATTTCATAGATCACATGCTTCTAGGGTTCATGAGACTAGGAAGGTTGTGACCAAGGCATGGGTTCCTAGGTCGTTCATTGTAGATGCATTAGGTCCCAAGATTTGGGTACCTAAAACGTCTATCTTTCGTGTCTTGTAGGCATTGGTCAAGGGGGAGCATCTATCAACTTGGTTTGTTGATAGTGGATGCTCCAAGCACATGACCGGGGACAAGTCACTCTTTACTACCCTTCAAAACAAAAATAGAGGTAATGTGTCGTTTAGTAATAATGGTAACCTTAAGGTTATAGGAGTTGGAGACATTCATATATCCGAATGTCTCCAAATCAAGAATGTCCTTCTAGTCAAGGGGATGACCTTTAATCTCCTAAGTGTCATCCAATTGTGTGATACGGGTTACACAATTGAGTTTCATTCAAGTCAATGTCTGGTCAAACACATTGACACACTTAACACGGTACTAGTAGGCACAAGGGTAGATAACATTTATCAAGTATCTTTTAAAAGTGCTACTAATGCCTCTGCTAAGTGTTTCAAGTAAAAAGAAGAAGAATCATGGCTTTGGCATAGGAGGATGGCCCATGTGAACATGAAGAATATTCGAAAGCTGGCCAACAAAGGATTAGTGCGAGGCCTACCAAGCATCAAGTACCAAAAGACAAAATTATGTGATGCATGTCAAAAGGGTAAGTAAACAAAAGTTACTCATAAAAGTAAAAGCGCTGTAAGTACATCTAATGCTTTAGATTTATTGCATATGGATTTATTTGATTATAGTAATGTCATTTCATTGAATGGAAGTAGATACTGCTTAGTGATCATTGATGATTTTACTAGATATACATGGACTTTCTTTTTGAAAAATAAGGATCAAACCATAGATATTTTTGTTTCTTTTTGTAGAAGAACTGAAAATGAAAAATCAACAACAATTAAAACAATTAGAAGTGATCATGGTGGAGAATTTCAAAACCATAGATTTTTAGAATTTTGTCAAGAAAAAGGATATAGGCATGAGTTCTCTACTCCGAGGACCCCACAGCAAAATGGGGTTGTGGAGAGAAAGAACCGAGTCTTGCAAGAGGTTGCACGAAGCATGCTCAATGAGTACTCACTACCGAGCTACCTATGGGTTGAAGCTGTAAATACAGCCTGCTATGTGCAAAACCGAGTCTTGATACATAGGTTTTTAGGAAAGACTCCCCATGAACTTTGGTTTAGGAAACCCCCTACAATTAAACATCTTAGGGTGTTTGGTTATAAGGTGTTTATCTTGAACACCAAGGATCATCTTGGAAAGTTCACGGCTAAGGCTGATAAAGGGATACTGGTCGGGTACTCTCTCATCAGCAAAGCCTATCGAGTCTACAACAATAGGACTAAATTGATTGAAGAGTCTTCGGATGTAGCATTTGAAGAAATCCCTAAATCAAATGATCAATCGAGGGATGTAGGAGAAATTCAATTTGAACTTAGAAGTCTAAGTTTGAATGATCAAAACATAGAAAGAGTCGAAGTTGACTCCGATGATGATGAGCAAAGGCAACAAAGGGCTCAGGCTGATCCTTTGCCTGATACTGAGTCCTTGCCTGTGCCTAGTGAGACCACTCATGAGACACCGCCAACACCAAGGCAATCTAGGATAGCCTCTAGTCATCCCCAAGACCAGATTTTTGGAGACATCCAACAAGGGGTTAGGACTAGATCATTCTTTAGAAATGAGTCTAATGAGGTCGCCTTGATCTCAGAAATCGAACCAAAATTAGTTGGTGAGGCATTGCACGATCCTGACTGGATCATAGCTATGCAAGATGAGTTAGGTCAATTTGAAAGGAGCCAAGTGTGAGACTTAGTTCCTAGACCTAAGAAGACCACCATTATTGGAACCAAATGGGTCTTCAAAAATAAGTTAAATCAAAAGGGAGAAGTCGTAAGAAACAAGGCAAGACTTGTAGCCAAGGGCTATAGTCAAGTCGAAGGCCTCGATTATGATGAGACTTATGCTCCCGTGGCCCGATTAGAGTTCATTCGTTTAATGCTAGCTTTTGCTGCACATAGAGGCTTCAAGCTCTATCAAATGGATGTTAAATCGGCCTTCTTAAATGGTTTCATTAAAGAAGAGGTCTTTGTTGAACAACCACCGGGGTTTGTGAATACCGAAACTCCAAACCACGTGTACAAGCTCAAGAAAGCTCTTTATGGGCTTAAACAAGCACCTCGAGCTTGGTACGAAAGGTTGTCAACTTACTTACTAGAAAAGGGTTTTGTAAGAGGTCAAATAGATCCAACACTATTTTTGCGTAGAGATGGTGAAAACATATTTGTAGCCCAAGTGTATGTCGATGACATAATTTGTGGCTCAAATAACAAAGGCTATTTGGATGAATTTATCACTCACATGGAAAGTGAGTTTGAGATGAGTCTGGTGGGAGAATTGACATTCTTCCTTGGACTTGAAATCAAACAAACTCGAGATGGCATTTATGTCCATCAGACAAAATACACTCAAGAGATGCTCAAGAAATTCAAAATGAGTGACTCTAAGGAAGTATTCACTCCAATGGAGACAAACACTCGCCTTGACAATGATGAGAATGGAAAATCAGTTGATCTAACGCAGTATAGAAGCATGATCGATAGTCTTCTATATCTCACAGCTAGTCGACCGGACATACTTTTCGCTGTGGGCATGTGCGCTAGATATCAAGTATGTGCCAAGGAATCTCATTTGATTGCAGTTAAGAGAATCCTGAGATACCTTAAGGGCACAATTAGAGTAGGTCTCTGGTATCCTCGTACTGAGCCTTTTGATTTGATAGGTTATACCGACTCCGATTATGCTGGGTGCAAATTGGATCGGAAAAGCACTAGTGGGGGTTGCCAATTTTTAGGTTCATCATTGGTTAGTTGGTCAAGTCCGAAGCAACATTGCGTTGCTCTCTCCACGACCGAGGTTGAATGCATTGCCATGGGAGAGAGTGTATCACAATTGTTGTGGATGATCCACACCCTAGAAGATTATGGGCTTTCGTATAAGGGAGTGCAAGTGTTGTGTGACAATATCGGCACAATAAACCTAACGAAAAATCCAGTCCATCATTCAAGGACCAAATACATTGAAGTGCGTCATCACTTCATTAGAGATCACGTAGCTAGGGGAGACATTGCGCTCATATATGTTGAGTCAAAATCAAACCTAGCCAATATTTTCACCAAACCCCTTCCGGAAAATGAATTTAGTCATTTAAGGAGAGAATTGGGAATGTGTTTGGCTCAATAGGCCATTAGGACTTCATCATGATCAATAAGGACAATTAAAACGACAAGAGAAATTGGGAAAGTAATTTGGGCAACTTGGGGACATCTCACACAAACTATAAGGTTTAACAAATTATTTTTGTTTGCTAGAAATGGGGTGAGATGCTAGGATCAGCCAAATTATTCAAAATGTATCATGCATCCCTTGAATAATTAGGTTGAAGAGACATAAATCGAGTATGGGGAAGACCATTATATAATTCATGTGTATTTGGTTCCTAGATCTTACTCATATATTCCAACCAAGGAAACTTAGTTGGACCTTTACCTAGAAATTATCTAACTTTGGTTGATGTGTTGATTGATACCTTTCATGATTTTGATTGAAAATAGGACAAGTTGTTGAAGTAATGATAGCAATTTGGATATATTTTAACAAACTTGAAACTGATCATAGCAAGGATGTGTTTTGAACCATGTAATAAATAGCCTGAGTCTTGATTAATACCTTGGTTCACTATAGATCATAGTTTCAGAAGTTTTTCTGGTTTTGAAACCTTAAAGTTCAAAACGTCTGAACTCTATGCGTTTGGAGTTGGTCTGAGTTTTTTTTTGTTTGGAACCTTCCGGTTCTGAACAATTTCATACCGTAAGAGCTCATCTTTCGGAAATATTTATGTTTGTAGATTCTTCAGGTTCTAGGTTCTGAATTTGGAAGTTTCTGAACTTCTTGAGTTCTGAATCTTCATAATTTTCGATAGAAAACTTCTACGAATTTCAGTTACTGAATGGAGAATCTTCAATTTGTCAGACACTGATCGGTCTACAGCCCGATCGGGAGAGGCTGGATCGGTCTATCGACCGATCCAGAACTCTCTGTTTGTTTACTGATCGGTCCACCAACTGATCAGGGTATTCCCTGACCGATTAGGAGGTTCCCTGATCGATCAGGATCTCTCCTGATCGGACAGCCGTCCGATCATATCACCACCTGGATCGATCACCCATCCCTCTTAACTCTTCTCGGTCCTTTCTCTTCCCATTGCATGCCGAAGCCCTAGCCGACACCCTCCTACGCCTTAACTCTTCTCGGTCCTTTCCCTTCCCATTGCACGCCGAAGCCCTAGCCGACACCCTCCTACGCCTCGACTCTTCTCTCCTTTATCCGAAAGATACATAAATGGCACCAAGGTAACTCCATTCTCCCCGAGCTCTACTCATTTTGGCACTTTATTTTTATTTCTCACCGTATCTTTGTAATTTGGCTTGGTTCTCGGTTGTTGGTGACTTCCGTGCTCACCTATTTGCCCCGTTCGTGTCACATTTTTAACCTTTAGGAAGAAATAAGTTAGTGAGGGAACCTCTAAGTCGTCAACTGAGAAATCTAAATCTAAGGCTCCCTCCCGACCTCAACCATCCATTTTTGGAAGATTTCCAAACCATCACTTTGAACAAGCTTTTCAACAAAGAACCTTCAAACTGCTTCCTTGTAGGTCTGTGGATCAAAAATTCATGGATGAATTTTGTCCATCTGTGTCGGAAATACTTGTCTATTATAAACTTGATTCTCTAGTCTATTTAGAATGGGACATCAATTACGACTTAGTATATGAGTTTTATAATAATCTTCATCAAACTAATGATGTTAATTATAGAACTAGAGTTGCTAAGCAAACTATTGATTTCTCTTTCTCGGCCTTCTTTGATTATCTAGCTTGCCGGAGGTGTTCAGGAAATGTCTTTTCCATATATCCTGATTTACCAGACCCCTTACTTTCTCCCTTTGATGTCTCATCTGACTCCATTTATGAGTATTTCTTCGGACATCCTAGACCAGGTGGACAAGATGAGTTAGATGTTGATTTTCCTACCTTTGCAGCTCTGAGACTATCTGCCCCAGATTACATTCTCTTTAAGATTGTCACAAATTATCTTCTACCAATCACATCTAAACCCTTGTCAGAGATCCGACCATATCACTGCCTGATGCTTTATGGATTGCGTCGGCGTCTTGATTTTGACATCATGTCGAGCATTTATTCGTCTATCATCTCCTATAGTGAGCCTAACAGCTTCACCGTTTATATGCTTTATGGGCATATAATTACGGATTGGCTCGAGACCCTACAGATTGATGTCTCCAAGGGAAGGATAGTCAAGATGGTGAGGCAGGACTGTAAACTTGGAAAACGTGCATTTTCCAAGTCTGGCATCATAGGAGAGTATGGGGCGGTTCGTTGGAAGGACGAGAGAGCACTGGGTGAGTTACCACGGGCACCTCCACGACAGGTTGATGATGCTCCTGTTGCTGATCCTCCTCCTGCTGCTGATGAGTATGGAGAGGCAGATCCTGATCTGCGCTGGCAGATCGCTGAGCTGGAGAGCCGCATCGATCAGCACGATGAGCTGCTGGCTGCTGAGCTCCATGGGCTGCGCGTTTGGATTGACCAGCGTTACGATGATCTACGCAGTCAGCATTTGGCGACGCAGCAGGTGCTTCTAGGATGGATGGCCAGCTACCCACCTCCGCAGTATTACTCGTGCTATCCACCCTCGAGCAGCAGCATGCCGCCTCAGGGACTCATTCCTCCAGCTGATGATGATGATGCCCCTCTTATTGAGGATGTTGATTGATACACCTTGTTTTATGTTGGTCATTTTGATTGCCTATGTTTCGGATACTGTTTGATGGATACATGTGTCTGACCTTGATATTTGCTGTTTTCATATATTTATGCTACTCGTTTTTCTATTACTTGCTTCTCTTTATGTTTCAGTTCTTATTGGCTATTTATATGCTTTTCATATGTCATATCTTGATTGTCTCTTATTTACTGTCCGATAATACACTTAGAGAGAATTCTATGTGGATTAAAAAAGAGACAGTATTGGTTAAGGGGGAGTCCTTTAAGTCTTATTACCTAATTCGCACCTTTTCGGTGTTTAACAAAGGGGGAGAAGATGACTAAGTTTAGAGATGAATGAAGTTTTAATTTTAGGGGAGAGGATAACCTTGAGGATTATTGACTTCCCTACATAGTGTTGTATCTGTCTTAGGGGGAGGATCTTGATTCTCCTAAAATTATGGAAATATGAGCATTTCTGATCTAAACTTAAATCATGTTGTCAAACAACAAAAAGGGGGAGATTGTTGATACAGTCTGACCTGGCTGTTGTTTTGATGTTGACACTGATTTAAGTTTGTATCAGATATTAATTAAACTCAGATTGATTACTGATCAAGGTTGATCAGGTGGAAGGGAAAAGTCCCAAGTATGGAAACTTGGCACGCGAAGTCGGAGAGGGCTCGGTAGCTCGTTCTCCGGACTAGGTCAAAGAGGGCTCGGTAGCTCGTTCTCTGGACCGGATGAAGTCGGAGAGGGCTCGGTAGCTCGTTCTCCGGACTAGGTCAGAGAGGGCTCGGTAGCTCATTCTCTGGACCGGACGAAGTCAGAGAGGGCTCGGTAGCTCGCTCTCCGGACTAGGTCAGAGAGGGCTCGGTAGCTCGTTCTCTGGATCGGACGAAATCGGAGAGGGCTCGGTAGCTCGTTCTCCGAACTAGGTCAGAGAGGGCTCGGTAGCTCGTTCTCCGGACTAGGTCAGAGAGGGCTCGGTAGTTCGTTCTCTAGACCAGGAAGGCTTTTGGGTTTAGGGCTGGGAAGCTCTAAACCTACATAGGCATTGGATCGGTCTGTTGACCAATCCAGTGATACTATGGTTATCTGATCGATCACCAGACTGATCAGTAACCAATCAGTAACTCTCTGTGAACTCACCGAGAATTACTGATCGGTCTGTAGATCGATCAGGAGGCAACAGAGTTCGGGAGAGAAGATAGGGGGATCGGTCTGTGGACCGATCCACTTATAGCCTGATCAGTCCATAGACCGATCAGAGCCCTCCTGGACCGATCAGGATGTAGCCTGATCGGTCAAAGAGGCTGTGGATCGGTCTGCTGACCGATCCATAATAATGGTCTGTAGTTTCTGCTGTTTCTCTGCAACTTCTGATTCGTCTGATTTAACCATCTGCTGTGAGCTTTTTAAATCTGCAGGTTGCAGGTATCGTGTCAATGCTTAAATTCAAATCAAGCTCCATCAGAAGAAAGACAAAGTGTTCTTTCTACTGTGTTTCGCTGCAAATGGTGCAATTGGAGCATCAACGTTTACTGGCTGCGATCTGGCTGCGATCAGCTGGCAATCAACTTGACTCCTGTTTATTGGTTCGAGCTCAGAGACACCTGTGAAGACCATGGGTTCTATTGGTGTGAGTTCAGAGAACCAGATGAGGAGGAAGAGTGATTGGCGACACCTTAGCTTGCAGCAGCGATTCGGTGCAGGTTGACAGCGATTTGATACAGGCTGAACGCAGTGGAAAAGTAGAGGCATAAGAAGAAGGATGAAGAGATTTGTCGAAGAAGAAACTAAGAAAGAAAAACTCTCTGTCGATCAAGCGAGTGTGCTAAGCTTTGAGCTCTTGGCTGAGAAGCTGCTTCCTTCTTGCGCTCTGCTTTCACTGTCGTCTTTGCGTGGCTGTGAGCATATTCTTCATTCTCTTTAGCCACTGATCATTGTAAGTCTTGTGCTTTATTTACATATCTTCTAAGACTTTGTGGAGAGGTTACTCCACCGAGAAGGAGGAAATCTTTAGCCGGAATCTATCTGGGGTGTGATCTACCGAAAGATCAAAGGATCGTCCATCTTACGGACACGCTGAGGAGTAGGGGCAAGTTATCCCCGAACCTCGTACATACTGGTGTTAGTGGTGTTTCTCTCTTTTTCTTGTATTATCTTTTCGTTTGCATATTTCCGCTGCGCTAACGATTTGTACGAAGAAATTCTTTAACCTTTTAGAGGAGGTTATTCACACCCCCCCTCTCTAGCCATCCGAAGATCCTAACAAAGTCAACTTCCAGTTGACTTGCTCTGGTTCGACTTCTTTGGGTGATTTCGGTCGTCCGGAATAGGGCTCGCCCGAACCCAATTCCCGGCCTTCTCCTCGAGCAGTCTTTCGTCCCGACTTTACGTCCCTCGAACACCACACATGTTCTTCACGCCCACCGGGTGTACTCTTTCTAGCTCTCTCGTCCTTCGGACGCACCGAGCCCGTCGGCTCCCTTCCCATGTCGTTCTTCTCGCTAGCTGCGTCTTCCGCTCGATTTCCTGTGCTCCTAAGCTCCTGCACACTTAGACACAGAGATCAAACACAAAGCAGGACCTAACCTAAGCTTGGTTGATCACATCAAAACTACCACGGGGTTCAACAAGGATAAGAAGCCAGTTATGAATAGGGGATAAATTTAGGAGGGGGCAGCAAACCACAAATAATAATAATAAAAGCATGAAATAAATATACAAACCAAGTGGTCAGATGAATTCATTAACACAAAAAGATTAAACCTTTCACAAATAAACCAGCTGCCGATCAGAATTGTCATAGCCAGTCACAGTTAACTTTACAATAAGCAGAATTAAAGCCAAAAGGTTACTCTATAGATAGTTGAGGAAACAGATTGTCAGGCCTATTGGCAATTAGCTTGCGTCGATCCAAGAAGTTAGGAGGAGGGTCACGAGATAGGAAGCCCTACTCCTGTAACTGCTTAATAGCTCCCTCAGCTCCCGCAGTATAAGCTGCCAAGATAGATTTTACAATAGGCATGTTGAACTCAGTAGATCTGATTAGGGTCATGGCCTGATCCTTAAAGCGATCATCTTCACCATCTTTGTACTCAACCATAGCTGTCTGGGAAGACCTCAGTTCAGCATCTTTTGTGGAGGCCTCTGTCTTAGCTGTATTCAGGAAAGTGTTTAAAGAATCTATTTCATTATCCTTCAACTATAAAGCTTTGAGTTTGTCAGCTAAGGTGGACTCGTAATCAGACTTCAATTTGTCTGTCTCAACAATCTGTTTCTCTAATTTGGAAGATAATTCAGTGTTGAGGCCCGTAGCTGATTTAAATTGAGATTGAAGGCTTTCAAGTTGAGCTTCATATTATTTCTTAGATTCTTCTGAGAGGGTATTAGAGGACATCTCCGCCACTTGTTGTTTCAGCTTCTCGTTCTCATAATATAAGTTGTGCATTAGTCGAGTTAGACCCATATTGGTCATCCATCGCTACGAACATAAGAATGGGCCAGGAAGCAGTCATGGATAAATAATAAATAAGTAATAGCAAACATACCTTGGTTTCCTCGTGAGAGAATTGATTGATTATCTCGGGAGGGGTGAGTTCTCCAAAGAGAGGGCGAATTTCCTCCCGAGCAGTGGTGAAAGAGCCTCCTAGTAGTATAGGAAGAACAGGGATAGAAGAGGAAGTGGTAGAAAAAGAGGAAGTTGGAATAGAAGGGGGAGCAAAAACCAAATAAGAAGAGGATGAAGTAGGTAAAGACCCCGATTCTGGAAGAGATAGGGGAAAAGTAAAAGAAGTACTACCAGGGGTAGTACTGCTAGAAGAAGGAGAGGAGGAAAAAATAAGGGAAGGATAGAGATCAACCAAAGTAGGCTCGGCAGAAGAAAGGGTAGCAGAAGCAAGATATTCTGAGAGTAATTCCTCAGCAGGAAGAATGAGTCTCCTTTTAGAAGGGGGAGCTCTAGTGAGTTTGCGCCCCGGGCGTTTGCTAGGGGTAATTTTAGCAAGGAATTTTCCTGAGCTTACAGGAGATGTAAGCTCGATAACAGGAAGGGAAGTGGTTGCTGAAAAGCAACGACCACTGATGAAGAAACAATTGGCAAAGAGACGGCAGGAGTTCCTGCCGAAAGAACCTCAGGAACTTGAGGAACCATTTGAGAGCTAGAAGCTTCAACCAGAGGAACCGAAGCTTCAATTGAAGATGGAGGATTAATGGCAGCAAGAAGCTCCTGTTGATGCAATCGATCTAGGTTTGATCGATACGATCATTGTTTTGATGTGTGTGTCAAAGAGTTTAAGTTAGGCTTTCATATGTGTTTGATATGTTTGTTTGAGTCTTGCAGGACTTGGTGAAACACACATGAGGAGCTTGGTGCAGTTAAGCTTGGGAAGATCCTAGGGCTCGGATCCTTGAGTCGGTGAAGGATGCTGTGGAAGACATCCGAGGGGCCGCCGGACGAGGAGCAACGGAGTGGAGCCGAGGGAACCGGACTTCAAGGCAACGTGAAGGATGGCACAGAGAGGAGTCGCGGACTCGGTTGCATCTGAGAGACGAAGGCCGATGAAGAGGACTTCAAGGGTGACTCCGGAGAGGAAGAGTGTGAGTGTGTAACAAGGTGTAGTCCAGTCGGTTGCAACTTTTAGCAGTTGACTGGTGCAGTCGACTACATGTTTTAGCAGTCGACTGCACCAGTCGACTGCGCAGTCGACTGGCAACAAACAGAAGCATTCTGTTCGCTTAGTCGGCAGCGACCAGTCGACTGATAAAACATGCAGTCGACTGGTAAATGATCGTTGGCAGACCGTTGGTGCTGCAAAGTAGTCGTTGGCTACCTCCAACAGTAGCACCAATCGACTGATGGTTTTGCCAGTCGACTGGTGCCGAGATGAGTTGATATGATGATCAACTCTCTCCTCTTATTTAAGGAAAGCTTTGGGGCTTGAAGGAGATTACTCATGCTTGTTGAATAACTCCTTAGCAATTGTCCAAAGCTTCCAAGCCATTCTCCTCCTCCTAATTTAAGTCTTCATCTTGTAAGAGGAAGAGAGCTTTGTGAGAGGTTGTACTCCACCGAGAAGGAGTAAGAGCTAGCCGAAAATTGCCAGGGATTGATCCACCGAAGGATCAAGGGCTCGTCCACCTCAAGGACACGCCGTGGAGTAGGAGCAAGTAATCTCCGAACCATGTAAAGGATTTGTGTTAGCGTTTGTGCTTTCTTGCTTGTTCTTATTGTTTTTGTTTAGTATATTCCACTACGCACTAACACCTTGTAAAGAAGAAAGTAAATTGGGGATGACCTAGCTATCTAACCCCCCCTTCTAGGCGGCCACCGATCCCTTACAGCTCCTGCTCTTTAGCATGAAGTTCGACCTCTTCCAGACGTAGTTCTTCATCAATCAAAGCAGCATAAAAACTAGCCACTATACAAAATGGTACAAAATGTTTCAATTAGTAAAAATTGATAGAAAAAGAAATAAAATTTTACCTAAGGAGTCATGTATCTTATATTTGACTGGGCTCAAACCAAACAGATACAAAAGATCACTCCGCAGCCATTTAGTAATAGAAAGGCGACGACATAGCAACTTTTCATAATATAGGGGAAAAGACGGGTGAAGATGAAACTCCTTGATATCAGATAAAGGAGGTAAAGAAGATCTCCAAGTATGGGACCAAGGAATAGGTCCAGGCTTTAAGAGAAGAAGGCATGTCATCAAAAAGGACCATCTTAGTCCGAGATTGGAAAAGAAAAACACCTGGTTCTGCTACCTTTGGTTAGGAAAACATGAAAATATTTTGAGGAGTAAGAGGAATGTCAAGTGTACAAAACAACATGTATAGGCCACACAAATAACGAAAGGCATTAGGCACAAATTGTTGAAGAGGAATGCCAAAGTATTGGCTTACATCGATTAGAAAAGAAGGAATGGGAAACCTTAAACCCCCTATCAACTGATCCCTAAAGAAAGTTAACAGTTAGCAAGAGGATGGTGAGGATGCTCATCTGGTTTAGGAATTATGATGTCATATTCCTTAGGAATTTCATATTGCCTACGAATAGCAAGCCGAGCATCCTTGTCGAAAGAAGATGAAATTTGAGTATACCAAGGAGCGATCATTTCTTCAGCCATAGATAGAAGTAAGGGTTAACGGAGCAACAGGTTACTTACTGAGAGCTAAGAAAGAGGATCACTGAAAGATAGTGAGCGCGAGGATTGATCAAAGATGGCAGCAAAGAAGAAACGCTAAGGTAAGGAAAAAAGAACAAAGTCGACAAGAAGATGAAGGGTTTAGGGCTGAAGGAACATATGATGACCGTCAGATTAGAATACATTTTTGCAACAAACACCGTTGATTATAGAAGCACGCAGACGCTGGTGTTACACAGAAGATAAGAAAAGACATACGTCATATGACCACAAATAAGCATTTATGATGGACGCGACAAATCGAATCATATAAGGGTTGGTGGCGCCTCGTCACGCGCCTCCAACATTCTCTTACCATTGAAAAGCCAATCGTAATCAAGGAAATTCTGGAAAAAGGGCGTGATTTACTATATGTAATAAAGGAGGATGGATTGGATTTAACAGACCCCGGGTCGAAGACAGAAAATATGAAAGAATAATAGTCAGTCATGCGCGAAGCACTGTCTGAATTAATATAACTGTAATAAACAGGCTAATATCGGTCGGGATAACCTTGTCTATAATGGACAAGCTAATATCAGTCGGGATAACCTTGTCTATAATAGATAGGCTAATATCGATCGGGATAACATGTCTACCATAGATAAGTTGGTATCAGCCTAGGTCGAAAGGGTTTGATTGAGTATAACATATCGATTGCATTTGAGGCATTTAGCCTTATATAACTCGAAGTATGTCATCAGTTAAGTAAAAAACAATTAAGTTTTGCATATAGGCGAAGCCTGATCAGGCACATAATATTGCTCAAGCTATGTAACTCAACTAAACATAAATTCATGTCTAGTCAGCCGGCTGACACCCCCTTCGACTAGACTCGAAGGGAAGCTCGTTGAAACACAAGCTTTCAAACTTCTTAGAAAACTTCAACCCATTTATGTTAGCTAGAGCCCTAGAGCCAATCATTTGATAATTGTATTTTAGACTTATTGTATCATATTCTATATAAATAAAGGCATTTGGATCTTGGTTATTATACTTACTTGTATTGGTGCCAAATAAACTAAGTATAATAATGTCCTTGAGTAGACGGTTCTCACCTATATCAATCGGTTAGTTGAACCGATAGTGAGATAATATAGGGAACACTACTCTTAATCATTCCTAGTCGAGTATTAACATTCAGGGACAATGTTAATGCAATAAGACTAGCATGTAGGTCAACTCGATGACTTGATCTCACAAGTCATGGATATAGAGATATCAAGTTGACACATGGGTATACATTAGAGAATATATACTGAATGTCCCGCCATGAGAAAGTATCATGGATCGTTATATGAGTGTCATATACTTTCTCATGTGGCTATTAGTATGACTACTAGTCCTTAGACCTGAAGTCACCATAGATCCCTACATAAGGAGTTATGTACTTTGGTTTCGTCAAACGTCACCCGTAACTGGGTGGACTATAAAGGCGCTTACCGGGTATATAACAAATTATGCAGAGAGATGTGAGTGATGTAGATGGGATCTATCCCTCCTATATGACGGGAGAGACATCGGTATTCTTGATAGAGTGAGACCACGAAGAGCATGGTCATGCCCAAATGAGTCAATATAGGATATTGAGCTCATTTGATTTAGTGAGTCTACTTGGAGTTCAAGATTTAGATTGGTCAGAGGATGACACGGTCTATGCCTTACATTGATCAATCTAGATGTCTAGGATAGAATGACACTTGTCATATTTTGTGAGGAGTCACAATTAGTAGTCACAAGGTGATGTCGGATCTCGACATTCTTGTAACTTGGGTAGTAATGATGTGTTGCTAGATACCGCTTATTACTTATGCTCCTAAATGGGTTTAGGGCATTGCCAACGTTACAAGAACCTATAGGGTCACACACTAAGGACAATTAGATGTAGATTAGGTTCATATGATGGACCAAGAGGATTAGATTCATTTGATGAATCAAATTGGATTAAGAGTAATCCTAATTGGGCTAACTTGAGTTGGACTCAAGTTGATTCATGTATTCAATGAGCCTAATTTAGATTATGACTCATTAAATCATCTTAATTTAATGAATTAGATTCATTATATTAAGTTGGCTTGAATCAAATGGTTAGATTAGATCAACCATGAAAGAGATTTGGTCAAGTTTGACTTGACTTGAGAGGAAGAGGAAAAGTCAAGTTTGACTTGACTTTATGCCACCTCATTGGTGAGTTGGCATTGATGTGGACCAATGATGAAGCACCACATCATCATGGTTGCCACCTCATGAGAGTTACTAGTGAGTGCCACCTCATGGAGGTTACATTCCCTCTTTGATGACAACTTAATGCATTAATGAGGGGGTTACATTTGGGAAATGTGGCCGGCCACAATTTGAATGAAAATGGATTCATTTTCATTCAAGTGATTATTATTGCATCTTCTTCCTCTCAAGCTCTCCCTCTCCTCCTCATCTTGGCCGAACCACAAATAGGTGCTAGCACACCTCTTTGTGTGTTTTTCTCCACCTACGTGTTCGTGTGGATACTTCTAGAGGGGTATCTATCTTGATACTCTCGAGATCCGGCGTTTTGGACGAGCGGGATACGCGAAAGGCACGCTTCGAAGGTATAATTCTTCTTCATGTAGATCTAGGAGTAAATCTAAGTTGTAAACTCGTACTCGTATCATTTTTGAAAAGTTTTCTTCGCACGAGATCCGTTGGCTAGGGTGATTCGGAGTTTCCGCGACGCGAAAAAGCGATTTTCGCGGCCCGAAAAGCCCAACAATTTAAAGGTAAACCCGACCAAGTCGGAGAAGCGAAAATATTTTGCCTGGTATGAGGGTAAGATGAAAAATCTGTCATCCAACGGAATTGCCCCCCCCCCCCCTCCCCGTTTAGAAGAACCAATGCGTTCTTCTACGCCGAGAAGAAAGTTGGAAAAGGAGTGGCCTCATGGATAAAGGAGGTGCAAACTTGTTCAAGCCCCCTCAGACATGTCACGGAACAGCCCACTTCCTGCTTGAACATTTTGAGCTCTGCTTCCAGAGCGTCCACCTTAGCCTGCAGATGACTTGGGCCTTGCTGCCATCGTGACACCAACTGGCTAGTTATTTAAACCTCCTTGGTTAACGTGAACACTTCTGAAGCCTGTTGAGTCTGCAAAGCAGTCATTTCTTTGGCCTGAAGTTCTAGATCTCGATGAACTTTGTTCCTCAAGGTCGTTCCTGACCATACTTGAAACTGAGTGATCGATAGAAATACCTCCAGCTCTCGTATCAAAGAGTTAGATAGATCCAAAGCTTGGGCAGCTTTATCTATAGATTTAGCCTTGTCCAAAAAGAATTACCCCCAGAAAGGGGGGTCTAAAGCCATACTCTCGGTAAGGAGAGGCGAACAAGGAGGAAAAGAACTGAGGCGAGTGAAGAAGGAAGGGGGATCACAACCCTATTTAAAGGGTTAAAAGACTCACGGGATCACTATACTTGGGTTCACGGGATTGTTGTACCAGAAGTCACGAGAACTGCTATAGAGAAGGTCATGAGCCTGCTACAGTGGCCATGGCAGAGTCACGATTAAAGATAGACAAAGAAACAAAAATAGACTTTGGTCTAGTCAGTCGGCTACACCTCCTTCGACTAGACTTGAAGGGAAGGCTAGTGATATGGGTTAGGTTTAGTAGGTCCCTGGAGAAAAGGGGAAAAAGATATAGCAGAATGAAGCAAGTATGAATATCGGCCGGGGTAGCATGCTTAAGAAAATATAGGCCAATATCGGCCGGGACAATAGGCTTAAGGAAATATAGGCCAATATTGGTCAGGGTAACACACTTAAGAAAATATAGGCCAATATCGGTCGGGACAACAGGTTTAAGGAAATATAGGTCAATATCGGTCAAGGTAACACACTTAAGAAAATATAGACCAATATCGGCCGGGATGACAGGTTTAAGAAAATATAGGTCAATATCGGCCAGGACAACAAGCTTAAAGAAATATAGGCCAATATCGGCCGGGGTAGCATGCTTAAGAAAAGATAGGCCAATGTAGGCCAGGGTAACACACTTAAGAAAATATAAGCCAATACCGGTCGAGACGACAGGTTTAAGAAAATATAGGCTAATATCAACCGGGACAACATGCTTAAAAAAATATAGGCCAATATCGGCTGGAGTAACAGGCTTAAGAAAAGATAGGCCAATATCAGCTGGGGTAACACACTTAAGAAAATACAGGCCAATACCGGCTGGAACAACAGGTTAAAGGAAATATAAGCCAATATCGGCCAAGACAACAGGCTTAAGGAAATATAGGTCAATATCGACCGAGGTAGCATGCTTAAGAAAAGATAAGACAGGGCGAAAATAAATGTTTCAAGAATATTCATAAATTACTTATGTGATTGTATAACAGGTTGATTGGTTTGGCGGGAAGAATGTTTCTAGACTCTTCTGCAGGTGCTAGGCGACAAAGAAGGTACATCTGAGGTACGAAAAAAATTCCTTAAAAGTTATTTTCTGATACTACATGGCTTATGTCATCTCATAATAAACTCTAACAAACCGGGGTCCACTTCATGACTACGGAGGTTATATGAAGTGGTATAAAAAAGAAAATCTTCCCCGTTGGCCAGGTATGCTCTCGCTCACAACACACATAGTCATCTATTGCAAACCCTAGTTCTAGCTACTGTTCATCTTCTTCCTTCCACACTAAGAGAGATCACTGACTTGAGCGTCGGAGGGTCTAGGCAGGGATTCCCACTCCGGTCTTAGGTCACTGATAGTAGTGTTGGTTGGTCTCTTGTGCGCAGGAAGCCGTGGAAGCTCCAGATCTTAATATTCTTCACTGAATTCTTCTTTTCTTCCTTGGATCTTCGTACAAGGAGGGTGTTCGATGGATTTATTATTCCAGATCCACTTTGGTTTTCTCGGATCGAAATTCTCGGGTGTTCTTCTTCATCAGCAATAAATTCTCTCCCCAGCTTTCCATTTTGTCAAGCTTCTCAGACAGGATCATGAAGAATAAATATATTTTTATTTGCCTAGACTAACTCTTTTTTGTAGGCTGGAGAAGTGAGAAAAAGGAAAGTTTGGATGCTCGGAAGGGATCCAGGCACCCAGACTCTGGGAGCCCAGAGCTGGTCCGAGCACCCAGACTAGGTCCGGATGCCCAGACCAGCTCGCTCGAGTGGGTGCCTGGCCAGGCACCCAGGTGGTCTAGGCACTCAGACTAGAAATTTCATTCCGAGTCTGAGTTGGAGCGCGACGACTGACTGAACACACGTCAACAGTCCAGGTGCTCAGAGGGGGCCTAAGTGCCTGGAAGTGAATAAACTTGACAGGTCAAGTTTCGACGAGAGATCGCCATTTCATGAGCGGTTCAAGCGCCCGGAGTGGTTCTAAGAGCCCGGAATGGGCTTATATAAAGGCTTTCACCAAAAACTTCAGAATAACATCTGCTACAAGTTTCATTTTTGTGTGCTACTCCAAAAAGGCTCCGACGACACCGAAAGACTACTCCGAAGTTCAAAGAACGAAGGATTTCAAATTTTCTTTCTGTTTGTCGGTAACAATTAATTTCAATTCTTGTACTCAATCTTTGTAACCCATTATTCAAACTGATAGTGATTGCCTAACAAAAGTAATTGACGATCGCAACCTTTGGAGTAGGAGTCATCACAGACTCCGAACCAAGTAAAACTTGACTTTGTTAGCATTGTTTTCATTTTTTTTATTTTGCTGTGTAACTCGTTTTAACTAGCAATTTTCGACGAACGCTATTTTCCCCCCTCCTCCTCTAGCGTCTTAATTATCCATCATGATCCACCTAATTAACAGATCACTTTAAAGTAGTAGTCCTGGGGACTATGAACCAAGCAAATAACTCATGTTATTGTGTGTGTTTGTCTTTTTGTTTCCGCTGTGTTCTAATTTCAAAGGAAAAAAAAATTTAACCAAAAGTCACGAGAAATATTCAACACGCCCCCCCCCCCCTCTATCGCTTCTATTCGATCCTACATTCCTTTCCAGAAAACTTATAGAGGTGAAGAATCCTCTTAATAAGAATTAAATATGTTATGTACAATATAGCAAAGTAAGGCAACAATATGGAAATGAAAAATTACAAGTACGATGTTGCCAATTAAGCTTGAAGAGAACTTGGATGCAACATCTCAACAATATCATGAGGAAGGAGACGAGGATCGAAAGAGTGTGAGTACTGAAACAGATGCCTCGGCTCTCCTTTTATAGAGCCTTGTCGAATACTAACATGACACTTATCTAATCACCTGGAAGCCTTTTCGATCGCTTGGACCCTATTGATATAGCTACAAATTTGATCCACTTAGACTTTGGATCAGGACGACTTAGCAGTCTTTAGGCTCCTAAAGCATGGTCAACATCTATCCTTGATGGTCTCATCTTGATCACTAGATCTCGTCTTTGGGTCACTCAGACCTTGTTCTTGTCACTTGAAATTTCCCAATTTTGTCTATTTGATCTAATCTCCATTTGGTCACCCTAGTACCCTTTTGTCTCTTTGAACACTAAGTAACTTCCTTTGTCAGGTATCTAGTCCAGCTCCTACTGACTCATTGGGACTTTCATTACCTAGTGTATGGTCATCTGACCCACTAAGATTTTCCACTGCTTGGTATCCGATCACTTGACTTACTAAGACTTCTTTTTCTCAAGTTAAGTTACTTGTACCTACACATTTGACACACACATTACATCTACAAACAACCTAATTTTAAACTTACCATATAAAAAAACATAGGGTCAATGTGGTGCTCCCTACACCAACATCCAATTAATTGATTATATAGTCAATTGATTAATCAATTAGGCTTATTTTGTATGAAAGATTTTGTCAATTAAGGTAATCAACTAATGAAGGTCAAGCAATTGGTAAACAGTTGTAGTTATTCAGTCGATTGATATCCAAAATAGTAAGCAAACATGAGCTGTTTAATAGATAACATCAAATCAATGTTTGAATTCTGATAGAGTAGTCAATTGATAAAGGTGCAAGCAATGTACCGATCAATGAGATTCAATCATGGCCATGAACCTATAAAATACGATTTCGTGAAGATTTCAAGACACCAATGCTTGATGATTCTTGGGCAAGTCTTGCTGCATTCTAGTGCCTGTAGGAAGTAATCAAAAGCAATAAAGAAAGCAACCAGAATAAAGATTCTTTTGTAAAGTTATTTATTTCTATTGTATTTATCTTCACTTGCAATCTGAACTGAGGATGGGTTTTTGGAGTTAGCTCACCCTCGCAGGATCGCAACCCTTTGTCCCAGCCATTGAGCACGTGTGTCGCCCAAGGCATAAGGGGCATGATGACTTGACGTCATCCTCACCTTCCTCCGGCTTATCATCGGCAGTCTGTTCAATGTTCCAAACTCAATGGTAACAACTAAACATGAGGGTTGCGCTCGTTGCGGGACTTAACCCAACACCTTACGACACGAGCTGACGGCAGCCATGCACCACCTGTGTCCGCATTCCCGAAGGCACACCTCTCTTTCAAGAGGATTCACGGCATGTATCTTCTGTATTCTTAGATGTGTTGCTTATAAGAACAAGTATTGTAAGAGATTTCTTCATCTCTAGGAGGTATCCAACAAAGAGAAAGATAGTGGCAATTGTTATAGGATTGTAGGTCGTGGAGTAGAAACTCGGGGGTTCTGGATCATACAAGATTGAAGTGTCATATGCTTGTATTTTTTTATTTCATCTTTCTATTTTCAGTTACACTAACAATTGTAGACGAGCATGTGATCAATGAAATGAAAATTGTTATTCATCCCCTCTAGAAACAACAACAATCCTACAATACTTGCTTGGGCTTCCATCATGTTAAGAGTCTTCTTAGTCCCCTCGGGATAGTGTGATGGTTGAGACATAAGATGTTACCACATTAGGTCATGGGGTCGAAACTCGACGCGTCTGAGCATGTCTTCCCCCATGCCTTGGCCATTAAACTAATGGCTAGTAGTCATCCATGATTTACCTCCTCCATGTTGACTTAAGGACAAGTTGGTGGGACTACTGGGGCCAAGCGAATCATGTTTTTCCACATGTTATAAGTCTTCTTAGACTTGTATTGTTGCATCTACCACTTATATCAAACTTACTTGCACCTACACTTGACATATCTATAAGATAAACCATATTTACCAACTTAAATATTTTTTAAACATCAAAACCACATATAAGCACATGCTAAAAGATGATTACACCAACATTCCCATAAGCACATGCTAAAAGATGATTACACCAACATTCCCTAGTATTCGGTTGACCTCAACCTACCAAGACTTCCCATAGAAAGAGACTCCTCACATCTCTAGGGCATCACCATCTCAAAAAGTCACCTTGTGCCTTCGTGACATTATCTTGCCAATAGAATCCTCATGTTTTCAAGATTTCATCTTACCAAAAAGCCTCCTTGCTTCCGGGACTTCAACATGCCAAAAAGTATATATGCTTTTAGGAGTTTTTTTGTAGGATTGAAATAGTGCGTTTCACTTTTTCAGGGTTTCCAGAAATTCATTTATCTTTTCAAAGATCGGTAGTGAACATAAAATAAAGACAAGCACATAAATACTCGTTTGTTTTTACTTGGTTCATAGCCCAACGATTGTTAGTCCAAAGCCTATGATTGTTGATAGCTTTCGATGGATAATTCACTATCAATCCATCTTTATAAAGAACTAGGAGTGGTAACACGTTTATCATCCTTAAGGAATAAAGCACGAGAAAGATAAAATAAAGAATTAACACAATAAATACTAACAAATCAAGAACTTGTGGTCATTTGTTGGAGTAGCGTCTTAGCGTAACATTGGCGTTTCGAGAGTGAGACAGCGGTTGTTGTACTTGTGAATTGATATTCTGAGCACTTGGTCGAAGGTTCTTTTATAGACAATTCCAGGCACTTGAACTAGCTCCAAGTGTCTCCACCGAGGCCTATCCGATCCACCTTCATCACTGAGTTATCCAACTTCGGGCGCTTGGACTACCCTCAGGAGCCTAGACCACCCCCGGGCTCTTAGACCACTCCCGGACGCTTGGACCACTCCCAGACGCTTGGGCCACTGATGTGGCAGCACTTGGATGAAGGTTTAATCTACATTGCCTTTATCACTTCTTAGGCGCTTGGATACCTCCCGGGAGCCTAAGCCTCTGTTTGGATGGGGTGAGGCAAGGTTCATTAATGGAAGGGGAAGGGAGGGGAAGGAAGGGAAAGTAATATATTTATCTTACCCTTGTTTGGAAGGGAGGGAAAGTTCATTTGAGAGGAAAGGGATGGAAATGAAGGTTAAATATACAAATTTACAAAAATATCATCTTATTTTTTTAATAAATCTGCATGTGAAAAAATAAATAAGGATAAAATTGGAATAATTTATTCTTCCCCTTCCGTACACCCTAAATTGGGGTGTAAGAAATTTCGTTGATTCCCGAGCATGCAAGGGGAAGCTTTACCCTTCTCTCCCCTTCCCCTCCATGACTCACTCTCTCCCAAACAAGTGTAAAAATTCTTTTTCCCCATGTTTACCCTTCCCTCCCCTTTACTCACCTCCTCCCAAATAGAGGGTAAAAGCTAATGTGTGCCATCCAACAAGAGCATGCTATCTCAGTTGCATGCGTGGCTGAGCTTGGGCTATTCTGGGCCCTTGGATCTATCTAGTCGCCCATACCTCTGGACACCTGGAATCTCTTAACTCTGGCCACCTTTCTACATCACAGAATTAGCACAACAGGTAAAGGTAAGTAAAATATTTTAACAATCTCGAGACTATCCAATCCTGATTTTTGGATTTCTTGTGAAATTCTAGGTTAGATCGATGCCTATTGTTCCCTTCAAGGGAACACACCCTCACATACTCCTCTTAGGAGAAGTTACTTGACTTGTCAAACATTCAGCCCTCTAGACCTATTTGGACTTCTTGCTCGGCATTCGATCTTTTTACTCTTAGGGTTTCTTCTCGATGTCCAGTCCTCCAGGTCCATCGACTTATTAGACGTTTGGTTCTTCAGATCCATCTAGACTTCCTACCTGGTATACTCGATCTGCCAAGTATTTTGCCTAATATCTGGTATAACTGACCTACTAGGATTTTTTTCCTTTACCTAGTATACACTAGGAGTTTTCCCTTGCATAGTATCACTAGGACTTTCTGGTTGTGCTACCTGAACACTTAGTCAATATAGATCACAACATAACTTAACTTTGAATCATTTGCTAATATCAAACTAGGTTCGATTATCTAGTGTTTCCTACCCCAATATTTTTCACTTGTTTAGAGTTTATTCTTTTAGGACTTTATTACACTCTGTCCTCTATGATTTACCTAGACTTTCATCATTGCTTAACATTTAGTCCTGCTTAACCTATTAGGATTTACACTGAAACGACCCTAACTACTTCCCCACGACTGAACCATACAATATTAACATTACACTAGCAGGGGATTTACTAGAAACTAGACCATAAACTTCACACTGAAAGGAAACGACTTTGCATCATATATTTTTCCAAAGTTTTAAAAATAAGAAAACATATCTTCCAAGAAACATTTGTGATCTCCTACCAATGCATTAACAAGTATCCTCCATCCCATATTAACATAACAAATCAAAGGGAAAAGGGCAAATAACTAGCACTTAGGGCCCCTAGACAGTGTGTGATGTATTCTACCTCATCTCCTCAGCTACTACACCTCCGTGACCCCTATCACATTCAGGATGACATCTTCCTCACCTGCAATCATGATAGGGGGATTCGACAAACCCAGCAATTGCATAATCCACTAGTAGGTATACGACAGAAATAACAAATTGGAGTGAAAAGTATAAAGCGTAGAATAAAAATTTACTATACATAGATGAAAACATAAGGTTAGCTTAAGAGAAGAAAAGTTGGAGAACATGAGACATGATCATAATAAGTGTAAAAGCAAAAATCATAGGTATAACCTAATAAACATGTACTTAAGGGAAATTAGTGGTAATCATCATTCAAGCCTGTTTATTTAGTCCATGATCAAACTCTAGAGGTACCTCTTAGGCTAGGTTGCCAAAGGCGCGCCCGAGGTGCACCCGAGGCGTCAGGCGCACAAGGCGCTGGGAAAAACGCCTTCTCCCACGTGAGGCAGGTATTGTTCGTCAGGCACGCGCCTGGGCACGCCTCAGCGAAGGGACGATCAAAGCGCATTGCGCAATCGTTCATGATTTCTGGATTTCTAACCAAAAAAATATTTCAAACCTAATTTGGTTTGGAATTAGGGTACGGATAAGAAAAGGATAAAAGGGAAGAAGAAAAGAATAGAAGAAGAAGAAGAAACCTGAATTTGAAGAAGAGTCGCCCAAGTATTTCCTCCGCCGCCACTGCTGAGTCATGTCGTTGCCCAGGTATGTGTGTTTTCCATCTTTTTTTTTGTTTTTCTATTCTTCACTTCATCTTCTTCTTCTCTTCTTCTTTTGTAATCTTCTTCTTCGCTTCTTCTCTTCTTTTTCTGTTATTTCTTTTCTTCTTCTTCTTCTTCTCTTCATCGTTTTCACTATTCACTATTTCAACATTTTTTTATCACCTTCGTTTTCTTCTCTCTGTTATATCTTCTTCCTCTATTCTCCTTTTTTTTCCCTTCCTATTGACAACAAAACTGCTGAGGCTGTCCCATTTTTTTCTTATTTTTCTTTTTTTTTTTTGTTTCCTGTTGTTGGTACTATAAAAACTGCTATCCAGATTTTTATTTTGTAGTTGGTCCCTTTTTTATCTTATTTTTCTATTGCTAGTACCAGTGGTACAGTACTTTTCTATTATTGTTGGTGCTAGGTACAATACTTTTCCATTCCATTAATTCATTAAGGTATTTTTATTTTGTTTTTAATTTTTTAGGTTATTTTCTTGTTCAATTTGTTGGTTACTACTTGAAAAATCTAACGGTTCCACTGTACAAAAATTTGTACAAAGGTCTGAACCTTTTCCTAGCTACCATGTGTTCTTTCAAATTAAATTTGGATCACCTGCGAAACTTAACATGTTTGATCCTAAGTTTAATTTATTTGTTCTTTTAGGTTTAAACTTGGTTCTCCTGCGGAACTTAACACGTTCGATCCAAATCACCTAGGTCACGAAGACAATTAAATATCTATTTCAAAAATCGACTTCCAGTACTGCATGACAAGGCACACGGCCTTCTTGGATATGGGAGCAACCACCACCGACTAGACAAAGCCTTTTAAGGAAATTAAATATTTAACCTTCCTATAATAACCCTAGGTTAACCGCTAAGAACAATCAAATCACAAGGAAAAGAAAAAAAACAAAAGAACACAATTTCGAAAACTAATTCGAAAAATTAAAATCGCATGCCTCTTGTATTTGGTATTTTTACAAAGAAACAAAACTAACATGATGCGGAAAATAATTATTAGTTATACCTTTCTTTGTGAATAATGACCTCTTGATCTTCTACCGTATTCCTCTTCTAATATCGGACGTTGTGTGGGCAACGGTCTTCCAAGACGAGAACCACCTAGCACCTTCTTCTCCTTCCTTCAAGTTTCGGCCAAGCACAAAACCTCCAAGAGATGAAGAACTTTTCCACCAACCAAGCTCCAAGGGATGCAAGCTTTCTCTCCTTCTTCTCCAAGCTAAGATCCGGCCACCACTTGATCTCCAAGAAAGATGAGAGGTTCGGCCACACCAAGGAGAGGAGAGAACTTGAAGGGGCCGGCCACACCAAGGAAGAAAAGAGGGAGAAAATAAAATAGAAGTTGTGTCCATGAAGGCACCCAACCCCCTTCTTTTATATTTCTTAGCCTTGGCAAATATGGAAAATTTAATAAAATCTTCCTTAATTCGTTTGCCTTGAAAAGGAAAATTTTAATTAATTAAAATTAAAATCCTTTTCTATATGCTTATGGTCGGGCACATCAAACAAGCAAACAAGGAAATTTTTCGTTAGAAAAATTAAAGCTTCCTAATTTGCTTCCAGAAAAAATTTAAAATAAAATTTCTCTTTAATAATCCCTTCATAGTTGATGCTATAAAAAGAAATATCTTTAATTTTAAAATTTATCTTTTCAACATGTGGATGATTTATAAACAAGGAAAGTTTCTACTAAAAATTAAAATCATCCTTTTAATCCACAAATAAGGAAAGAGATTTGACTCTTCTCTTAATCTTTTGTAGAATCTTACAAAAGGAAATATTTTAATTTTTAAACTCTCTTTTAAATCATGTATTCCACATAAGGAAAATTTTAAAATTAAAATTCCTTTTGTATTTTTATTTTAATGGCCGACCACCTAGACTTAGGTTCAAGCTAGGGCCGGCCACCCATGGACCAAGGCTTGGTCGGCCCTAGCTTGGCCCACCCTATAACATGGGTATGAAGGTGGGTATAGGTGGGTATAGTACTCTATAACTAAGAGGCTACGATAGGGGCCGAGAGGAGGAATTGGTTTTGGTCTCCCGATAAAATTATGCATCCCGTGTTCGCCCCGAACACACAACTTAATTTTATTAATAATAATTCATTCCACTAGAGAACTATTATTGAATTACCGCACCAATCCCAAATTATATTTTTGAGCTCCTTCTTATTATGAGTATGTTAGTCTCCCTGTATTTAAGATAATGAATGTCCACTAATTAAATGAATTACTGACAACTCACTTAATTAATATCTTAGTCCAAGAGTAGTACCACTCAACCTTATTATCATGTCGAACTAAGTCCACCTGCAAGGTTTAACATGACAATCTTTATGAGCTTCTCTTGGGGACATTCTCAACCTAGATTTCTAGGACACAATTTCCTTTTATAATCAACAACACACACTATAAGTGATATCATTTTCCAACTTATCGAGCTTATTGATTTATCAAACTAAATCTCACTCATTGATAAATTAAAGAAATAATATCAAATATATGTGCTTGTTATTATATTAGGATTAAGAGCACACACTTCCATAATAACTGATGTCTTTGTTCCTTTATAAAGTCAGTATAAAAGAAACGACATCTAATGGTTCTACTCAATACACTCTAAGTGTACTAGTGTAATTATATAGTTAAAATAAACTAATACCTAATTACACTATGACCTTCCAATGGTTTGTTCCTTTCCATTTTGGTCGTGAGCTACTGTTTATAATTTATAAGGTACTGATAACATTATCTTCTGTATGTGACACCACATACTATATTATCTACAATATAAATTAATTGAACAATTACAAATAAATGTAGATAATTTGAGCAAATGTGATTCTTTATTCAAAATAAATGTCTACAAAAGCTTAGACTTTCAGTATGCACTCTAACAATCTCCCACTTATACTAATGACTAAGCTGTCATATCTGCTGCCATACATCTGATTCTCATCCCCTCCACATGCCGATCGAAAACTTTTGCTGGAAGGGCCTTAGTGAAAGGATTTGCCAGGTTATCTGCTGATGCAATCTTGACGATGACAACTTCTCCTCGTTTCACAATATCTCGTATCAGGTGGTACTTGCGCTCTATATGTTTACTTGCCTTATGGGCTCGTGGTTCCTTCGAGTTTGCAACTGCACCACTATTATCACAATAAATTGTGATGATTTTGGGCAAACCAGGAATCACATCTAAGTCCATTAGAAAGTTTCTGAGTCATACTGCTTCTTTAGCTGCCTCAGAAGCTGCCACATACTCAGCTTCCATGGTTGAGTCTGAAACGGATTTCTGCTTAACACTCCTTCATGCAATGGCTCCACCTCCTAAAGTAAACACATAGCCTGATGTAGACTTACCGTTGTCCCTATCTGATTGAAAATATGAATCCATGTAACCCACAGGGAACAAATCGTCTGCTTGGTAAACTAGCATATAATCTCTAGTCCTTCTCAGGTACTTTAATATATGCTTTACCGCAACCCAATGTCCTTGTCCAGGATTACTCTGATATCTGCTAACCATGCCCACGGTAAAACAGATATCAGGTCTCGTACACAGCATTGCATACATAAGACTTCCTACAGCCGAAGCATAAGGAAATCCTTTCATGTCCTCTATCTCCTTTGATGTCTTCGGAGACATCTCTTTAGATAGAGCTACTCCATGCCTAAAAGGTAAGAAACCTTTCTTGGAATTCTGCATGCTAAAACGAGCAAGGATTGTATCTATATATGAAGCTTGGGACAGACACAACATTCTTTTCTTGCGATCCATTATAACTTTGATCCCAAGAATGTGTGCACAATCTCCTAAGTCCTTCATATCAAATTGTTTTGACAACCATACCCTTACGTCCGATAATACCTTGACATTGTTGCCAATTAACAAAATATCATCTACGTATAGTACAATAAATACAACCACGTTTCCGTTACACTTCTTGTATACACAAGACTCATCCGGACACTGAATAAATTCATATGACTAGATTACTTCATTAAACCGGATGTTCCAAGACCTTGAAGTTTGCTTCAGTCCATAAATGAACCAATTGAGCTTGCATACTAGATGTTCTTTGCATTTTTCAATGAACCCTTCTGGTTGCTTCATATGGATGTTTTCTTTAAGACTTCCATTAAGGAAAGTTGTCTTGACATCCATTTGCCAAATCTCATAATCCATATGAGCGGCAATGGATAAGAGTATCCGGATAGAATTAAGCATGGCTACCGGTGAAAAGGTTTCCTCATAATCGATTTCCTCTTTTTGAGTGTACCCTTTCGCAACAAGCCTTGCTTTGAAGGTTTCTACCTTCCCGTCTGTCCCTCTTTTCCTTTTGTAGATCCACTTGCATCTAACAACTTTTACACCATCAGGTGGTTCTACAAGCTCCCAGACCTTATTAGAGTACATAGACTCTATTTCAGAATTCATTGCCTTTTGCCAAGATACTGCATCTATATCTTGGAGTGCTTCGTCATATGTTCGGGGATCAGGTTCATGTTTACCCGAGATCAGGTCCGAAGACTCTCCCAAAAACATGAATCTCTCAGGTTCCCTCACAACTCTCCCACTACGACGAGGCACCGTCTATGGTTGTGTATCATGTGTGACACGTGTTGCAGTTTCTAGTGGTACTTCATCTTGTATTGTTGGTACTAAAGTAGACGTGTCCTCTCTAAATTCTTCTAAAACAATTTTGCTACTGGGCTTGTGATCCATTATATAGTCTTCTTCTAAAAACTAGACATTGGTGCTAACAATGACCTTCTAGTCTTTAGAACTATAAAATAAAGCACCTTTCATTCCTTTGAGATAACCCACAAACACGCGAACTTCTGTACGAGATTCTAACTTATCAGCATCTGGTTTCAGCACATGTTCTGGACTACCCCAAATCCGAATATGTCTTAGACTGGATTTTTGCCCATTCCACAATTCTGTGGGAGTAGAAGATACTGATTTAGAAGGTACTAAGTTTAGAATGTGCGCTGTCGTTTCCAAAGCGTATCCCCAAAACGAATTTGGTAATTCTGAATAACTCATCATCGATCTATCCATCTCCATAAGAGTCATGTTCCTTCGTTCTGTCACACCATTCTGTTGGAATGTACCAGGTGCGGACAATTAGGATTGAATCCCAGTCTCTGATAAGTAATTCCTAAACTCTCCTAAGAGGTATTCGCCACCACGATCAGATTGTAATGTCTTGATACTTTTACCTAGTCGTTTCTCCACATCTGCCTTGTACTCTTTGAAATTATCAAAGCACTCAGACTTGCGGCGCATTAGGTAAATATATCCGTATCTTGAATAATCGTCTATAAAAGAGACAAAATATTCAAAATCACCTCTCGCCTGGATAGACATAGGACCACACAAATCAGAATGAACCAATTCTAACGCTTCTTTGGCTCTATACCCCTTGGCCTTAAAAGGCCTCTTGGTCATTTTATCTTCCAAGCAAGATTCACAAGTTGGAAAATTTTCCAACTCTAATGAACCCAAGAGTCTATCGGCTATAAGTCTTTGAATCCTACTTAAGTTAATATGACCAAGCCTTAGATGCCAAAGATACGCTTGGTTTATCTCCGAATGTTGTTTTCTCTTATTAGAGTTAGAAGATGTGTTATTAATTTCCATATTTTACTTTGTAGGAGAAATTGAATTTAAAATATATAAACTGTCACTTAATGCACCAGAACAGATAATCACTTTATTTCTTTTTATAACTATATTGTTATTAAAGGAAACAGAATATCCATCCAAATACAGTTTAGAAACTGAAATTAAATTCTTTCTAAAACTGGGTACATAAAGACAATTTCTTAAAACCAATTTTCTATTTCTATCAAAAGATAAGTAGACGTCTCCCACTGCAACAGCCGCCACCTTAATAGCATTGCCCATGTAGACGGTTATTTCTCCTTCATATAGTCGTCGGGTTTCTTGGAACCCCTGCAAATAATTGTAGACATGATCAGTGGCTCCCGTATCTACACACCAGGTGCTGGTAGATAACATCGCTAAACATGTTTCAAAAACTAGAGCATGAGATATACTTTTGTTGTTTTGATTCCTACGAGGACAGTCCGCCTTCCAATGCCCTGACTGCATGTAGATGAAGCACTTGCCCTTCGGCTTCTTCACTCCAGCTTTAGGTCCTGTACTCTGAGATTTTTTCACCTTCTTTGCTGAGCTAACTTGTTTCTTCTTCTTCTTTCCTTTCGATTTAGAAGTAGAGACATTTTTAGCATAGTGAATATGAGAATTATGACGAAACAAACCTTCTGCTGCCTGAAATTCTGTCAGTAGTTCCGCCAATGAATATACCCTTTTATTCATATTGTAATTCAGGCAGAATTGCTCAAAACTTTTAGGTAACGTTTGGAGGATCATATCGATCTGGGTTTCCTCATCAATTTCTCCTCTAAGGATTTGTATTTCATTCAGATAAGCCATCATCTTTAAGATATGATCCCTCACAGGAGTACCCTCTTGCATGGTGGTCGTCATTATCTTTCTCATGGCTTCTTGCCTAGAGGCCCGATCCTGGTGACCAAAGAGTTCCTTGAGATTGTTCATAATATCATAGGTTGTTGATAAATCTTGATGCTGATGTTCCAATACATTTGACATTGAAGCCAAAATATAACACCGCGCCATCTCATCTGCTTTTATCCATTTCTTATGATACTCAATCTCCTCTTGGGTAGATTCACCATTGGGTGCATCAGGGCAAGGCTCAGTCAGTACGAACTTATAGCTTTCAACAGTAAGAACAATGTCTAGGTTCCTTTTCCAATCTATATAGTTAGGACCAGTAAGTCTCTTCTCTTTTAGTATGATGGCCAGTGGGTTGAAAGTCATCCTAAGAATCACAAATAACTTTTGGTCAGAACTCTAAATTTAGAATAATATTGATTCCTCAAACAATACTATTTTAAATTAACCAACACCTCAAAACACCGTGAATTTTGTATGCCACGATAGTGTGGACGTATACAAATTCAACATTTGTAAAAGGAAGGTTTAACCCATTAATTTTATTATTTTGTCAACCTAACTTTTTGACAAATAAAATTAATAGTTGGTTTCCTTTGGTCACACGAATAATAACAGTGACTCCGATGGGGAAGATACTATTAGACGTGCCTAAGTGTATATCATTACTTGACACTAAGTCCATTAATAAGATTGTGCCCCTTCCGATGGGGAGGATCACACGCTCTTAATTAATTTCCTATAGTCATCCAAAATGGAAGTTTGTTCTAGTGATCCACAAACAAACTCATCCAATATGGAGGAAGGCACTCAGAGCCAACGCGCAAGTTTGTCTGCATCACTTACAAACCAGTAATGGAGACCGTGGAATTTATTTAAAATCTCTCTCTCACTTAGTTATTTAAAGTGAGGAATTTTGACTATGCTAGCCTACTTAACATGCATACTAACAAGCACACACAGCACAGCATAAAAACAATAAATAGAAAAATTAATTTTCAACTATTATGGCTTTTATCTATTGTTGTCCTCCGTGTGTTGCCATCCCCAGCTGCTGTCATTTTTTTTGGCTACCGCCACCGGGTCTAGTTGTCGCATCCATCTTGCTCCTTGTTTCGCTGTGCCTCTGGTCCTCAAAAGGTTCCACGCCTTGCAAGATTCGATCTGCGACATAAATAGAATTTTACATTTTTCGATCCTATATTCCTCGAAGGAATGTACATGTATCTAGATCAAAAAATAAAATCCTAATTAAAACTAATACAACTCCTACTGTATTTTATAATACAATCATGCACACACAATAAAATGCCCTTGACATGTCCAAGGGTCCAATCACACACACAATAACTATAAGCCATAATAGTTGGATACTGCATCCACAAAGTTAGCACATCCTACTATTATCCTGTCTAAATTATGTATGACATGTGCATAATTAAACTAATACCAAATACACAGAGGCAAAACCCTAACTCTGATACCAATTGTTGGTTGCTACTCGGAAAATCTAACGGTTCCACTGTACAAAAATTTGTACAAAGATCTGAACCTTTTCCTATTTACCATGTGTTCTTTTAAATTAAACTTGGATCGCCTGCGGAACTTAACACATTTGATCCTAAGTTTAATTTATTTATTCTTTTAGGTTTAAACTTGGATCTCCTGCGGAACTTAACACGTTCGATCCAAATCACCTAGGTCACGAAGACAATTAAATATCTATTTCCAAAATCGGCTTCCAGTACTGCATGGCGAGGCACACGGCCTTCTTGGATATGAGAGCAACCACCATCGACTAGACAAAGCCTTTTAAGGAAATTAAATATTTAACCGTCCTATAGTAACCCTAGGTTAACCGCTAAGAACAATCAAATCACAAGGAAAAGAAAAAAACAAAAAAACATAATTTCGAAAACTAATTCGAAAAACTAGAATCGCATGCCTCTTGTATTTGGTATTTTCACAAAGAAACAAAACTAACATGATGCGGAAAACAATTATTAGTTATATCTTTCTTTGTGAATAATGACCTCTTGATCTTCTACCGTATTCCTCTTCTAATCTTGGACGTTGTGTGGGTAACGATCTTCCAAGACGAGAACCACCTAGCACCTTCTTCTCCTTCCTTCAAGTTTCAGCCAAGCGCAAAACCTCCAAGAGATGAAGAACTTTTCCACCAACCAAGCTCCAAGGGATGCAAGCTTTCTCTCCTTCTTCTCCAAGCTAAGATTCGGCCACCACTTGATCTCCAAGAAAGATGAGAGGTTCAGCCACACCAAAGAGAGGAGAGAACTTGAAGGGGTCGGTCACACCAAGGAAGAAAAGAGGGAGAAAATAAAATAGAGGTTGTGTCCATGAAGGCACCCAAAGCCCCTCTTTTATATTCCTTAGCCTTGGCAAATAAGGAAAATTTAATAAAACCTTCCTTAATTCTTTTGCCATTGACAAGGAAAATTTTAATTAATTAAAATTAAAATCCTGTTCTATATGCTTATGGTCGGCCACATCAAACAAGCAAACAAGGAAATTTTTCGCTAGAAAAATTAAAGCTTCTTAATTTGCTTCCGGAAAAATTTTAAAATAAAATTTTTCTTTAATAATCCCTTCATGGTTGATGTTATAAAAGGAAATTTCTTTAATTTTAAAATTTATCTTTTCAACATATGGATGATTTATAAATAAGGAAAGTTTTTACTAAAAATTAAAATCATCCTTTTAATCTACAAATAAGGAAAGAGATTTGACTCTTCTCTTAATCTTTTGTAGAATCTTATAAAAGGAAATATTTTAATTTTTAAACTCTCTTTTAAATCATGTATTCCACATAAGAAAAAATTTAAAATTAAAATTCCTTTTGTATTTTTAATGGTCGGCCACCTAGACTTTGGTTCAAGCTAGGGTCGGCCACCCATGGACCAAGGCTTGGCCGGCCCTAGCTTGGTCCCCAAGCTAGCTTGGTCAGCCCCTATAACATGGGTATGAAGGTGGGTATAGGTGGGTATAGTACTTTATAACTAAGTGGCTACGATAGGGACCGAGAGGAGGAATTGGTTTTGGTCTCCCGATAAAATTAAGCATCCCGTGTTCGCCCCGAACACACAACTTAATTTTATCAATTATAATTCATTCCACTGGAGAACTATTATTGAACTACCGCATCAATCCCAAATTATATTTTTGGGCTCCTTCATATTATAAGTATGTTAGTCTCCCTGTATTTAAGATAATGAATGTCCACTAATTAAATGAATTACTGACAACTCACTTAATTAATATCTTAGTCCAAGAGTAGTAACACTCAACCTTATTATCATGTTGGACTAAGTCCACCTACAGGGTTTAACATGACAATCCTTATGAGCTCCTCTTGGGGACATTCTCAACCTAGATTTTTAGGACACAGTTTCCTTTTATAATCAACAACACACACTATAAGTGATATCATTTCCAACTTATCGGGTTTATTGATTTATCAAACTAAATCTCACCCATTGATAAATTAAATAAATAAATATCAAATATATGTGTTTGTTATTATATTAGGATTAAGAGCACACACTTCCATAATAACTGAGGTCTTTGTTCTTTTATAAAGTCAGTATAAAAGAAACGACCTCTAATGATCCTACTCAATACACTTTAAATGTACTAGTGTAATTATATAGTTAAGATAAACTAATACCTAATTACACTACAACCTTCCAATTGTTTGTTCCTTTCTATTTTGGTCGTGAGCTACTGTTTATAATTTATAAAGTACTGATAACATTATCTTCTGTATGTGACACCACATACTATGTTATCTACAATATAAATTAATTGAACAACTACAAATAAATGTAGATAATTTGACCAAATGTGATTCTTTATTCAAAATAAATGTCTACAAAAGCTTAGGCTTTCAGTATACACTCTAACACAATTATCATGGAATGTAGTAGTGATACTCTAACATCTATATCAAAAGACCCGGTATGGAATTATTTTCAAAGAGTTAATCCGAATAACAAAAATAATTTGATTTGTAACTTTTGTCAAAAAGTTACAAAAGGAGATATCAATCGTGCAAAACATCTTATTGGGGGGTTTTGAAATACTACGACTTGGAAAAAATGTCTGCCTCATGTATATGAAGAAATAAAAAATTTCATGGAAAAAAAGGTAAAGAAAAGCAATCCTTCTAAACTTGCGACATTGGACTTTGAGGATGTAAACCCTCTTGGTGATAATAATGATATGGATGATATTGGAGCTAAAGTTGTACCGCCTATAAGTACAAATACAAGTTCTAGATAAATGAATATGCAAAAAAAGGTCAAGATAAATAGGTCCAATGGATACGTATTTTGCTCTTAATGTGCAAAAAAATGTTGAAAGTAGAAAGGGTAAAGAGTGGCAAACTATGATAAATGAGGCATACAAGAAAGAATTGAGGGAAAAAACTTGTATGACTATAACTGAGTGGATGTCTGATGCGACAATTCTTTTTAATGTCGTTAACTATTCAAGCTTCAAAAGGATGTTGGACTTGGTTGGCCAATATGGTGTAGGTCTAAAAGGACCTAGTTATCATGAGGTGCAGGTTCTTTTTCTAAAAAAGGCTGTTGATAATATGACTAATGATTACACTAAGTCATGTGAAACAGAATGGGCAAAATATGGTTGTAATTTGATGACAGATGGGTGGACAGACAAAAGGCAGAGGACATTGATTAATTTTTTAGTGAATTCTCCTAAAGATTCAGTTTTCATCGAATCGGTTAATGCTTCTGATTATGCAAAAACTGAGGAGAAAATATTTCAGTTCCTTGATCGATTTGTAGAGTGTGTAGGAGAAGTAAATGTTATTTAAGTTGTTACGGATAGTGCAAGTAACAATGTGCTTGCTGGTAAGAATTTATTTAATTTTTTTATCATTATTCTTTTTCTTATATATGTTTAAATTATCTAGTTTTCTAACTTCTTTTGTAGGAAAATTATTAGAAGCAAAAAGGCCACACTTGTATTGGACTCCTTATGTTGCTCACTGCATCGACTTGATCTTAGAAGATATTGGGAAATTGCCTGATTTTAAAGCAACATTGAAGAAGACAATGAGTGTGAATACTTATATTTATGAACCCCGGCATGATAAATATGTTGAGGCAATTCACAAGACAAAAAGAGATTTGTCGGGCGGGTGTCACAAGATTTGCTACTACTTTTCTCACACTTGAAAGGATGCACCTACAGAAGCAAAATTTAAGAAAAATATTCATTTCAAATGATTGGACAGAGAGTAAATTGGCAAAAGAAGTAGTAGGGAAGAAGGTAACTAAAATCATCATGACACTTAGATTTTGGAGCAACATTGTGTATATTTTAAAGATATATGACCTTTTAGTTCGTGTTATGAGACTGGTTGATGGCGAAAGAAAACCTGCAATGGGCTATATTTATGAGGCTATGGATAGGGCAAAAGAAACAATTATGAAGGTCTTTAAGGAGAAAGAAAAGAAATACAAAGAAGTGTTTGAGATCATTGATAAGATATGGGAATGCCAACTTCATCAGCCTCTGCATGCTGCAGGACATTATTTGAATCTAGAATATTTTTATTCATACATAGATTCAAATATCTGTAGAGGAGTGGTGAATGGTTTGCTTGAAACTATGGAGAGATTGGTTTCAAACGTTGTTGAGCAAGATAAAATCACTGCCCAGCTCTCTGTGTATCGAAAGGTAGAAGGGCTATTTAGGAGGAATGTGGCAATTAGACATAGAAGAGCATTATTTTCCAGCATAATGGTGGGAATACTACGGAGCAAATACCCCAGAATTGTAAAAGTTTGCTATTAAAGTGCTTAATCTCACTTGTAGTGCTTCCGACTGTGAGCGCAATTGAAGTGTATTTGAGCAGGTATGTAATAAATATAAATGTATAGTACTATTAGTATGTTACTTTTATAAGTAGAGAATATTCTTTGTTATTTTATTATACTTAATGTGATTTTTTACATTTTGTAGATTCACAGCAAAAAAAAAGGAATAGGCTAGCTCAATAGCACTTAAATGATTTAGTATTTATGAAATACAATCATGCCTTAAAACTTCTGTATGATGCCCGTGATAAGATTGACCACATCTCTTTGACAGATATTGATAACAGTAATGAATGATCAGTAGGTAGAATGGATGGAGAAAGTGATAATGAAGAAGATGAGTTGGTTTTTGAAGGTGATGACTTGATGTGAGATGTCATTGTTAGGGCTAATGGAACTGAAGAGCCTGAATATTGTACTAGAGGAAAAAATATTGCATCCATGGCCTCTAGTTCACATATTAGGCCTAAATAAGTCGAGAAGAGAAATATATCTTCTTCTATGACTATGAGACACTCATCTCTAAGACATAGAGATGATGAAGAAGAAGAAATTGAATTTGAAGAAGAAGAAGAAGAATACAATGAGAATGATCTTGAGCTTGATGATTAATTTGACTTATTACGCTTGTTTTGATGAACTTCATTAGTTTATATTAGAAAGTTGAAAATTGAAAGTTTGAAACTTTTATTAATTTTATCATGGTGTTGTTTTACTTGTCATATTTGATATTTGCATGTGTGAAATATTAATAGTTATCATATTTGACATATTATATGAGTGTGAGTGGGTCAGTAGTATAATAATCAACCTCATGTTCAAGAGGCACGCGCCTCGGGCATGCCTCGCGCCTCGGGCATGCCTTGCGCCTCGAGCTCTAGGAGCTCTTTGCGCCTCAATGCGCCTCGTGCCTCTAACAACACTGCTCTTAGGAGACTTGTATTCATCTGGTTTCAGCCAGCATATTTGCATTATCATTTCTGTATGGAGGAGTCCTCCCTGGAACTCATCCAAGGACACTCATCCCGTACTGTTACCACACATACCCCTAAGCATCCAATTGTCATAAATAAATAAAAAAAAACAAACATGACTCAATGCATATCATAGATTACCAGTGAACATGCATAGTCTTATACTGTCTTTCATAAAGATCCCACTCAAAGCTTCAAGCTGTGCATTTACTATCAAGATATCATAAGCAATCAATGAAAATATCCAAGTATCATAAGGGAACAATGAAAACCTCTAAGTATCATAATGGAACAATGAAATCATCTACCTAACCACACCCATTCCCATTCCTTCCGATCTGTTTAGCATTTTTCAGTCAACACGAGGTAAAGGCACAATGAAAAACCAGCTTTAAACACTTCGAATCTATTAGGAAATTCCACTACCAAAACAAGAAATAGAAGTACCATGAAAAGCCATTTTAACCGCTTCAAATCTGTCGAGAAAATGTAACTAACATGAAAGAGTAAAGACCACCTCGGGATCGATTCAAAATCCACCAAATCTATCCCAGAAATCCAAAGCGATCACCAAGAATCAAGGACAACATCAAAATCAGTTCATCACTTACAAATCCATCCAAATTTCACAGCTATCTTGAAGAAACGAGAACCGCAATAGAAATAAGTTACCACTTACCAGAACAGAACCAACATCAAAACAATTCACAGCCTTCTCAAATTTGTTCAGAATTCCACTCCCAGCGCAAGAACCACAAGCACACAAAACAGAATCCAAACATCATCGAACCGAAGCCTCCACTCCCGTAATTAACTCCAGCATTCAGAGGAGCATTTCGTCAAGCAATACAAAAGCACCAAAACCTTTCGACACTCCCAAATCTGTTCCGGCAACTCAAATCCCTTACAAAATAACCCAACAACCTTCAAAATGAATCAACCACCGTCTCCCAAATCCCAAACAAAGAAAACAAAGCCGGGGAATAACTCCATTACGATCAAGGACCCATTCGGAATTGGTTGGGCCGCCTACATCTAATCCCTCCTTCGGAAACCCATACCTACTTAGAAGGTTATACTTGCCTCTTTCTTTTCTTGGTGTCGCTGTCGGGTGGGTAGGAGGAAGCATCGGCTGGCTCTGGTTTACTCCGGCAAAGGGTGGCGTCAAATCATTGGCGACGAGGTGATGCAGCTTCAAAGGGGTGGCAGACGGGAGAAACTCGAGAGAGGGTTAGCGGCGAGAAGAGTTTAGGCTAAGTAGTATATATAGGGTTTAATATTAAATTTTGGCTTAAATACCCAATCAACTTCCAATTTAATTGGGTGTTCAAACGGACTTTTCTCAGATTTCGCGAATCTATCCCCTCAAAATATGTTATATGAATTCGTTTATAAATCATGAAAAAATTTCTAAAAATTCTATAAAATAATTCTCTAATGGGCAACTATAATTTTATATTTATTTTTATTATTATTATTATATATTCAAAATTTCTTAATTTAAATCATTCGACACTAATGAAACCTTATATACACTTTCAAACATCCCGTCTTTTATAACTTGTCTAGATTTTAATTACCAAACATCTAGTCATTGTCAACCTCTTTAGATTTCAACTACCTAACATTTAGTCATTATCAACCTACCACATCTTCATCACTTGCAAAACATCTAGTATTTTTTTTCACTTGCCTAAAGTTCCATTAATCGACAAACATCTCATTTAACTTGACTTGTATGAACTTTCAACGCCAGCACCCATTGAACTTCTATATACAACTCCCTTGTTAGAATTTTTATTGTCAACACTTATTGAACATTCATCAATGTTAGCACGGAATTTCTAATTGTCAACTGTCCTACTAATCTTCATCCATTTAGATTTTTCTACTATTGAGTCTTAACCTATATGACATATTTAGTGAGTCTTAACTTATATGACATATTATTCAAATAGCGAAACATAAAATGGTCAAACTCATCGGGAGCGGGTTGCACCAACACAATAGTGTGTGTTTCTTTTGAATTGTATTTAGTTGAAATTATAGGATTTTATTCAATAAAAATGATTTGTTATTTGATTAAAAATATTTTAAATTTCTAAATCTTGAATTCTTTTGTAATAATTTCTTTATTGGAAGAATTTCAAGGTTAAATAGACATTATTATTGTTATGGATGCAGTGTAGATAGATCTAGTCAAATTCATGCTTGGGTTTATCTAGACAAATTCGATGAACCTAGATAAATTTATATGAAGCCGTTAGATAAAATGGATTTTTTTTCTCCAAAGGCTAGTTTAGATATGCATTGTAAAGGGGAATCTACCGTCTTTGAGAGAGGATATTTCTTCATCTACACGCAGAATTTTGAGAGAAAATTACTATGTTCAATTGTATATGCGGAAGATAATATTTTTCTCTTTAATTTGCCAACATTCAAACCATATAACTTCTAATCTCTTATGTTTTTCTTAAACGACTTTTGTAATGTATTTTTATATAGACAGTGTTTTCTTTTGGATATTTGGTGATTATTTTTTTTAAAAGAAAATATCCGAGTAGATTTTTTTTTAATTTTTTTCAGTTGGTATCTCATGGGACTAATTCTTGAAATGATTGGATGGTCTCACATATAAATCGAAAAGTGTTAATAGCGGTCGCTAGGGTTATAAATAAATCGAGCCGAGTCAGGTTTTGAGATGTTTAAACTTGTTTGATAAGATAACCGAGCTGAGCCGAGCCGAGCTTAAAATGAATCAAACTTTTAAAATGATTGTTCTAACTTGGCTTGGTTTATTTTTATGAGCTTGAGCTTAAACTTGATTCAAGTTTGACTTAAGCCTAGTTCGAGCTTGGCTTGAGCTTAATTCGTTTAGATGTTATTGATCTTTCAATTCAAGCTTGTTTGATTATTTAAAATTTTTATTCGTTTGATTAGTTATTGAATTTGATAATTTAAATTTTTTTTTTTTTATTTTATTATTTATTTAGCATGTTAAAAAAAGTTTTATTAATGAATATGGTTTGTGAATATTATTTTTCAAGTTTATTTGTTTAGTTTAATGAGCTGTTCAAATTTGTTTGTTTAATTAATCTTGTATATATTGAACGAACATAAATAATATTTTATTAAACTGAACAAAATTTGTCCATGAATACTTGGTTCCTTACCGCCCACTCATCAATCTATATAAAGAGAAATTCATCCGATGGAGCTTCTCTCTTTCTCGACGTCTGAAGTCTACTCTAAACCCTAATTCTCGGCAGGGTTATTTCTCAGTCATTAAATCCACGGGAATCTTGTTCAAACGGATCAGAAAGGGAATCATCATTTATTCGTAGATCTACGTTCTTCCTCTTCTGAAACGGGTGAGGTCTTTGTTGAATAAAAGTAAATGGAGAAGAGGTGGAAGAGGAAAGAGACGCTATTGTGAATGAGATTTTAGTCCCACATTGGAAGTTTCATGGCATGATAGTTGGTTTATATTAATTCACATATATTGAGGATGCGAACAAATGCATGGGGAGAGACTCTCTCTCACGTGTGGGTGCGCAGGGGGTGCAAATTCAGGGTCCGAATTGCGCCCTTGGATTTGCACCGAACCATGTTGACTCATGTGCGGGCACGACCTACGCGCGCCGAATGCCGGACCAGTCGGTGCAAAATTTGCCCAAGGGGAATAACTAATATTTTACCACGTAAACCTTTTACTACTGTGTAACTGATGCATGAAAGTCAAGATTAATGCAGAATCAAAACGGTCGAACGATAATGAGTGAAACGGTGGGCGACGTTTCACTACTCGACAAGTAATGGTCATTAATCAACCATTAACACTGTCGCTGATCTGAGCTCCTATATAAGGAGACTGCGATCACAGACAGAAGACACAACAACGCAAGCTTCTCTCCACTTTCATTCCCTCATCCTCTGTCGTGCAACTCCTGCTTGGTAGAGTGCCCGTAATAGCATTCGGATGTCACTCAGTTCGCCGTGACCACTAGTTCTTGGTGGAATCACGGTCAACCGTTGTATCTTGGGAAACATAGACGACTCGAGTAAATCTCGAAGCACTATCGGAGGTGGGGTAAATCTGTTTCAAGGAAACTACGTTAGTCGCAGGCCTCGGTCAGTTTTCCCGGTCGGTCACTTCATCCGCCTGGTCGGCCTCTTTATTCGCCTGACCTGTCTGCCTACTTCGCCCGGTCGACCTATCTGTTCGCCCGACCCATCTGCTTTGCCCAGTTGGCTTAACTGCTTAGCCCGACCTGCACCATGCCGCTCTGCTTGTCTGCTTTGACTGATCGGCCAGTCTGCGCTCGACCTGCCTGTTGGTGCGGGTAGCACTAACGGTCTAACCCAGGTTTTGATGAATGACAAATAGGTTAAGTTAGTTGTATTGTTGTCTGACACTTTGATCAAGTGTGCAGGAAAAGTCCAGCTAGGTCGACGGGCTGACCGGATAGCTGGCGAGAAGTCCAAGCGGGTCGACGGGCTGACCGGACGCTTGGCGAGAAGTCCAGACGGGTCGACGGGCTGACCGGACGTCTGGCAGGTAAGTGAGGTAAGTCACTGGAGGGGAGTGACTGTGAGGACGCGTTCCCGGGAAGGGGACATTAGGCGTCGATCCGGCTTAGATCCATTTCGGATGTCTAAGTCGAGATCGTGACTAGATTCCGGTCTCGGAAAGACGGAATCTAAGTCATACTCTCTTTATCTATCTGTTGAACTTTAACTGTGCTAACCATTTGTTTTACAGGATATATATTTGCCTCGGACTAACCTTGTTTTGCAGGAAAAAGGAGTCTTTCTGGAACAAGGTGGTCCGGGCGCCCGGAGGGGATCCGGGCGCCCGGAAGGGATCCGGGCGCCCGGAAGGCGAATTTTATCCAGACACCTCGTCGCTACGTGGAGCATCTTGATTTGAGCAGTTACGTCACACTCCAGGCGCCCGGAAGGGATCCAGGCGCCCGGAAGCCCCAGACAGGAGCTTCAGAATCAACTTTGACTGAGAACTCTTCTGCTGATCTTGCTGCTCGACGTTCAAGTGTGACGTCAACGACGCTCCGACAAAAGTGCTCTTCCGGTTTTTGTTTAATTTTTTCTTTGTCGGTATTGCTTTATTATTACTAGCATCTCCTGTACTTTTTCTGTAATCATATTTCGACTTGCTAGTGATTGCCCAACGAAAGTGGTCAAGGACCACGGGCCTTCGAGTAGGAGTCGTCACAGGCTCCGAACGAAGTAAAAATATTTGTGTCTACTTTATCTTTTTCCGCTGCGCTTAAACTCTTGTTTTTTCGAATCGATATTCACCCCCCCCTTTATCGAATCTAACGGTCCTACAAGTGGTATAAGAGTAGGTACCGCTCTGATTTGGTGCAACCACCAATCAGACAGGGGTGAATTTTTTTTATTAATTTTAAAACTGGTGTTTCGATAACTTAATATTTAACTAATCAATTTAAATTAGTGCAACACGAATCTAGTTTTTTTTTTATCTTTTTCTTCCCGCACTACTAATCCAAGACCAAGTCTTGGGATATTTTTTCTTGGTTATTTATGCACATAATGTCCCAACAAGAAGGATTCAAACACGATGCGACCTCCACTCTTCAACGGGACGACTTTCCCTACGAGAAGCGCATGGAGGTCTACCTCAAAACAGACTTCGACCGGTGGATGAGCATTACGAAACCTTACAAAATTCCGGTGGACACATCCGGGAATCTAGTGGATCCTGAAGACTGGACAGCAGATCTCAAGAAAAAAGCGTCAACAGAAAACAAAGCGATCAACACTCTACAGTGCGGACTAACAAGAGAAGAGCTAAACAGAGTCGGTCCACACAAGAACGCTAAAGAATTATGGGACAAACTGATCGAGCTGCACGAAGGAACAAGCGACGCTAAGGTAACAAAACGAGACCTGTTTTTAAATAAAATTTTTAATATAAAAATGCAGGAAGGAGAAACAGCGAATCAACTCCACGCGAGGATCAAGGACATCCTCAACGGGCTCCATGCGATAGGCCAACAAATGGAGAACAGAGACTTAATAAGGTACGCTTTAAACGCTTTTCCACGTAATAGTTTGTGGGCATCAATAGTGGATGCCTACAAAATTTCTAAGAATCTTTCTAAATTAAAATTGGATGAGCTTTTCTGTGAATTAGAATTGCACGAACAAACTAATGCTGGAGCCGAGAAAGGTGTAGCCTTATTTGCAGGTTCCTCCAAGAAAAGCAAGCCTGAAGTTGAAGAAGAATCTGACCAAGACTCCGAAAACGAAGAACACCTGGTGAACTTGGTAAGAAAAATATTCACCAGGAGAAAGAGGAGCTTCAGCAAAAAGGATCTTCAAAAGATCAGCTCTCCCTCAGAACAAAAGAACGTGACCTGCTACGGCTGCAACAAAAAGGGACATTACAAGAACGAATGTCCAAAACTAAAGTTCGACAAACCAAAGCCAACCAAAAAGAAGGCACTCAAAGCAACGTGGGACGACTCCTTGGACGAATCGGAGGAAGAAGAGCAGAAACATCAGAGCCACCTCACACTGATGGCCCGCGAAGCCGAAACAGATAACGAGTCGGAAGATAAAATGGGTCTGAACCCGAAACAAGCCACGAGTCCGTACTCGTTTCCGAAGGCCCGAATGAGGTATACTTTAATTTAAACAAAAATTTTTTTAGAATTATTTCCTGTTTAAATAGTAAATTAACTAAATTAGAAAATGAAAACAAATCACTTCTTGAGGAAAATCAAAACCTCAAGGAACAATTAAAGAATTCGAATCCAACTCAAGATCTAACACTTGAGGAAGAGAATTTATCATTAAAAAATGAAATAAACAATTTAAAAGAGATGTTAGAAAAATTCACAACAAGATCAAAAAATTTAGACTTAATCTTAAATAATCAAAAAGCATGTTATAATAAAACTGGACTAGGATACAAGTCGAATTCAAATAAAACCTTCAAATCATTAATAACCCAATACAAGTCAACCAATCTAGCTTGGGTTAAGCGTGTCTGACCACGCAAGTAGGACTTAATCAATATTATATACCTAAAGAAAAAATACATTATATAAAATTAAATAAACCAAATCAAAATCCAAAATACAAACCTAAATCAAATTCAAAATCTAAACAGAATTATCACCAAGTTAACTATAACTATAAAAAGAATCGACACAAGCCTAAAATCAAAACTTAAATTAATGGCCAATAATTCAGGGGGAGGCTCCAGAATAGCTGGCACCTCCAAAACTAACTTATCCGATAGGGTAACCCAAAATTTACCAACCCGGCAGGGTAATTAGGATTAGTTAAAAAGAGACCAAGTTTAACTTGAAACATGGTACTGGTGAAATTTTTTGGATGATAGTACGTTAGGGAAACTTGGGCATCGCATGTCTAGAAAGATATGGTTTCGATCTGGTGCATTTGGCCAAGTGGAACTGACCGAAGCTACCCTTAAACGAATCCTAACCAGTTAGACCAAGATTTAGTACTAAGTTCCGTGGATAGGACTATTCGGAAAACCTCGAAAGGTTAGTTACTTCTAATGATGTCCTTGTGACTCACCAAGCTTAGAAGTTTATCCGAAGAATGTCTATTTGTGGAAACAAAAGCTAAGTCTGAATCTAACACAAGTTAAAACAAAACTCTGTAATCAAACTAATTTCATCTCACAAAATCATAGGATTCCCTGATTGATAATATAGATCGGGTGAGATGAATAAGGCTTAAAAATTAATTTCAAAATTTTAATTTTAAACTTAAATTAATTTTAAAACTTAAAAATTAATTTCAAAATTTTAATTTTAAAACTTAAATTAATTTCAAAATTTTAATCTTAAACTTAAAAATTATATTCAAAATTCTAAACTTAAAAATTATTTTCAAAATTTTAATTTTAAAAATTAATTTCAAAACTTTAATTTTAAACTTAAAAATTAATTTCAAAATTTTAATTTTAAACTCAAAAATTATTTTCAAAACTTTAATTCTAAACTTAAAAATTATTTTCAATTTTAAACTTAAAAATTATTTTCAAAATTTTAATTTTAAACTTAAAAATTATTTTCAAAATTTTAATTTTAAAACTTAAAAATTATTTTCAAAATTTTAATTTTAAACTTAAAAATTAATTTCAAAATTTTAATTTTAAACTTAAAAATTATTTTCAAAACTTTAATTCTAAACTTAAAAATTATTTTCAATTTTAAACCTAAAAATTAATTTCAAAATTTTAATCTTAAACTTAAAAATTATTTTCAAAATTCTAAACTTAAAAATTATTTTCAAAATTTTAATTTTAAAAATTAATTTCAAAACTTTAATTTTAAACTTAAAAATTAATTTCAAAATTTTAAACTTAAAAATTATTTTCAAAATTTTAATTCTAAACTTAAAAATTATTTTCAATTTTAAACTTAAAAATTATTTTCAAAATTTTAATTTTAAACTTAAAAATTAATTTCAAAATTTTAATTTTAAAACTTAAATTAATTTCAAAATTTTAATCTTAAACTTAAAAATTATTTTCAAAATTCTAAACTTAAAAATTATTTTCAAAATTTTAATTTTAAAAATTAATTTCAAAACTTTAATTTTAAACTTAAAAATTAATTTCAAAATTTTAATTTTAAACTCAAAAATTATTTTCAAAACTTTAATTCTAAACTTAAAAATTATTTTCAATTTTAAACTTAAAAATTATTTTCAAAATTTTAATTTTAAACTTAAAAATTATTTTCAAAATTTTAATTTTAAAACTTAAAAATTATTTTCAAAATTTTAATTTTAAACTTAAAAATTAATTTCAAAATTTTAATTTTAAACTTAAAAATTATTTTCAAAACTTTAAGTCTAAACTTAAAAATTATTTTCAATTTTAAACCTAAAAATTAATTTCAAAATTTTAATTTTAAACATAAAAATTATTTTCAAAATTCTAATTTTAAACTTAAAAATTATTTTCAAAATTTTTTTTCAAAGTTTTAATTTTAAAACTTAACTCCAAAACCCAAAAAAAAAAAAAATGTAGTAAAAAACCAGGGGCGGGCGCCCCTGGTATTCCCCTCCGGGGCGCCCTAAATCAACCCCGGGCGCCCGGAGCTCCCTATAAATAAGGGGCAGCAGGCGCCCCCAATTTTTGCACCACTCACTCTCACTTTTGCCAAGGTTCACTTCGAACCTCAGCGCGAAAGTACTTTTAACTAAAATTTTCTTACGGTGAAGACGCTGTCGCGATTCAACCGAGGTCGTCAGATCTATATTTATCGATGGCTCCTCGGTAAAACCTCTTCCCCTATCTGAAATTTTATTTGAAATTATCTTTGCAAACTCTCTTAGAATATCTTTTAAACAGTAAGAAACGAACAAATACTGGTGCTGGACCCTCCAATGCTAGTACAGACCCTAGCTTTCCCACAGACGAACTTAGGATTAAGTTTGAGTCCACCATTTATAAGGCCATAAGGACTACCTGCATAGATAGATCGTTCTTTCTAAGGTCATGTCCCTCTGCTTTAGAAGTTATAGGCTACTATAACTTAACGAACCTTGTCGAATGTACCAGTCCAATAAACGTAAGTCTGTGTGCCGAATTTTGCAATAACCTAGTAAAAGTAGACGATTTCACCTATACCACTAGGGCAGCAGGCACTGATATTGTATTTTCCCCTACGACTATCCGAGAGTTTTTAGAGTTGCGTCCATCTACTTGCTCCTTTTTGTGCTATCCTCCGAGGGATCTACCGTTCGAAGATCCCTACTCACATATTACTCTCGATACGATTTATTCGTATTTTTTCGGGGGAGAGAGAGATCCCACTGTGACACAGTTTAGGTCAGTAGAACTTCGAGTCCAGGACTACGCTCTTTATAGGGTTGTAGTCCTTTGCATTTTACCACTGACTACTCGGGACATCGCTGTGATACGCCCATTCCATTCGTTCTTACTTTATGCCCTGATTCATAGGTTAGACATTGACATTAGCCTACACATCTTCTCCACCATCATCTATTCAGCTGGATTTGTGATTGACAGTCGAGTCCATATACCATTTGGTCACATTCTGACAGCCTATATGTCCTCGTTGCACATTGATGTCACTAGGGGAGACGTTGCCCATATGACCGAGTTCGATGTTATAGCCGCTCGAAACTTTTCCCTAGCCGGTATCCACATAGATAGAGATGACGGGACTATGTCTTGGCGGAGGGGGGCACAGCACCAGCCCGATCCAGACGCACAGGTGGACGAGTTCATGCTCGCACTATTTCCAGAGGAAGCCGCACCGGCTCCACCACCACCCCCAGCTCGAGCACCACGACACGCTCCCCGCACTCTAGCCGACCGTATGACCGGACTAGAGAGAGCTATGGCGAGTCTCCAACAGGAGAACTCTGATTTTCATCGGGACATGCGGCAAGAGGTTGTCGAGTTACGAGCTGCCGGAGTCACCCGACACACTGAGCTGATGACACTTCTTCGATCCTTGGGATCTGGACCACCCCCTTCATCATCTCAGTAGCCTTAGTGATGACCTACTTCTGTAGCTACACTACTTGTAAAATATTTTGGATTTATCTAGTGGCATTTCAAACTTACATTGAATATGTTCTATCTTAATAGGCTAGGATCTTTCGAAAATACTTTCAAAAATGATTTTACCAACTTATAGGCTAAACTTGTTTGTTTTCAAACTTTTCATTTTTAGATTTTCAAAAACAGTTTTGGCCTTAGACTAGTTTTGAATCCTTAGAAAGCATGTATCCATAGGACTAGTTTTTGAGCATCTCACCAACACCTTAAGTTTACCTTGCTTGTGTTTGATAAACATAGAAAGGGGTGAGATGCATAGGCCAACTGTCTGGACTTAAGATGCTTATTTCAGTGCATCAGCATAAGTCTGGACGTTAAATACAATTCAGATATTAATCAGATTAAAGTTCATCAGTCAAGTCAAACACTGATTGATTATAATTAACTTAATCTGACTAACCAAGTGAAAGCTACTATCTTTTGATAGTTAGTTAGTACCTAATTGGTTAGACAGCTGGTTAAAGTTAAGTATCAAATTCAGGGGGAGAAATAAAACTACTTTAGTTTTCCAAATTGAATTTTAAACTTAATTTTGAAAATCAAAGTTTAAAAACACCTTGTTTAAAAATTGTGAAATTTTTTACAAAAATTTGAAAGTTTGAAAGGTTTTGAACTTTGAAAATTTGATTTTGAAAAATAAATTTTACAAAAACATTCTAAAAATATGATCTTACTTTTACCAATATCCTTTGAAAACTAAAAGTAAAGATTTAAATTTAATTTAACTTTACTTTGAATATTGTCCTGAATCTAGTTCTTAAAATTTGATATTTTGATTTCAAGATTAAATTTTACGAAAAAATTAGTTTACAAACTAAGCTTCTCAAACTCATTTTCCTTGATTTTGAAAATTGAATCTTTTACAAACTTAGTGTTTAAAAGTAAATTTTAATTAGTTTTAAACAAAATAGGTTTTTCAAACTTAGTTTTGGAATTTTTGGTTTTGAAAACTTATGTTTGAAAAAGCGTTTCAAAGTTGAAACTTGTTTTAAATATTTTGAAATTTAGACCTTATACACTTATGTTTGTAAATTTAAATCTTGAAATTTTTCTAAAAGCTAAAAACTACTGCTTTATACAAGTTTTCAAAACTTTATACTCCCCCAAGTCAACTTGATCTTTTCTTGGATTGAAAAATTGTACTTTTGTCCTTAAATTCTGAACTATGATTGTTTAAGTGTTATTCAGTAACTCTACACTATGATTGTTTACCCTTGTTTTTTTTTATGAATGCCAAAGGGGGAGGAGGGTTAGGTGGTTAAGTTAGCTAAACCAACAAACTGACTTTAAAACCACACAAATGCATGTTGTTTCGTACATATGCTTTCACTAACTTAACCAGGTTGTCATTCCATCAAAAAGGGGGAGATTGTTGGTGCGGGTAGCACTAACGGTCTAACCCAGGTTTTGATGAATGACAAATAGGTTAAGTTAGTTGTGTTGTTGTCGGACACTTTGATCAAGTGTGCAGGAAAAGTCCAGCTAGGTCGACGGGCTGACCGGATAGCTGGCGAGAAGTCCAAGCGGGTCGACGGGCTGACCGGACGCTTGGCGAGAAGTCCAGCTAGGTCGACGGGCTGACCGGATAGCTGGCGAGAAGTCCAAGCGGGTCGACGGGCTGACCGGACGCTTGGCGAGAAGTCCAGACGGGTCGACGGGCTGACCGGACGTCTGGCAGGTAAGTGAGGTAAGTCACTGGAGGGGAGTGACTGTGAGGACGCGTTCCCGGGAAGGGGACATTAGGCGTCGATCCGGCTTAGATCCATTTCGGATGTCTAAGTCGAGATCGTGACTAGATTCCGGTTTCGGAAAGAAGGAATCTAAGTCATACTCTCTTTATCTATCTGTTGAACTTTAACTGTGCTAACCATTTGTTTTACAGGATATATATTTGCCTCGGACTAACCTTGTTTTGCAGGAAAAAGGAGTCTTTCTGGAACAAGGTGGTCCGGGCGCCCGGAAGGGATCCGGGCGCCCGGAAGGCGAATTTTATCCAGACACCTCGTCGCTACGTGGAGCATCTTGATTTGAGCATTTACGTCACACTCCAGGCGCCCGGAAGGGATCCAGGCGTCCGGAACAGCATATAAAAGAAGCCCCAGACAGGAGCTTCAGAATCAACTTTGACTGAGAACTCTTCTGCTGATCTTGCTGCTCGACGTTCAAGTGCGACGTCAACGACGCTTCGACAAAAGTGCTCTTCCGGTTTTTGTTTAATTTTTTCTTTGTCGGTATTGCTTTATTATTACTAGCATCTCCTGTACTTTTTCTGTAATCATATTTCGACTTGCTAGTGATTGCCCAACGAAAGTGGTCAAGGACCACGGGCCTTCGAGTAGGAGTCGTCACAGGCTTCGAACGAAGTAAAAATATTTGTGTCTACTTTATCTTTTTCCGCTGCGCTTAAACTCTTGTTTTTTCGAATCGATATTCACCCCCCCCCCTCTATCGAATCTAACGGTCCTACACTGCCGATACGCCTGGCCTATCTGCTTCGACCGATCGACTAGTCTACGCTCGACCTACCGATACGCTTGGCCTATCTGCTTCGTTCGATCGGCCAGTCTGCGCTCGACCTGTCGTTACGCCCGGCCTATCTGCTTCGCTCGATCGACCTGACTGCTTCGACCGACTTAACTGACACCCGACCTGTCTACTTAGACCAGTCTATCCGCGCTCGACCTGGCTGCTTCGCCTGACCGGCTTGTTTCCCTGTCAACTCGCCCGACCTGCCTCTCGCCAGGCCTTTCTGCTCGCCTGATCGTACTATTCGATCACTCTGGTTGGACAGCTGATATGTCCGATCGGCCCGCCTATCTCTTGACTGCTCAACTCGAAAATACAAACCTGCTTCTCAACAGATCTGTCCGCTCGATGACTGAGTTTGATCAGTCGCTCTTCGGCACGTTGCAGAAACCAGTCCCTGCTGGTAGCCTGAGATTATCCGCTCAGGTCATCTCGATTGTAAGTTGAATTTAGATTTTGTAATTTTAAATTCAGCTAAGTCTCCAAAAATCTCCAGCAATAGATTGAATTGTCGAACAGTCTGCAATCGCGTGCAATCTCCTTTTCTTCATTCTTAACTCGATGGCTTCTTCGATCTTTCGCAGAAATGTTATGATTTCGATGCTTTTGGAGTGTAGAGGTAAGGTTTGGAGGTATCGAGCATGTCATCTATTTGTCTGATGGTGACCAACAGTAACAACCAACAATGGACCATGGGTGGGTCATCGCCCCTCGCCCATGCTGGAATGGGTTCGCCAGCATTGGCCAACCAGCCTCCACATCTTCGACCCCCTCTTCCCCCGGGTTTGTCCCCTTTTCAGAGTCTTTTCCACTCCCAAACGCAGGCCCAAGTTCAGCTGCATGTCCACTCTACCTTTCAGATCCAAATGGGTTCCCAAGCTCAACTTGGTCATCTTGGAACCTCCTCCCCCTCCTTCTCCACCCCCGGCATATCCGAAGGCATCAAACGACTGCCCCTTCAGAAGTGTCCAGCGCCTATTGTTATGTCTACTAGTCCTGGCATCAAGGCCGCAGATATAACTGCTGCCATTAGGAGGAAGAAGCAAAGTAACTACCTGATCGAGTCGCAACTCTCTTGCCTGAGTCGACCCTCTACACTCAGTTGCTGGAGTTTGAATCTCGAGTTGATGCAGCCTTGACTAGGAAGAAAATTGATATTCAAGAAGCTTTGAAAAACCCACCTTCCATCCAAAGGACGCTGAGGATTTACATCTTTAATACTTTTTCATATCAGACCCGGTCTATCCATGACCCTAAGAATGCAGAGCCTCCCTCATGGTCACTAAAGATCGTTGGACTAGGGTATATTCTCCTTAGCTTTTAGTTTGTATCCCAAACCTCTCTTGCCATTGAACATCTCTTATCTCCCTAAACCTAAATTTTGCTTTCTAGACCCTTGGACACTATTTACCAGTTTGTCAAAGGTATTTTTTAATTTATCAAGTCTTAACCTCAAGACTTAATTTTCTATCCTTAAATCATTAAATTTTAATTTTTTTCTTTATTTCCTTGAATATTCTTATTTTTAGGCACATATCTAATTTGTTTTGGTGAAGGGGAGCCTTGACGCAACGGTAAAGTTGTTGTCATGTGAACAAAAAGGTCGCAGGTTTGAATCATGGAAACAACCTCTTGCAAAAAGCAGGGTAAGGATGCATACAATGGATCCTTCCCCGGGATCTCGCATGACGGGAGCTTTGTACATCGGGCTACCCTTTTTTTATCTAATTTGTTTTGGTTTCTTGCCTAAACCATTTTATACTTTCTTATCCTTGGGTAAGTTAGTCCTAACATGAAAATATTTATAATTTTCCCTATATTTTTCATGTTTCATATTTTCATGATAAATCACATTAATATGATAGAAATTATTTCTAACATGTTTTTTTATCATGATTTAAATTCAAAGCATTATTAACTAATGGTACTTTAGTTTTTCCCTTGGAAGCCCCTCCCTTGACTTGAGCTTGCTTCTTTGACGTTTCTTTGATGCTTCCCCCTTGGGCATTGATTTCTATAGTGACCCTTCTGATTGCACAAGAAACACATGATATGCTCCTTTCCCTTTTATATATGGGTTTGGCATCTTTTGATTTTTCTTTGACCTTAGTTGTCACTTGACCCTTATTCTTAGTCAATTTTGGACACTTACTCTTATATTATTCATTCTTCCTACACTCAAAACAAAATATATGATCTTTATTTTTACAAATTAAAATTTTCATACCTATTATTGTAGGAGTAGCACATGAATCTTCTTTATTTGATCCGGAAGCAAAAGGCTTCTTCTCATTCCGATGTTGATGAATACCACTTCCCCTCAATCCTAAAGGTGGATGCCTCTTCGACTTCATCTTCGGATGTTGCGCATCTCTCAACGTCCAAAACCTCTTATTTTTTACCTAATGAGTTTTTCTCTTTGGATTTTGCTTCATTTTGTATCGAGGTTGGATCTTCATGAAGTTTTGCTAACTTGCTTCATAACTCCTTATCATCTTGAAACTCTCTAATTTTGCACAAGATGGTGCTTAGTAATAGATTAACCAATAATTTGGTTACTTTTTTATTATCCTTGCATCTCTTGATTTACTCCACTCTCCATTTGCCCTTTGAACCTCTTGGAGTTTCAAAACCCTCCATTAGCGCAAACCATAACTCTATCTCCATCATAAAGTAATTTTCTACCTTTGATTTCCAAAGATCAAAGATTCCTAATCCAAATGACGGAGGTATTTGGATATCATATCTGAATCTATCTTGACACTCCATTTTTGAACTTGAGCTCTTTGAATGCTAATTTCTTGACTTTGAAATTAGGGCTTCAAGCTTCAATGTCTTCTTCTTCCTCTAGCTCGTTACTCTCTCGACAATTAGTTCAATGAAGAGTGGTCTCGTTTTGATATCACATGTTAGGACACTCTGGGAGCTAGGGGCAATTGCTTCATCTTTTTAATTTGTTGTAGTGGAAAAACTTGAAGCAATCCTAATGGTCAGATTTACTTAGTATCCATCTTCTTAAGATGACTAATCTAAGGATTCACATAATACACACACTTCACAATAAAAAATACTCCTCGAAAATAATCCAGAGGTGGAGAATGTTAGTACCCCGAAGTAATTTTGATGTGGTCAACTAAATTCAGTTAGATCCTGTTGTGTTTGATTCTTGTGTCTAACTGTGCAGGAGCTTAGGAACACAATAAATCGAGCTGAAGACGCACCTAGTGAGAATGATGGCATGGGAAGGGAGTTGACGGGCTTGGTGCATCCGAAGAACAATATACTATGAAAGAGTACACAGGTGGACGAGAAGGATGTGCGCGGCGGTCCAAGGGATGAGAAGCCGGGAAGGAAGGCTGCTCGAGGAGAAGATTGGAGTTGGGTTCGCATGAGCTCAACTCCGATTAGCCGTAGAATCACCTACGCGAAGAACTACGCGAAGAGGTCAATGTTGAGCTGAGTTACCCTGTGAAAGGCGCCTTCTATGGCTGGAAGGCACCTTCGATGAACAGTATGAAGGCGCCTTCCAGCCTTTAAAGGTACCTTTCGATAGTCGTTAGCCGCGAATAGAGTTTTATCTGCAATGGATAAAACTTATCCGATGGAAGGTGCCTTGGATCTTATTGGAGGTGCCTTCAAGATGCAGATAGAGTTTTCCAGGAACTTTAAAAATACTTCTGGATCTAAGAAATAATCAACAACTCCTGTATTCATTTCCTAGCTTATTTCTGAGCATTTAAAGAGTGTAAGAGGCCTCTTCGCCTTTAACAAAAGAAATTTTTTTAGTACTTTTATTTGCCTTGGATTAACAACCACCTACGTTGTAACCAAGTAATTTCTTAGTCTCTTTTATTTTTAGTTGTTCAATTTCTTTTGTTATAATTGTGCTATTAATCTAAGTTGGAAGATTGGAAAAGTTAATTTTTGTTATATAGGTAATTCATCCCCTCTTGCCGGCCCTGCTGCGCCAACAGAGAAACCACATACAAGCTCATAATAAGAAAATACAATAAGAAAATGAATACACAATATAATAAGTACCTTGCTTGATATCTTGTAGCTTGTGTTGGACCGTTGGGCCGGTTAGAAGAGTTGGTAAATAACCTGTCAATTAAAAACAAACAACCCTTCCTCGAACGATTAAGCTAACACTTGTAAAATGAATTAAGCAGATAAATAAGAGCATAAAAGAAAAGACGAGGCACCAGATGTTTACTTGGTTACAACCGATGTGGTTGTTAATCCAAGGAAGATTAAGCTCAAAAACTCCTTCAGGCGGAGAAGCCTCTTACAGCGTTTAGGCACAGAAAACAGAAGCTTAACTACAACTAAAGCATACAAGTGTTTGGAAATAGAATGATCGTGATTATTGCAAAGCTTCTGGACCAAGGCTATATTTATAGCCTTGGTCGGGGCGCCTGGAAGGGTTCCGGGCGCCCTGGGGGGATAAAACTTTATCCCCCAACGTCCAGAACGCAAAAGAAGCGTTCTGGTCAAACTTCAGGTTCCGGGCGCCCCAGGCTGTTCTGGGCGCCCCGGACAGTTCCGGGCGCCCCGGACAGTTCCGGGCGCCCCGGAGCCAAAAGTCAACCCAGTTGACTTTTGGTCCGTGCTCTCTTCTCCGGTTCAGCTCGCCTCTGGTCCGGGTCTTTCTGCTCCGGCTCCGCTTGCTTGGGTGATCTCTGACATCCGGAATAGGGCTCACCCGAACCCGTCTTCCGGTCTTCTCGAGCGTGCTTCCCTCCGGCTTCTCGTCCCTCGGAATTGCCGCGTGTCCCTTCTCGTCCACCAGCGTACTCATCTGCAGACTTCGTCCCTCGGTCGCACCCCGTGCCGACCTTCGCGCTAGCTGCGTCTCTTGCTCCCCGAGCAATCTTCCGCTCCGGCTTTCGTACCTCGGAACCACCACACGCACTTCCTTCTCATCCGCCGGTGTACTCTTCCGCAGCACCTCGTCCCTCGGACGCACAGCGTGCCGTCCTTCTCGCTAGCTGCGTCTTCCGCTCGAGTACCTGTGCTCCTAAGCTCCTGCACACCTAGACACAAGGTTAGAAACAACGCAGGACCTAACTTAACTTGTTGATCACACCAAAACAATCTTGGGGTTCCAACAATCTCCCCCTTTTTAGTGTGATCAACCCAAGTTAAGCTAGGGTCAACACAGATATAAAATAAAATTAAGTCAATTAACTTAATTTGCAATTTAAGTGCAAAAGGGTAGAAAAAATTAGATTTCAAAAAAAAATTAATTTTCAATATTTCTACCTCCCCCTAGACTTATACTTTCTCTTCTCCCCCTTTGATCACAATAAAAATGGGGTTTAAAAAAAATCTAAGGGTTAAAGACTTAGAAAAAAATATCTCCAAAAAAATTTCTAAATCAATCAAAAAAAATTTCTAAGTCATTAAGAGCAATTTCGAGAATCTTTGAAAATTTTGTAATAATTTTCACAAAAAAAATCATTCTAAGCCCAAATATATATGCAAGAAAATTTATTTAATTGTTGTTCTAATGCTCTTTATCAACAGGATTTAAATTTCCATTTTAATTTATCAAAACTTCTTAAATCACACTGTTTCAAATTTAAGGCCACAAATATTAAACATGCAACAATTTGTATCATGTTAATTTCTATTATTTTTTGAATTTCAACTTCACAAAAATATTCAAATAGCATAAATTCTAACTTGATAAAAGTCCTCAATAATATAAAAAAAATCTTTCGGCAATGTGCAAAATTCGTTTGAAAGAATATTTTGTAATTTGCCAGAATTTTTTAACAATAAGAATTTGCAGGAATCTATTAATAATAGATTTCTTAATCCGAAAATATTTTTCGATGAATCAATTTCTAATTCATAAAACTTTTTCAATAAAGTAATTTGTAATTCCAAATTTTTAGGATCAGAAAAAGTTTTCGATAATATTTCTAAGTTGCATAATTCTTTCGAAAAACTTCTTTGTGATTCACAAAAGTTTTTTAGCAAAGTTTCCAACTTGCAAAATTCTATTGTTAAGATATTTTGAAATTCGAAGAACTCTTTCGATAATATTTCAAATTTGCAGGATAAGTTTGACAATTGATTTTCTAATATAAAAAACTCTTTCGATGATTCGTAAAAATTTTCAGGCAATTCTTCGATTGAATCATTCAATTGATCAGAGGTTCGAGTCCATACCTGACTTACTTTGTCAGTAATTGATTCTCCCCCTATCGAGTTGCTTTCTTCCGAAGATTCTCCCCCTTCATCGATCTCGGGATGTACTTCGGCTGTTGTAGTACTTACCTCGATTTCGGACTCTTCTGTCGGTGGCTCGGTGTCTATTGAGGTGTCAGCTTCTAAAGGTTCTTCGTAGAGCTGCAAGAACTTTTCCCAAAGTTCTTTTGCGCTTTCATAATCTGCGACTTTTTTGAAATCTTCCTTTGGTATTACATTCAGAAGATAATATTTTGCCCGCCCATTTGCCATTGACTCCTCATGTTGCTTTTCGTTCCAGAGGCGTAGATCGAGTCTTTCTCCGTTCGTGTTCTTTGGTTCTTCATAACCAAATTTCATTATTAAAGAAATACCAGAATCTGAGTTAAGGTATACCTCCATGTTTTGTTTCCAGATGGAAAACTCCCCCTCGAATGCAGGTGGGTAGTCGCTAGCTCCGGCCATCGTTTTTGTTGCGTCAGACGGCGGTTAGTCCTTCTGAGGTGTACTCGGCTCTGATACCACTTGTTGGACCGTTGGGCCGGTTAGAAGAGTTGGTAAATAACCTGTCAATTAAAAACAAACAACCCTTCCTCGAACGATTAAGCTAACACTTGTAAAATGAATTAAGCAGATAAATAAGAGCATAAAAGAAAAGACGAGGCACCAGATGTTTACTTGGTTACAACCGATGTGGTTGTTAATCCAAGGAAGATTAAGCTCAAAAACTCCTTCAGGCGGAGAAGCCTCTTACAGCGTTTAGGCACAGAAAACAGAAGCTTAACTACAACTAAAGCATACAAGTGTTTGGAAATAGAATGATCGTGATTATTGCAAAGCTTCTGGACCAAGGCTATATTTATAGCCTTGGTCGGGGCGCCTGGAAGGGTTCCGGGCGCCCTGGGGGGATAAAACTTTATCCCCCAACGTCCAGAACGCAAAAGAAGCGTTCTGGTCAAACTTCAGGTTCCGGGCGCCCCGGGCTGTTCCGGGCGCCCCGGACAATTTCGGGCGCCCCGGAGCCAAAAGTCAACCCAGTTGACTTTTGGTCCGTGCTCTCTTCTCCGATTCAGCTCGCCTCTGGTCCGGGTCTTTCTGCTCCGGCTCCGCTTGCTTGGGTGATCTCTAACATCCGGAATAGGGCTCACCCGAACCCGTCTTCCGGTCTTCTCGAGCGTGCTTCCCTCCGGCTTCTCGTCCCTCGGAATTGTCGCGTGTCCCTTCTTGTCCACCAGCGTACTCATCCGCAGACTTCGTCCCTCGGTCGCACCCCGTGCCGACCTTCACGCTAGCTGCGTCTCTTGCTCCCCGAGCAATCTTTCGCTCCGGCTTTCGTACCTCGGAACCACCGCACGCACTTCCTTCTCATCCGCCGGTGTACTCTTCCGCAGCACCTCGTCCCTCGGACGCACAGCGTGCCGTCCTTCTCGCTAGCTGCGTCTTCCGCTCGAGTACCTGTGCTCCTAAGCTCCTGCACACCTAGACACAAGGTTAGAAACAACGCAGGACCTAACTTAACTTGTTGATCACACCAAAACAACCTTGGGGTTCCAACAGCTTGTAGATGCCTCTTAGTCATTTGGAAAGTGTAGCAACACTTATCTTCCAAGGGCTCAAGAATTGGCGGAGAATGTGCAAGAGAGATGACTTCGAAAAAGTCCACAAAAACTTGTTTCTAGGGTTCTTCAACGCATCCCAATCGATTAGGTTCGCTCATAATCGATTGTTACGTAAGATTTACCCATTTAACCTACAGAACAACTCATTTTTTGAAACCCTAATCGATTGGTGAGTCATCCCAATAGATTTAAAGAGCCTTAATCGATTATGCAACTCTCTGTTTGCTCATGAAAAAACCTTAATCGATTAACGTAATTTATTATGACTTCTTAATCGATTTCCCCAATCTATTCTTCCTTCTCGCGACAAAATATTGTTTAATCGATTGACCCAATCGATTAGTAGTAGCTGAATCGATTGGGTCAATCAATTCAACCATTATTTTCATGATTTCTCTTCAGGAAGCTACCAATTGATTAGGAATCCATCCTAATCGATTGGAGCGGTCCTAATCGATTAGGATCGACCCAATCAATTTACAAATCGATTTGGACTTTTTCAGTGTTCTCGCAAGAACCTCCTAATCGATTACCTAATAGATTAACTTAGGACCAACCAATCGATTGCCTAACCCTGACCTATTTAATCCAAGTCTAGGGTTTCTTTGCCCAACATTCAGTCAGCCATGACCTGTTGGGACTTTCCCACCAAGTGTCCGGTCAACCTTTGACCAACTTGGACTTTGCCAACTTTCCGTTAAATTTTCGATCACTAAGTGCGGTCCTCCTTGACCCACTTTAATTTTCTTATTGTCTAACCACAGTTAGGACTTTCCTTTTGCCAATGTGTGGTCCTCCCAAACCCACTTGATTTCTCTTTCACACATTGTCAATTATTTGGTCAACCTTGACTTACTTGACTTCTTCTCACATATTGTTCAAACATCGAAACTCATGCTCGAATCCATTCGAGTTTAGTCAAATTGGTCAACCTTGAGCTAAAGATGATTACACCAACATGGACAACCGAAAATCAAAATTAGATTAGGACAACCCCCGATCAGACCGTTTATCAATTGATCGAATAAGAGGTCCGGTCAACTGATAAAGAGGTATAAAAGAAAGCGCGACCAGAGGCTTTAATCATCCAATTCAATACCCTCTCCAACCTTCGTGCTATGCAAAAGCTCCATCGCTATGCCGTTGTGCCCCTCCGAAAATAAAGCTCTACTTCAATCTATTTTTGTTGGCAATCGTTAATTTTTTTTTTCTTTTGTGCTTTCAACCAAAAAGGGATGGTAAACTTGTCACCACGTCTTATATTTTGTAAGAGATGCATCTTTGCCTTTGAAAGAGAAAAATAATTAACAATCATGGACCTTCGATTAACAATCATGAACCAAATAAAAAAAATACTTTTGCTGTGTTTTTATATTTCCGCTGCACTCATACTTTGAGATTTGAAAAGAAAAGAAGTGTTTTCTCAAAAGAAATGAGATTTTAAAAAAGCGCTATCTTCTAGCATTTTCATCGATCCTACTGTTTCAGCTATTATGGTGCTTTATTTAAAAGAATTACCAAAAATTGTCATTTGAAGCTATGTATGGATTAGTAGAGACACCATAAACTCATTAGTGGCATTGGAATATATTTTATGGAGTTTTAGACAATTATAGTGTTTTTGACAAAACACTTTGATGGACAAAAAATCTATAAATTGTCTATACAATACCAGATCATGGATGGATTAGTGGAGATATTCTAAACTGATAGTGGATTAATTAATGGAGGTATTTTAAATTCATTAGTGGCCTTAGAATACTTTGACGGGCAAAAGCTTACCAAATTGGTCATCCAAAACTATAGATGAATTGATAAATGTATTGTAGACTCATCAACAATCTCATATATTTTTTGGGTGAGTTTTAGACCTGTCCTCTCAAGATGGTACGATGATTAAGATATGAAATATTACCATATGAGATTTTGAGATCAAAATTCGACATGTCTGAGCATATCCTCCTCTATGTCTTAGTCAATTACACTAATACCTAGTAGCAGTAATTTACTTCCTTCCTATTATCTTAAGAATGACGAGGACATTGATATCAACGAATTATTTTTACTTTCGTTTTTTTTTTTTTTTACATTCATGGATGGAGGGCTTGATGATGCATAGTTCACTTCAGGGGATACATTGCTTGCTGTGAGAGCAATTTGAGAGAAGGGTTCTTTTATTTTAGCATCTCACTTTAATGAAATTCTTTGGTAAATATGAAGCTACAATGTGCATATTGGATATTGTAAATTTAAAATGTGAAATTGTTGATACTTCCATTTTCTACCATATAAAAGCATAGAGCAAGTTACCACAATGCATTTATATCATCGCTCAATTAAAATCAACTAACATCCAAAATACAAGCCATTTTTCTCTTGATCTTACCTTCACCGTAAACCATAAGACCATGCGAGTTGATTATAGGAAACTCTTTATACACAATTTAAATTTTAGAGCCAATAAATAATATTAAAGATAAAAAAAAAAACAAAGGTAGACATGATGGGATAGGCTAGACGATTTAGATTTTAGCATAGCAGTATTCTGTGAGCTGAGAACCCTTTTACTAGGGAGCAGCCTTATGCTGGGCCTGGGCCCACAATCTAAGGCTGCCCTCAACTGCCGTCACGTAGACGTAGGTAATTTGGCTGGAGTCGCTGTAAAAGAAAAGTGCTTATTTGTTAATTTAAGAAAAAGGAGGATGAGATGAGATGAGATGAGATGACAGCCATAGTCACCCATCCCCTTCCTCCCTTTCACTTTGACGACTGACTGCTCAAGTCTTCCCTGATCCTGATCCTGCTCCTCCTCTCCCTAGCCCTAGCCCTAGCTCTAGCCCTAGCCTCCCCCGATCTCCACTCCAACCGCCCGGAAGTAGCTCCAAATCGATCACCACCACCGGATCTCCGACGGAGTGATGGCGACCGCCGCGGCCAGTGGCGACGGCCAGGAGAAGGTGATCGCGGTGGCGAAGCACATCGTCAGCAGCCTCGCCTCATCCAAGAACACCGCCGAAGACATGATCCGCATACTTTCAGGCTTCGACAATCGCCTCTCCACCATCAATGACCTCTTCCCCCCTTCCGCCGCCGATGACGGAGGGAATCCGGATGGGGACCGATTCGATCCCTCGGAGGCCGAGATCCGACTCCAGGCTGCCCACAAGGTCGTACGCCTCTGGGATGCCTCCGATTCCCTCGTGTGGGAGTCTTCCACCGAGGACGCAGAGGAGTACCTCGCTGCGGTTGGTGATCTCATCCGCTTAGTAGAGTATAAAACCTCTCCGGGATTCGGAGGCGGCTCCACTGTCGACCTCGTCAGTCGTGCGGAGATCGCGCTCCAGATGGCAATGTCCAGGCTCGAGGAGGAATTTAGTAACTTGATGGTGCGCCACGCCGTCCCCTTGGATTCCAACTACTTGAGCTCCTCCATTCGCCGTCTCTCCCTTTCTTTTGCATCTGACATCGGTGAACCCATAGATGACTTTGAGAGCTCCGTTGAAGATGAAAGTCACCACCACCATCACCAGTCGCCACCGCAGCAGCAGGAAGGAAGCCCTGAGGATAGATCCGGAACAAGTCTGGCGGACGAGCGGTGCTTAGATCTGATCAACCCGGAAGTTGTCCCTGATCTCAATGCGATCGCAGACTATATGCTATTGGCGAAGTATGACCGTGAGCTTCATCAGGTGTACTGCACCGTACGACGGGATATCCTTGATGAGTGCCTCTCCATTCTTGGCATCGATAGGATGAGCATTGAGGAGGTACAGAGAATTGATTGGCGGATGCTCAATGACAAGATGAAGAAGTGGATTCAGGCCCTGAAGATAGTCGTTCGAGTTCTGCTCTGGGGAGAGAAACGGCTCTGTGACCAGATTCTCGCGTCTTCAGAGGAGCTCAAGGAAGAGTGTTTCATAGAGACTGTGAAGGGGCCAGTCATGCAACTACTCAACTTCGGTGATGCCATTACCATATGCCAGTGGTCTTCTGAAAAGCTCTTTGGTATCCTGGATATGTATGAGGCTCTTGCCGATGTTTTGCCAGATCTTCAGACATTGTTTGTCGGAGACCCAAAGGACCTTATATGTGTAGAGGCAGAAGGGATTCTACAAAGATTAGGCGAGGCAGCAAAAGGAACTCTCATGGGGTTTGGGAGTGCAATTCAGAAGGAGCCATCTCGGAAGCCAACACAAGGAGGAGAGATTCATCCCATGACTCGTTACGTGATGAACTATGTGAGATTACTTGCAGAATACACGAATACCCTAAATCTTCTTTTAGACGATGGGAAGATTGGCAGTGATCAGGGCAATGGTGAAGGTTATGACAATAGGAACTCTGATGGAGAGAATTTGGAGATGACTCCATTAGGCCTCCGCACAGCTCTGATAATTTCATATTTGGAATCTAATTTGGATGAAAAATCTAAAACCGATGAAGATGGAGCGATGCAGTATGTATTTCTGATGAACAATATACACTATATTGTCAACAAAGTGAAGGATTCAGATCTCGGAAAGCTTTTGGGAGATCACTGGATAAGAAAACGCCTCGTCCAAATCCGGCAGTATGCCACAAACTACCTTAGAACTTCCTGGACCAAAGCCTTGTCTTGTTTGAAGGATGAAGGAATTGGGAGTGGTAACTCCAGCAGTGTCTTGAAAGTCACTTTAAAGGAGAAGTTTAAAAACTTCAACTTGGCATTTGACGAAATTTATAGGGTTCAGACAACTTGGAAGGTTCCAGATCCTCAGCTCCGAGAAGAACTGAGAATTTCAATATCAGAGAAGGTCATCCCAGCGTATCGGGCATTTATGGGAAGGTATGGCAATCAATTAGATGGTGGAAGACATGGAACAAAATATATAAAGTATACATCAGATGATTTGGAGAGCCTGCTTTCAGATCTGTTCGAAGGTGTCTCTGGTCCGGCTCCAAAAAAGAAGACTTAGTTTATGAAGTCACAGGTATGATCTAAGGTAAGACTCATCTAGGGTCTTTTTGTGCAAAGTTCAGATATACTACACTAGATGTGAACTTGACTATGATCCTTTGTAGCCCTAGTATTGCTTATGCATGGTTACAGTTCGTCATATATAGTTCCTGTCATAATGACAATGCATTGTGATAAAACAAAAAAAAAATGCATGTATAAATATTCTAGAATTGTGAATTTTTTGGAATATTGTTAAGGGTCGATATGAATTGTTTTAGCATATAAAGTCATCAAACCAGCCATTCCTGAACTTGTTTGTAGCCTACTTCACGTGGTTACTTAGTTATCCGCATGCCATATCTTGTTTGGTTGGATTTCGTTGGTTCGTATATTTGTTTCTTCCAATTTGTTGTTTTATTATTAGTATTTGTAAGTTTTTGCAGTACGTATTCCATTTTCTCCCGTGAAATCTTTAACTGACCGCTCATTGGCTGTGACCCCCATGGCATAGCTGAGCTGGTCACCGCCTCTCGCATGATGGTCTACTTGATTTCTTGATTTAGGCCAGCTTGTGGGGTGCTGGTCACCGCCTCTCGCTTTTTATAGAATTTATTGATAATTGTGATCGGCCTTATTTGAATTTTATTTAGTCACCTATTACTATAAATTGACTTTATGATTTCTCTCCTTTCATATAATTTAAGGATTGATTTTATGATTTATCTCCCTCCATATAATTTAAGGATGAATGTTGAGGCGTCTCAATGAGCATAATTTTATTATAATAATCACCCTGTAAATATAATGTCATATTTTTTTCTCTACAGGTTTCTTGGCACTCTTCATATTTTGAGGCTGATTGTCCTTAATTAGCAAATATTACATATTTGATCCTCAAAATTTTTCAGATTCACAATCTTACCATTGTTAACTTTTGGATAGCTATTCTGAATTATAAAATGACACTCAGTATTTTTAATTATCGATTTAACTATAAAAATTAAATATAAAAACTCGATGTTTTGTACTTCTCTGTTTTTTTTCTTATAAATAAGTGATTCATGTTTTCTATTAATAGAAATATTCACATTTTTACTCTATTTTAACTGAATGATGATTATGTAAAATTATAGATTGTCCTTCAAGACCAACTCTCTAATAATTCAGGCGGGATTCTTTGATCTATATTTTGTGAACTAGAGAGAGGATCATAGAGGTTATTGATTGATTTGAATGAGCTCTACATATGAGATATATTCAAATCAACTAATTAATATAGTGATACATCCTCTCTGAACCGTAAAATTCTCTTAATAATTATGGGCAATATTATACATTTGTCAATGACAAATGTAGTTTAATTAAATTATATCATCTAGAGAGTTTTATTTTGTTTGAACTTTTAGATATCTTTCCTCAATAAATCAATCATGTTGCTTAAACCCGATCTTATTAATTTAAATTACTTTTTTGATAAAGTCAAAATAAGAGTAAATATTCTAAAATAAACTATTTATCTCTATAATTATAACTATTAATGGGCCAAATTTTTCTCTTATAACTATGACACTTTTTGACAATTTGATTTTTAAACTATAAAATATAAAATAAAATTTATAAATTGATCCATAATTATAGAAACTAAATCATTCTCTGTAAATTAGAATGTGACTCTAGAAAATTATTTTGGTTAAAATTGTTACATGGCTTTTCAAAATGCTAATATTACTCAAAAAGTTAAAAAAAAAAAAAACAAAATAAATTAAATGCTTGTTTGTGAATTTTAGATTAGGTATATTGGAGCTGATATGGCTCACATATTAGATTAGGTACATGGAGCAATTTGCTAAAGCTAAAACAATAATTACAATAATTTAACACGTTTCAATACATACTTGATATTTTGAAAATCTAAGATAAATTTTAAGAAATGAGTTTTTTTAGTTATTTTTAATTAAATTTTTATTAATAAGATGTTTTTTAAAAATAAAATATGTAAAAAAAATAAACATTTTAAACACCAAGATCAAACACCGATATATATTAAAATGGAAAAAATTGAATAAGATGGAATATAATAATTAATAAAAAATATCCCTTAATGAAAAAGATATAAATTATCAAAGGAAGTTGATTGTGTTGGTGCAGTGGGGCTGATAAGATGGAGTTAACTGCGTATAAGAAAAAAAAAACCCCTTTTCATTCTTTTAATTTGATTAGTAGCACAATAATAATAAATAAAATAATAAAACTGAACAATTAAAGAAAAATAAGAGGACAATCTATTTACTTGGTTACAACCTATATGGTTGTTAATCTAAGGCATTGAAGAAAAATCTACTAGAAAAACTCCTTTATTGAAAACTGAGTAGCCTCTTACAGACGTTGACAGCTCACAGAATGACTAAGAAGTGAGTACAAGACTTGTAGTTCAGTTTTGTTTCATTCCTAGTTCCAGGGATCTTTTTATAGCGTTTGGAAAATTTATTTGAGGTTAGAAGGCATCTTCAATAGGGTGGAAGGCGCCTCCAACGTGGCAAGTTTTATCCGTGCGAAGATAAACTTTATCTTCGCTAACGGTCACTTGGAAGACGCCTTCGTACTGTTCATGGAAGGCGTCTTCAATACGGCAGATCAGCTTCTTTGCTGATCTCTTCGCATAGGTGATTCTCTAGCTAATCTGAACCCAATTCCAACATTCTCCTTGAGCAGACTTCCTTCCCGACTTCTCGTCCCTCGAATGCCATGTACGCCTTTCTCGTCTGCCGGTGTACTCTTTCGCAACATCTCGTCCTTCGGATACACCGAGCCCGTCGACTCTCTTCCCGTGTCATCCTTCTCGCTAGCTGCGTCTTCCGATCAACTTCTTGTGTTCCTAAGCTCTTGCACAATTAGACACAAGGATCAAACACAATAGAACCTAACTGAACTTGGCTAACCACATCAAAACTATCCGAGGTACTAACAATCTCCCCCTTTTTGATGTGCATCAACCCAAGTTTAAATTAGGGTTAAAAATGTAACGAAATAGTAAAGCAATGAATTAAACAAGTTAATTGTAAAAATAGACGCAATGCTAAAAATTACATGAATTGAATTATTAACTCCTCAACCCCCCTTAAATGCCCTTTAAATTTTAGCTATCTTTCCCCTTTTGATCACATAAAAAAAAATTAACATAAATAGTTAGAAAATTTTGAAATAAATTTATAGTAGTATTTTCAGTAAGTTGATATTTTTTAAAAATAATTATCTTACATTTCTTTATTTTTAATAATTAATCTTCTGTAATACAACTAATTTTTGATAATTATTTTGCTTATTTTCTAAGATGTGGAAAACACATATTTTAACAATAGAAAAATAAAGTTTTTAATTTTCTATTTACTTTGAGTTTTTAATTTAAAAATATGATTTTTATAAAGTAATAAAAAAAAATTAAGACGGAAAGTATTATTTTTTATCAAAGAAAAAATAAAGTTTTTTTTTAAAAAAACTTAAAATTATTTTTAATTTTCAATATACCATTTTTTTTAATAACTTCATAGAAAATAATTTAACGGTAAAAGAAATTTCAAATATTTTTCTAATTAAGACAATTTCTAAAAAAAATAAAATTTAATTAAAAAAATTGAAACCCAATATAGATTCTTACTTACTAGATTTATTAAAAATTTTGGGGGTACATATTTTTTAAAGATTTTTCTAATTTGTCCTTGGTGATTTCTTATGTACCAATCAATTCTACCATTATTTTTAATACTAATTTTTGAAAGATATTCGAATTTAAATATACATAGTCATTTTTTAGTTTTTCTATTTGTGCTTTCAATTTTTTATTTTTTATTTTTTATTTTTAGATTATCATACATATTTAAGGGGTATGATTTTACTAAATTTAATTTTAACCTTGTTGGTGCGGTTATCACTAACGATTTAACCCAGGTTTTGATGAATGACAAATAGGTTAAGTTAGATTTATTGTTGATCTAACACTCTGATCGAGTGTGCAGGATAAGTCCAGACAGGTCGACGGGCTGACCGGATATCTGGCAAGAAGTCCAGCTAGGTCGATGGGCTAACCGGATAGCTGGCGAGAAGTCCAAGCGGGTCGACGGGCTGACCGGATAGCTGGCGAGAAGTCCAGACGGGTCGAAGGGCTGACCGGACGTCTGGCAGGAAAGTAAGGTAAGTCACTGGAGGGGAGTGATTGCGAGGACGCGTTCCCGGGAAGGGAACATTAGGCGTCGATCCGGCTTAGATCCATTTCGGATATCTAAGTCGAGATCGTGACTAGATTCCGGTCTCGGAAAGACAGAATCTAAGTCATACTTTTTCTGTTAATTCATTGTGCTAACAATCTGTGTTGCAGGGTATATTTTACCTCAGACTAACCTTGTTTTGCAGGAGAAGGAATCTCTGGAAAAAGGTGGTCCGGGCGCCCGGAGGCAAGTTTTATCCTCTGCGTCGCCTCGCCACGTGGAGCATCCTGACTGGACTTACCACGTCGCACCAGGGCGCCCGGAAGGGATCCAGGCGCCCGGAAGGGATCTAGGCGCCCGGAGCAGCATATAAAAGAAGCCCCAGGGGTGGAGCTTCCAATACAACATCTCTCAGAATTCCCAGATTGCTTTGCTGCTCTGTGCTCCAGCGATGCTAACAAAGCTCCGACAACGCGCCCTTGCTCCTTAAGTTTTCTTTTCTGTCGGTACAACTTTGTGCTTTATTTCATTAGCATTTCTTGTACTCTTTTTTGTAATCACATTCGAATTGCTAGTGATTGCCCAACGAAAGTGGTCAAGGACCACGGGCCTTCGAGTAGGAGTCGTCACAGGCTCCGAACGAAGTAAAATCAATTGTGTTCATTTACTTTTCCGCTGCGTACTTTTACACTCGAATTTTCGAATCAATATTCACCCCCCCTCTATCGAATGATCACGGTCCTACAAGTGGTATCAGAGCAGGTACCGCTCTGATTTGGTGCAACCACCAATTAGACAGGGGGTGAAAAATTAATTTTTTTTCGGTTTTCAGTTTTACGTTTAATTTCAAACTGGTATTATTACCTGCTTTGAATTTTTTCGTTGCAATTAAAACTAAATTGGTGCAACACCAATTTAGATACTTATATTATTTTTCTTCTTCCGCACTACTAATCCAAAACCAAGTCTTGGGATTTTTGTTTTTCTTTTCTTTCTTCTGTGCGCAGGACTAAAATGTCTCAGACAGAAGGATTCAGCACAGTACGACCTCCACTCTTCAACGGGGATGATTTTCCGTACTGGAAGAAGCGCATGGAGGTTTACCTCAAAACAGACTTCGACCAGTAGATGAGCGTTACGAGACCCTATAAAATTTCAGCGGACAATTCCGGGAATATACTGGATCCTGAAGACTGGACAGCAGATTTGAAAAAGAAAGCCAGAAAATAAAGCAATCAACACTCTACAGTGCGGATTAACAAGAGAAGAACTGAACAGAGTCGGTCCACACAAAAACGCTAAAGAGCTGTGGGACAAATTGATCGAGCTGCACGAGGGAACGAGTGACGCCAAGGTAACAAAACGAGACCTGCTTTTAAATAAAATTCTTAATATAAAAATGTAGGAAGTTGAAACGGCGAATCAGCTCCACGCGAGGATCAAGGACATCCTCAACGGGCTTCATGCGATAGGCCACCAGATGGAAAATAGAGACTTAATAAGGTACGCATTAAATGCTTTTCCACGTAATAGTTTGTGGGCATCAATCGTAGATGCCTACAAAATTTCTAAAAATATTTCTAAGTTAAAATTAGACGAGCTTTTCTGTGAATTAGAATTACATGAACAAACTAATGCCCGAGAAGGGTATAGCTTTATTTGCAAGTTCCTCCAAAGAAAAGAAGAGCAAGCCTGAATATGAAGAAGATTCCGACCAAGACTCCGAAGACAAAGAACACCTGGTGAACTTGGTAAGAAAAATGTTCACCAGGAGAAAAAGGAGCTTCAGTAAAAAGGACCTTCAAAAGATCAGTTCTCCCTCAGAACAAAAGAACGTGACTTGCTTCGGCTGCAATAAAAAGGGACACTACAAGAACGAATGCCCAAAACTGAAGTTCGACAAACCAAAGCCAACTAAAAAGAAGGCCCTCAAAGCAACGTGGGACGACTCCTTGGACGAATCGGAGGAAGAAGAGCAGAAACATCAGAGCCACCTCGCACTGATGGCCCGCGAAGCTGAAACAGAAGACGAGTCGGAAGATGAAGACGGGTCTGAACCCGAAACAAGCCACGAGTCCGTACTCGTTTCCGAAGGCCCGAATGAGGTATATTTTAATTTAAACAAAAAAATTTTTAGAATCATTTCCTGTTTAAATAGTAAATTAATTAAAATAGAAAATGAAAACAAATCACTTCTTGAGGAAAATCAAAACCTCAAGGAACAAATCAAAAATTCAAATCCAACTCAAGATCTAACACTTGAGGAGGAGAATTTATCATTAAAAAATGATATTAACAATTTAAAAGAAATGTTATAAAAATTTACAACAAGATCAAAAAATCTTGACTTAATCCTGAACAATCAAAAAGCATGTTATAATAAAACCGGACTCGGATACAAGTCGAACTCAAATAAAACTTTTAAATCATTAATAACTCAATACAAATCAACTAATCAAGCTTGGGTTCCAAAAGCGTGTCTGACCACGCAAGTAGGACTTAATCAATATTATATACCTAAAGAAAAAGTATATTACATAAACTCGATTAAACCAAATAAAAAACCACAATACAAACCTAAATCGAAAAATTCAAAATTTAAAACTCAACAAAATTTAAACTATCACCAAGTTAATTATAACTATAAAAGAAACAGATACAAACCTAAATCGAAAATTTAAATTAAAGGTCAATAATTCAGGGGAGGCTCTAGAATAGCTGGCACCTCCAAAATTAACTAACCCGGCAGGGTAATTAGGATTAGTTAAAAAGAGACCAAGTTTAACTTGAATCATGGTACTGGTGAAGTTTTTGGATGATAGTACGTTAGGGAAGCTTGGGCATCTCATGTCTAGAAAGATATGGTTTCGATCTGGTGCATTTGGCCAAGTGGAACTGACCGAAGCTACCCTTAAATGAATCCTAACCAATTAGACCAAGATTTAGTACTAAGCTCCGTGGATAGGACTATTCGGAAAACCTCAAAAGGTTGGTTACTACTAATGACGTCCATGTGACTCACCAAGCTTAGAAGTTTATCCGAAGATTGTCTATTTGTGGAGACCAAAGTTAAATCTGAATCTACCACAAGTTAAACCAAAACTCCATAATTAAAAATCCAATTTCATCTCACAAAATCATAGGATTCCCTGATTAACAATATAGATCGGGTGAGATGAATAAGGCTTAAATTTGTTAAATTAATTTCAAAATTTCAATTTTAAAACTTAAAAATTAATTTCAAATTTTCAATTTTAAAACTTAAAAATTAATTTCAATTTTGAATTAATTTCAAAATTTTAATTTTAAACTTAAAAATTAATTTCAAAATTTTAATTTTAAATTAATTTCAAAATTTTAATTTTAAACTTAAAAATTAATTTCAAAATTTTAATTTTAAAGTTAAAAATTAATTTCAAAATTTTTAATTTTAAACTTAAAAATTAATTTCAAAATTTTAATTTTAAAACTTAAAAATTAATTTCAAAATTTTAATTTTAAAATTTTAAACTTAAAAATTAATGTCAAAACTTTAATTTTAAAACTTAACTTAAATAATGCCTGCTCAAAAATAAAAAGACTAACTTTAAATTCTACTTACCGTAGGAAACCAAGTGGATTTTGGACAGTGGTTGCTCCAAACATATGACTGGAGATCACACCAAGTTCACTCAACTCACTTACAAAAGCTTAGGAACAGTTGCCTTTGGAAACAACGGCAAACTCAAGGTAATTGGTATAGGTAATATTGAATTAAAAATAGACTTTATAATTATAAATGTTTTACTTGTTGAAAATTTTAAATATAATCTTCTGAGTATAAGTCAATTATGTGATACTAGGTATAAGGTTAAATTTCTATCTACATAGTGTTTAATCAAACATCTAGATAATCCTACCATAAGCCTAAAAGGTTTTAGAAAAGACAACATCTATGCCATCAACTTAACCACTTCTTCCATTAAGTGTTATTTAACACAAAAAGAAGAAACATGGTTATGGCATAGAAGAATGTCTCATACCAACTTTAGAAATATAAGCAAATTAAATGGACTAGTGAGAGGCTTACCAAAATTACCCAACATAGATTCAACCATATGTAATGCTTGTCAACAAGGTAAACAAACTAAATCCACTCACAAACAAACAAATCAGTCACAAACTAACTCAATATTAGAACTTCTACATTTAGACCTTTTTGACTCCCATGGAGTCAAATCTATAAATGGAAACTTATATTGTTTAGTAATTATAGATGATTATTCTAGGTTTACTTGGGTAAAATTCTTAAAACATAAAGATGAAACTCTTGAAATCTTTATAAATTTCTGCAAACAAATTGAAAATGAAAAAGATATTAAAATTAAAAGAATTAGGAGTGACAACGGGGGAGAATTTAAAAATCACAACTTTAACAGATTTTGTCTTGAAAATGGTTACCATCATGAATTTTCATGCCCTAAAACCCCTCAACAAAATGAGATTGTAGAAAGAAAAAATAGAACCTTACTTGAAGCGTCTAGAACAATGTTAAATGAATATAACCTACCTAAATATTTTTGGGCAGAAGCTGTTAGTACAGCCTGCTATGTACAAAACAGAACTGTTAGGACCTTCGGACGCGGCTAGAGAGGGGGGTGTGAATAGCCGACCCCAAATTCTCGTTTCTTTCTACAAATCAAGTTAGCGCAGCGGAAAAATAACAACAGAAACGTAAATGGAGAAATCAAACCTCAAGCACGATGATGTAACGAGGTTCGGAAATGATACTCCTACTCCTCGGCGTGTCCGTAAGGTGGACGAAGCCTATCAATCCGTCGGTGGATGAGATCCCGGATAACCGGCTAATATGAACTCCTTCTGGGTGGAGAAACCTCGCCACAATCTCTTTTGCAACAGCAATAAAGGAGTACAAGAAATAAAGCAAGAAACAATGGATAATATGAATGTAAATACACTCTACCAAGTTTGCTTGCCTTCTTCTCGTCGACTGGAGTCCGTTGATGAAGCAGCAACTTCACGGATGATGCCAACAGCAGCTGATCAACCAGTCGAGGGAAGCTCGCACGAAGCTTCAGCAAAGAGGAGCTCAGCAAAGCTCAAATCGCAGTTAGGAGGAAGAAGTGAGAGAACTGTTACTGTAGAGGCCCTCGACCTCGATATATAACCTGCGAAGAAGAAGACACATAAACTAGCCGTTGTGTCGCAACGGCTAGGGCCTGGACCGATCAGGCACACTCCTGATCGGTCCAGGAGTGTTCTGATCGGTCTTGGGACCGATCAAGCCTTAGGCTGATCGGTCCCCAGACCGATCAGCCAACTCTCTGTGAGAGTTGGCCTCGTCTCTGATCGGTTTGTGGACCGATCAGGACTCAGGTGGATCGGTCCACAGACCGATCCCCTCCTCTTTCTTCTCTCGATCTTCTTCGCTTCTGATCGGTCACCAAACCGATCAGGTAATTCACAGAAACACACTGTTTGGTTACTGATCGGTCACCAGACCGATCAGTCAACCAGCGTATCACTGGATCGGTCACCAGACCGATCCAGGTTTAGAGCTCCCAGCCCTAAACCCTACCTAGTCCGGAGAACGAGCTACCGAGCCCTCTCCGACTTCGTCCGATCCAGAGAACGAGCTACCGAGCCCTCTCTGACCTAGTCCGGAGAACGAGCTACCGAGCCCTCTCCAACTCTGTCTGGTCCAGAGAACGAGCTCCCGAGCCCTCTCTGACCTAGTCCAGAGAACGAGCTGCCGAGCCCTCTCCGACTTCGCATGCCAAGCTTCCATACTTGGACTTTTCCCGTGCCAAGCTCCTTGCTTGGACTTTTCCGTGCCAAGTCTCCATACTTGGACTTTACTCGTGCCAAGCTCCCTGCTTGGACTTTTCACCAGATGTCTGGTCAACCTTGACCTATCTGGATTTCCCTTGCCTGGCTTCACTTACCAGGACTTTCCAACTGCCTGGCTTCACTCATCAGGACTTTCCCTTGCCTGGCTTCACTCACCAGGACTTTCCAACTGCCTGGCTTCACTCACTAGGACTTTCCCTTGCCTGACTTCACTCACCAGGACTTTCACCTGGTTTCACTCACCAGGATTTCCCGAATCAGGTCTACTCACCTTGGGTCAACCTTGACCAAAGATTACACCACAATCTCCAAAGTTTGTATTCTGTCAAACATCAGAATACAACTTTTCTACTCTCGTCAAACATCAGAATAGAGCTTTTCTATTCTCGTCAAACATCAAAATACAACTCGAGTCAGGTCAACTCGAGTCAGGTCAACCAGGTCAACCTTGACCTAAGGTTGCACCAACAATCTCCCCCTTTTTGATGTTTGACAAAACCATAAACAAGTTAGGTTAACCCGATAACCTAACTTAGGTTTCCCAATATTCTTCCTTGAACATTCTCCCCAAACTCTAATGTTCTTCCTTGAACATTCTTTGGACATTCTCCCATTCTCCCCCTTTTTGACACACATCAAAAAGAGTGAATCAAGGTCAAGAGTTTATTCCTAATGAAAGTCCCATACCTTTCATTGAAACCCTTAATTTCCCACTTGATACTAAAGTCAACAATCAACTTAGTGATAATCCCATATCACTCAAGTCTTTAGAGTAAAAACTCCCCCTAAGAGTCAACTCCCCCTTGACTAATAGGTAAAACTCCCCCTAAAGGTCAACTCCCCCTTGACCATCGCACCAACAATGTCTTGGAGAGTTTCAAACCTTTAGAAATCCAAAACACAAACTGTGTTTTAACTTTCAGCTGAAATTTCAGACAACACAGTCAAAAATCAGTATTTTGGCACGCCCGATCGGTCACCAGACCGATCAGGAGCTCCCTGGATCGGTCCAGTGACCGATCCAGCATCCCCTGGACCGATCAGGGAACCTCCTGATCGGTCACACATGTTGATTTCTGATTTCTGAATTTCTTCCTTCCGAAATTCAGAAACCCCTACAAAACTACAGAAAATTCCAAAAATTAAGAAATTTTGAGGATACATTCCTCATAACATATACTATCATGGAAAAATAGTTTTCTATGAAAATAACTTCCATTTTCAAATCTTGATACAAAGTTTAAAAACTTTGAAATAGTTCAAGTTTACCTCAACTTTGTATCAACTTGCTCAATGATGAATGCTAGCACTAGAAAAGCTTCATCAAGGTTTTTCAAATTAATTTTGAAATGATTTTAAACCATTCAATTTAGGACCACAATCTTAGGGCTAAGTGTACATGACTTGTACGCAAGCTTTCCCTATGATCCTCCATTTTGAATTAGGCTCATCTAGGTACAAGAACTATGCACCTTGATCCTAACTCATGATCCTAATATCTCACACACATCTAAGGTGTATCAAACACATCCAAGTCAATTTTGATGTGAGATATGGTTTAGGTCATCTTAATCTAAGTTCTCATGCATTTTCTAAACAACAATTTGATCTCCATATCAAATTGTGTTTTTATCCTTAAATCAAATTAATTGATAAATGCAAGAGATGATGGCATGACATAAAATAATATCATAAGTAAAAACATGTGCCAATGGCATGATGTCATGTCATAAAGTATGAAACTTAAATAAGGCATGACATATAGCTAACCTAAGTATTATCATGACATTTCAAATGATAATGAATTAAATATGATGTCATGACATGGCATATGGCAAACAATACATGGCAAATAATATATAAAGGTATAGAAAATACCTAATTCTAGCCTTAGTTGTCATTTTTGATAATTTTGATCATTTTGCCATAAATTTCATATTCCTAAGTGTAATAGACTTAAAATCATATACTAAAGATTTTTAGATCACTATGTCCCAATTAGATTGACCCTATAAAACTCCTCAAATGTGATTGGCACATCCTAATCACCTTAGGAATAACTTTCCATTTCATTTTCAAGGCTTGATTACACCTTGAAAATTCCTAAAGTGCCACCTTTTGCCATGATTAGGTTAACTACCTATTCAAGTAAGGTTGGCACACCCTAAACCATCTAGCGTGATGGAATCACGCTCTTAGGAACCCAATACCTATTGGAGCTCATTGGGTTCACTAAATATTCACTAGGGATGACTTTCCTAGCAACCCTCCTAGGCTTTAAAGCCTTGGTCATTTGGGACTCATCAAGATCAACTCTAAGGGTGACTCCTCTTGTGACCTTGGTGATGGTCTTTCTAGCCCTAGGTCTTGTTCCATAATCGAATGGAACATTATGATAAGTGGGCTTGACCACTTGAGTCTTAGGTTTGTGACCCAAACCTCTCATGTTCTTGGACTTTGATTTTTGACCCTTAGACCCTTGAGTTGACTTCTCTAAATTTTTAAGGGTCTTTTCTAAATTGTCAAGTCTTGACCTCAAGACTTGATTTTTCTTTTCTAATATCTCAAGTTTTAATTTGTCATTTTTCTTTAAGGTATACCTAGGCATATGTCTAGTTGTTTTGGGATTCCTACCTAGGTTTTCCTTAACCTTAGATGAGTTAATTCTAGGGTTGGTTTTTCTAGTATTGTCCTTATCTAGGCTAACATGTTTGGCACCTAAGCACGTGTATCGGTTACTATAGTTATCATGCTTATTATTATTGACAATAGCAATAAAGCTACTAGCATGTTTCCTACTAGAATTGCAAGAATGTGCCTTAGAGATTACCTTAGGGTTTGCCTTAGCTCCCCCTATAGACGTGCTCGGTCTCTTGTCCTTGTGAGATTGCCTCCCCCTCGGACATTGGCTCCTATAGTGTCCCCTTCGCTTGCATTGGAAGCACACCACGTGCTCCTTACCCTTGCGTATCGGGACTCCGACTTTTTTGACCTTTGGCGCCGGTGGAGTCTTCCTAATCCTCCTTGGACATTTACTCTTGTAATGCCCAAATTCCCTACACTCAAAGCACATTATATGTAATTTACTTGAAAGTAAATTGCTTGAGTTACCTAGGGTTGAGGATGGTTGTATGCTTTCTTCTTCATCCCTTCCGGAAGTAGAGGCTTCTTCTTCTTGCTCCAATCTTGAAGAAGAACTCTCCTCCTCCTCTTCCTTAAATGTTGAGTAGCCCTCAACTTCTAATTCCTTACCTCCATGAAGTGAGCTACTTGACTCACTTGACTCCTCTTCATGACTTGAATTGGAGCTTCCCTCATGGAGCTTGGCCAAGTTGTTCCACAATTCCTTGGCATTGTTGTAACCACCTATCTTACACAAGATATCGTTAGGTAATGAGAATTCAAAAATTTTCATTACCTCGTCGTTGATTACGGATTGGTGGATTTGTTCCTTCGTCCACCTCTTCTTCTCAAGAGTTTCTCCTTCTTCATCCCTTGGAGGAACAAAACCTACTTCTACACAATTCCAATTAACTAAGTTAGTCATAAGAAAGTACTTCATTCTTACCTTCCAAAACGGGAAGTCGTCGCGATCGTAGAAGGGTGGAATCGTGATGTCTTCTCCAAGTTTATCCATTCTCTAGCTTGTGCTCCCCCGGGTGTTAATCCGACGAAGAGCAACCTTGCTCTGATACCACTTGTTAGGACCTTCGGACGCGGCTAGAGAGGGGGGGTGTGAATAGCCGACCCCAAATTCTCGTTTCTTTCTACAAATCAAGTTAGCGCAGCGGAAAAATAACAACAGAAACGTAAATGGAGAAATCAAACCTCAAGCACGATGATGTAACGAGGTTCGAAGATGATACTCCTACTCCTCGGCGTGTCTGTAAGGTGGACGAAGCCTATCAATCCGTTGGTGGATGAGACCCCGGATAACCGGCTAATATGAACTCCTTCTGGGTGGAGAAACCTCGCCACAATCTCTTTTGCAACAGCAATAAAGGAGTACAAGAAATAAAGCAAGAAACAATGGATAATATGAATGTAAATACATTCTACCAAGTTTGCGTGCCTTCTTCTCGTCGACTGGAGTCCGTTGATGAATCAGCAACTCAAGGATGATGCCAACAGCAGCTGATCAACCAGTCGAGGGAAGCTCACACGAAGCTTCAGCAAAGAGGAGCTCAACAAAACTCAAATCGCAGTAAGGAGGAAGAGCGAGAGAACTATCACTGTAGAGGCCCTCGACCTCGATATATAACCTGCGAAGAAGAAGACACATAAACTAGTCGTTGTGTCGCAACGGCTAGGGCCTGGACCGATTAGGCACACTCCTGATCGGTCCAGGAGTGTTCTGATCGGTCTTGGGACCGATCAGGCCTTAGGCTGATCGGTCCCCAGACCGATCAGCCAACTCTCTGTGAGAGTTGGCCTCGTCTCTGATCGGTTTGTGGACCGATCAGGACTCAGGTGGATCGGTCCACAGACCGATCCCCTCCTCTTTCTTCTCTCGATCTTCTTCGCTTCTGATCGGTCACCAAACCGATCAGTCAACACAGCGTATCACTGATCGGTCACCAGACCGATCAGTCAACCAGCGTATCACTGGATCGGTCACCAGACCGATCCAGGTTTAGAGCTCCCAGCCCTAAACCCTACCTAGTCCGGAGAACGAGCTACCGAGCCCTCTCCGACTTCATCCGGTCCAGAGAACGAGCTACCGAGCCCTCTCTGACCTAGTCCGGAGAACGAGCTACCGAGCCCTCTCCAACTCTGTCTGGTCCAGAGAACGAGCTCCCGAGCCCTCTCTGACTTAGTCCGGAGAACGAGCTGCCGAACCCTCTCCGACTTTGCATGCCAAGCTTCCATACTTGGACTTTTCCCGTGCCAAGCTCCTTGCTTGGACTTTTCGGTGCCAAGTCTCCATACTTGGACTTTACTCGTGCCAAGCTCCCTGCTTGGACTTTTCACCAGATGTCTGGTCAACCTTGACCTATCTGGATTTCCCTTGCCTGGCTTCACTCACCAGGACTTTCCAACTGCCTTGCTTCACTCACCAGGACTTTCCCTTGCTTGGCTTCACTCACCAGGACTTTCCAACTGCCTGGCTTCACTCACCAGGACTTTCCCTTGCCTGACTTCACTCACCAGGACTTTCACCTGGCTTCACTCACCAGGATTTCCCGAATCAGGTCGACTCACCTCGGGTCAACCAGGTCAACCTTGACCAAAGATTACACCCACAATCTCTCAAGTTTGTGTTGGTGCAGAAGCATCCGACGATCGAACCTTAGTTTTGATAATGACAAAGGATTCAAAGTTAAGTTAGTGTGTGATCTAACATGTTTGAATGAGTATTTCAGGAAAGGCAGGTGGAAAACCCTAGGGGGTGGTAACCCTAGGTCATAGGGGGTGGTAACCCTATGCGGAAAGTCTTGGCAGGTCGATGGCTTCAGGCAAAAATCCTAGGGGGTGGTAACCCTAGGTGGAAAGTCCTGGTGTCGCGAACCAGGTGAAAGACTGGACTAGCCGTGAAGCGGATGTCCAGCAGGAAGTCCGGAAGCGTCGAGTGCTAAGCAAAAGTCCAGTCAATCTGGAGGATCGACTGGCAACAGGTAAATCTCCTGAGTGGAGTAGGTGAGGACGCGTTCCCCGTAGAGGGAACAGTAGGCGTCGGGTCGACCTAGGATTTCCGGTTGGAAATCCGAAGTCAGACTCGGACAGTCCGAAGACTGTCAATTCTTCTTTACAATGTCTTGTCTTATTCTAACAATGTCTTGCAGGGGATTTTGCTCGGACTAACCTTTGTTTGCAGGTGAGGAACCTGCTGGAAAAAGGCTGTCCGGGCGCCCGGGATGGATCCGGGCGCCCGGAGGTCCGGGCGCTCGGAATTGGTCCGGGCGCCCGAGACCAAACTTATCCCTGCCGCGACTTCGCCACGTGGAGCATCCTGGTTGGTTGGCCACGTCACACTCCAGGCGCCCGGAAGGGATCCAGGCGCCAGGAACTTCATATAAAAGAAGGGTCGAGGTGCAGCTTCAAGTACAATCTTGACAACAATCTTTTAAGCAATCTCTCTGCGACAAACTGCTAACGACTCGATCCAGAAAGTGCTGCAACGACACCCTGACAACCCGGAGCTTCAGATTTTGTTTTTGTTGTCGGTATAATCTGTTTACTGCCTTGAATTGTAATTAGCCTGTAATATTTTTATCTTGCTTATAGTTGTTGCCCACGGAAAGCGATCAAGGATCGCGGGCCTTCGAGTAAGAGTCGCCTTAGGCTCCGAACGAAGTAAATCTCCTTGTCTCTCTGTGTTTGTTATTTCTTTATTCCGCTGCGCTTTTACTCATTTGTTTTACGAATCGAAAGAAATAGCCACGAACGCTATTCACCCCCCTCTAGCGTGGTCTCGATCCAACAATTGGTATCAAAGCGGGGTCGTTTTGAATTGGTGCAACCACCTTTCAAAACAAATTTTTCGTGGTATTTTATATTTTTCAGGGTCAATTAGAATCTAGCCTTATAGCTTTATTCTAATTCTTTTATCGAATCGGCTTTTGCTCGAAGTTGGTACAACACCACTCGAGCTCGTTATTATTACTATTCTTTATTCCCGCACTACTAATCCAAGACTTAGTCTTGGAACATATATTTTTGTTGTTCTTGTTGCATATTACAAATGGCTCAACAAGAGGGGTTCAGTACTGTTCGTCCCCCACTCTTCTCCGGAGATGATTTCGGTTACTGGAAGGGAAGAATGGAGACGTATCTGAAGATCCAGTTCGAAACATGGATGATCATTAAGACGGGACTTCAGCTACCTTCCGATGACGACGGCAAACCAACTCCCTGCGAGAAGTGGGACGCCCCCCTAGTCAAAAAAGTGGAAGCCGACGCCAAAGCTACCTACACCCTCCAGTGCGGCCTTTCTAAAGAAGAACTTAACAGGGTCGGCCCGTTCTCTTCCGCAAAGGAGCTCTGGGAAAAGCTAGTCGAACTCCACGAAGGCACTAACGACGCCAAGGTAAGTAAAAGAGATCTTTTACTTAATAAATTATATAATCTAAAGATGCAGGAAGGCGAGACGGCGAATTCCCTACATGCGAGAATCCAAGACATCCTCAATTCTCTTCACGGAATCGGGCAGAAGATAGAGAATCGGGGCGTCATAAGGTATGCTTTAAACTCATTTCCAAGGAATACGTTGTGGGCATCAATGGTAGATACCTACAAAGTTTCCAAGGACTTGTCTTCATTAAAATTAGATGAACTATTTTGTGAATTTGAACTTCATGAGCAGACTAATACACAGCCAACCGAGAAAGGTATTGCGTTGGTTGCAGGTACAAGTCGAACACGGGAACCGAGATCACGACGAAGAACGAAACCGGAGTCGGAAGATGAACCAGACTCAGACGATGAAGACATTGAAATTACAACCGAGCTGATAAACCTCGTAAAGAAGCTCTACAAGACGAAGGGCTTCAACAAAAGAGATCTAAAGAAGGCAGTGAAAACGAAGGAAGGTTCACAGAACTCAAAGATGAAGTTTGAAGTTACATGCTACGGGTGCAACCAAAAAGGGCACATCAAATCCAACTGCCCTAACCTGAAAGAGGTCAAAAAGCAAAGAAAGAAAAAGGTCCTTAAGGCAACATGGGACGAATCTTCATCGGAGGACGACGACGACGAGCTCGAACAGACGAGTCTACTCGCATTAATGGCCCGGGACCAAATAGTCGAATCCGGAAGCGAGAGCGAGTCTGAGGCGGAGTCCGAGCAAAGCCACGGATCCGTATCCGTTTCCAAAGGACCAGACCCCGCTGTAAGTATCTCTTGGTTAAACATTTTAGTTAGTTATTTATTGCGCAAATTAGCTAAGTCAAACCTGAAAGTTAAGTCACTTCTAAAGGAAATAACTGTCCTTAAAGAAGTGGCTGACACTAAACCCTTACCTGACCAGAGTCAGACTGAATTTCCAACTCAAGTTCAAAAACTTGAGGAAGAAAATTCAAGTCTAAAAAATCAGGTTAAAGATTTAAAAATTACCTTAGAACGATTCTCTTTGGGCTCCAAGAACTTGGACTTAATTCTTGGGACACAAAGGGCCATTTACAATAGAACTGAGCTGGGATATAAAAGTAAATATAAATCTTACTTATCTTTAATATACAAACAAAGTAGTAACTCAGTCCAAGCATGGGTCCCCAAGTCCAAATTGATCAATCAAATTGGACTTGGTCAATACTGGGTCCCGAAGGATCAAATACACTACCTCGATAGACCATATCGAGGCCATGATCTAGGGGGAGCAAAAAGAAAAATGATATTAAAAATTTAAATTAAAAAAAATTAAAAAAAATACTCAAAATTAACCTATAAAATTCAAAATTCGAAGTTAAATAATAAATTCAAAAATTCAAAATTCGAAGTTAAATAATAAATTCTAAATTCTAAATTAAATTCAGAAATTCAAAATATCGAAATTAAATAATTAAAATGCAAATTAAATTAAATCAAATTAAAATCCAAAGGAAGGCTCCAGATTATCTGGCACCTCCGAACTTAATACACCCGATAAGGGTAACCAAGAGCAGACTACCCGACAGGGTAATTAAGGTTAGATAAAATGAGCTAGGTTTAACTTGACCCACAGTACTGGTGAAGTTTTTGGATGATAGTACGTTAGGGAAGCTTGGGCATCGCATGTCTAGGAAGATATGGCTTCGACCTGGTGCATTTGGCCAAGTGGAACTGACCGAAGCTACCCTTAAATGGATCCTAACTAGTTAGACCAAGGTTTAGTATTAAGCTCAATGGGTAGGACTATTTGGAAAACCTCGAAGGCATGGTTACTTTAATGAGTTCCTTGTGACTCACCATAGCCCAGAAGTTTATCCAAAGAATGCTTACTTGTTAAACCCAAAGCTAAACCTGAATCTAACACAAAGTTAAACCAACTCCTTAAACTGAACCTCAATTCATCTCACAACAATTATAGGATTACCTGATCGAAAATTTAGATCGGGTGAGATGACTAAGCAATTAAAACTCATTTTTCAAAATTATTTTAAACCCAATTTCAAAATTATTTTAAACTCAATTTCAAAATTATTTTAAACTCAATTTCAAATTACTTTAAACTCAATTTCAAAATTACTTTAAACTCAATTTCAAAATTATTTTAAACTCAATTTCAAAATTATTTTAAACTCAAAATTACTTTAAACTCAATTTCAAAATTACTTTAAACTCAATTTCAAATTACTTTAAACTCAATTTCAAAATTATTTTAAAACTCAATTTCAAAATTATTTTAAACTCAATTTTAAAATTATTTTAAACTCAAAATTACTTTAAACTCAATTTCAAAATTACTTTAAACTCAATTTCAAAATTATTTTAAACTCAAAATTACTTTAAACTCAATTTCAAATTACTTTAAACTCAATTTCAAAATTATTTTGAACTCAATTTCAAAATTTGAATTAATTCTCAATTAAACATGTTTAAAAATCAAGTTTACTTAGGCATCTTTAAGTTAATTAAAACATTAATAATAATAATTATATATATACAAAGGTCAAAAACCGGGGGTGGGCGCCCCCGGTATTCAGACCCCGGGCGCCCGCAGCGATCCCGGGCGCCCTGCCTCACACGACCCCGGGCGCCCGAAACACGTCCGGGCGCCCGGACTCCCTTATATATAGGGGGCAGGAGGCGCCCCAAAATTTAAATTTTTCGCGGTTAATACGGAGTCGTAACTCAACCGAGGTCGTCAGTTCTAAAATTTCTATCAATGGCTCCTCGGTAAAATGTCTAACCCCCTCCTAAACTTTATTTCTTATAATGCTTGTTTATTTCTCAGTATAATATTAGTTTGAAATTTAGGAAGCGTACTAAGTCTGGTGCTGAGCCCTCTACCCCTAGCATTGACCCTAGGTTTCCCACCGACGAACTTAGGATTAAGTTTATGTCAACAAATTACATGGCCATTAGAACCAAATGTATAGACAGATCGTTCTTTTTACGCTCTTGTATTCCAGTCTCCGAGACTATAAACCACTATAGGCTGCGAAACCTAGTTGAATGCACCAGCCCAGTAAACATAAGTCTATGTGCCGAATTTTACAACAACCTAGTGAAAGTAGACGACTACTCCTATACCACTAGGGCAGTTGGCACGGATATCACATTATCTCCCACCACCATTCGTGAGTTTCTAGGGTTACGAGAGTCACCCTGCACCTTTTTATGCTACCCTCCTAGGAAGCTACCTTTTGGAGATCCCTACTCACATATTACCCTCGATACGATCTATTCGTCCTTCTTTGAGGACCAGCGAGATCCCACTGAGACCCAGTTTAGGTCACTTAACCTTAGAATTCAGGACTACGCCCTTTATAGGGTTCTAGTACTTTGTATTCTACCGCTGACCACTCACGACATTGCGGTGATGCGTCCATTTCACTCCTTCTTGCTCTATGCCCTGTGTCAGAGGTTAGACATAGACATCAACCTTCACATCTTTTCCACTATTATTTATGCAGCTGGATACGTGACCAGCAGACTAGTACATATGCCTTATTGTCATATTCTGACAGCTTACATGTCCTCATTACACATTGATGTCACCAGAGGTGACATCCGCTATATGACCGAGTTTGACATCATAGGAGCTAGGAACTTTTCCCTAGCAAATATCCATATAGACGATGAGGGTACCATGTCCTGGCGTAGGGGGGCACAGCACCAGCAGGCGGAGGAGGCAGAGCATGATGAGTTCATGTTGGCACTATTTCCTGAGGAGGCTGCTCCTGTCCCACCACCACCTCGAGCACCACACCCAGCTCCTCGCACACTCGCTGATCGAGTTTCCGGACTAGAGAGGGCTATGTCGAGTCTCCAGCACGAGAACTCCGAATTTCATCAGTCCATGCGGCGAGAGGTCTCCGATCTTCGACGAGAGGTCCGACAGGAGGTCTCCGACTTACGACGAGACGTACGACAGGAGCTCTCCGACTTGCGCCGAGATCTACGAGAGAACGACCGGACTCATCACACTGAGCTCCTGACACTACTCCGGTCGCTGGGTTCCGGACCACCTCCCTCATCATCTCAGTAGCTCCTACTGTTGCTCTATTATGACTCTAGTACAGCTTGTAGCAGCTCTATTATGACTCTTTTATCTATGTCGACTTTTTAGTCTAATAGACGGCTTCTCTTCAGGCTATAACTTAATCTAATAGATTAGTCTTTTAGTCACATTTTTTTTAACTTCTAGGCAAAACTGATTTTCCAAAATCCCCACTTTGCTAGACTTTCGAAAGTTGGATTTAGTCTAGGATTTCATCCTAGAAATCATGTTCCCCCAGGACTCAGCCAGAGCATCTCACAAACACCTAGGTTTACCTTGATTGTGTTTGTAAAACATAGAACGGTGTGAGATGCATAGGGTACAGCCTGGACTCAGGAATGCTTATTTCTGTGCATCAATATGAGTATGGGCGTTAAATACATGATTAACAGTAATCAAATCAAGTCTTCCAGCCTTAGTACAACCTAACTGGATCAATTGACTGGACTTGACTAACCAAGTGAACACTGTTGCCCTCTAGGCAAATAGCAAGTAGCTAAACGGTTAGACAATTGGTGAAGGAAATAATAAGTTTTAGCATGTCTGTACTTAAGGGATCTGATACCTGATCAAAATAAATCTTTACTCATGCTGGGACTATAGGGCTCTGATACCTTACTAAAACAAAATGACATACTATCAACAAGAAAGGTTATCACTTCTCCTTTGCCTTAAGAATTTTGAAACACATGTCAAAGCAGTCCTTTCAAAACCTGTCTCCAAATTTTCTAGTCTGAATTGTTTTCTTAAATAGTTATTTAAGCTGAAACCTCTTCGAAAATTCGTCAAGTTTTTTGAAAATTATTTAAAGCTTTGAAAATTTTTTTCCTTTGGAAATTTTCTTTAAAAACCTGAATATTTTCTTTCAAGAAATTTTTTTGAAAATGCTACTTGAAATTCTTTAAAGCTGAAAATTTTGTTTGAAAATTTATGAAGCAAAGTTTTTTGAAGTTGAATATTTTTGAAGTTAAATTTTTTTTAAAATTTCTGAAGTTGAAAACTTTGTTAAATTTCTGAAGTTGATAACTTTGTTAAATTTCTGAGGTTGAAAATTTTGAAAATATTGCTATATTCCTTGCCTAAGTTAAAAGATTTTCTGCTAAAATTCTGTCTTCAAAACTAGCTCATTTTTGATATATGGCAAAGGGGGAGAGTAGAGAAATTCAAAGAAAGAAATAAAATAGAAATTCAAAGAAAATATTTTAGAGGAAGCCTGTATTAAGGGGGAGCTATGTTTATGCTTATTTTTTATATCACGCTTCTTGTGCTTATATATAACTGTATAATTTTTACTTAACATTGAATTTCGGTTGCCATTATAAAAAGGGGGAGATTGTTGGTGTAGAAGCATCCGACGATCGAACCTTAGTTTTGATAATGACAAAAGATTCAAAGTTAAGTTAGTGTGTGATCTAACATGTTTGAATGAGTATTTCAGGAAAGGCAGGTGGAAAACCCTAGGGGGTGGTAACCCTAGGTCATAGGGGGTGGTAACCCTATGCGGAAAGTCTTGGCAGGTCGATGGCTTCAGGCAAAAATCCTAGGGGGTGGTAACCCTAGGTGGAAAGTCCTGGTGTCGCGAACCAGGTGAAAGACTGGACTAGCCGTGAAGCGGATGTCCAGCAGGAAGTCCGGAAGCGTCGAGTGCTAAGCAAAAGTACAGTCGAGGAGTAGGTGAGGACGCGTTCCCCGTAGAGGGAACAGTAGGCGTCGGGTCGACCTAGGATTTCCGGTTGGAAATCCGAAGTCAGACTCGGACAGTCCGAAGACTGTCAATTCTTCTTTACAATGTCTTGTCTTATTCTAACACTGTCTTGCAGGGGATTTTGCTCGGACTAACCTTTGTTTGCAGGTGAGGAACCTGCTGGAAAAAGGCTGTCTGGGCGCCCGGGATGGATCCGGGCGCCCGGAATAGGTCTGGGCGCCCGGGACCAAACTTTATCCCTGCCGCGACTTCGCCACGTGGAGCATCTTGGTTGGTTGGCCACGTCACACTCCAGGCGCCCGAAAGGGATCCAGGCGCCCGGAACTTCATATAAAAGAAGGGTCGAGGTGCAGCTTCAAGTACAATCTTGACAACAATCTTTTAAGCAATCTCTCTGTGACAAACTGCTAACGACTCGATCCAGAAAGTGCTGCAACGACACCCTGACAACCCGGAGCTTCAGATTTAGTTTTTGTTGTCGGTATAATCTGTTTACTGCCTTGAATTGTAATTAGCCTGTAATATTTTTATCGTACTTATAGTTGTTGCCCACGGAAAGCGATCAAGGATCGCGGACCTTCGAGTAGGAGTCGCCTTAGGCTCCGAACGAAGTAAATCTCCTTGTCTCTCTGTGTTTGTTATTTCTTTATTCCGCTGCGCTTTTACTCATTTGTTTTACGAATCGAAAGAAATAACCACGAACGCTATTCACCCCCCCTCTAGCGTGGTCTCGATCCAACAGTTTGTATTCTGTCAAACATCAGAATACAACTTTTCTACTCTCGTCAAACATCAGAATAGAGCTTTTCTATTCTCGTCAAACATCAAAATACAACTCGAGTTAGGTCAACTCGAGTCAGGTCAACCAGGTCAACCTTGACCTAAGGTTGCACCAACAAGAACAACAATAAATAAAACCCATAACAAAACCTTCTTCGAAATGTTTTATAATAAACAACACAATATAAAATATTTTAAAGTATTTGGGTGCCCAGTTTTCATCTTAAATACAAGAGAACACTTAGGAAAATTCTCCTCTAAAATTGAAAATGGAATTTTTGTAGGATATTCCCTAAATAGTAGAGGCTATAGAATTTATAATAAGGTTACCTTAAAAATTGAAGAAACTACTAATGTAAAATTTGAAGAAACTAAACAAAACTTAGAACTTACACAACCACTTGAATTTGTTCCAGAAACCAACCAAACTCTAAGTCATGAAGAAGAGGAGCAACATCAAGAGAGTCAACCCCCTAGAACAATAAGAGTTAACCCAAATCACCCAACTGATCAAATAATTGGTGACCCAGACTTGAGAGTTCAAACCATATCATCCTTTAGAAACCTAAGTCAAATTTCTCTAATTTCAAAATTTGAACCCAAAACTGTAGATGAATCCCTACTAGACCCAGACTGGATTATAGCTATGCAAGAAGAACTAGCCCAATTTGAGCGTAATGAAGTTTGGGACCTAGTACCACCACCTAAGAATAAGAAAATAATAGAAACAAAATGGGTATTCAGAAACAAATTAAGTGAAACTGGAGAAATTACTAGAAATAAGGCTAGGCTAGTTGCCAAAGGGTTTAGTCAGGTTGAAGGACTCGACTATGATGAGACCTATGCCCCAGTAGCCAGATTAGAATCCATTAGAATGTTACTAAGTTATGCAGCCCATAAGGGATTCAAACTATACCAAATGGATGTTAAGTCTGCCTTTCTTAATGGACTAATTAAAGAAGAAGTTTATGTAGGTCAACCTCCTGGGTTTGAAAGTCTAGAACACCTTGATTATGTTTTTAAGTTAAAGAAAGCATTATATGGACTTAAACAAGCACCAGGGCATGGTATGAAAGGCTAACATCTTACTTAACATCTAAAGGATTCAACCAAGGTCAAATTGACCCAACCTTGTTTGTTAAATCATTAAATACAGACATATTTATTGCACAAATATATGTAGATGATATAATATTTGGTTCAACAAATTCAGATTTTTTAGAAAAATTTATTAATCTAATGGAAAAAGAATTTGAAATGAGCTTAGTAGGAAAATTAACTTATTTCTTAGGATTACAAATCAAACAAACAAATGAAGAAAATTATATTTATCAACACAAGTACACTAAAGAATTACTTAAAAAATTCGGAATGGAAAATATAAAAGAAATAAAAATACCTATGGCAGTAAACACAATCTTAGATAATGACCCAAATGGAAAACCAGTTGATTTAAAATATTATAGGAGTGTCATAGGTAGCCTACTATACTTAACTGCAAGCCGACCTGATATTTTATTTGCAGTTAGTATGTGTGCTAGATATCAAACTTGTGCTAAGGAATCCCATTTGACACAAGTTAAAAGAATTTTTAGATATCTTAAGGGAACAACAAATGTAGGAATTTGGTATCCTAGGACCAATAATTTTGAACTAATAGGGTATTCTGACTCAGATTATGCTGGATGTAAATTAGACCGCAAAAGCACAAGTGGTGGATGCCAATTATTAGGTTCATCACTTGTTAGCTGGTTTAGTAGAAAGCAACATTGTGTTGCCCTATCTACAACTGAGTCAGAATACATAGCTATAGGCGAATGTGTTGCACAATTATTATGGATGATGCATACTCTAAAAGATTTCAACTTAAATATCACAAATGTAAAAGTCTTAATTGACAATATAAGTTCAATTAACCTAACCAAGAACCCTGTGCATCATTCAATAACCAAACATATTGAAATTAGGCACCACTTTATCAGGGATCATGTTACTAAAGGTGATATTGAACTCAAATACATTAAGTCCAAATCAAATTTAGCTGACATTTTCACAAAACCACTCCCTGAAAGTGAATTTAGCAACTTACGTCGAAAATTAGGGATGTGCTTAATAGACTAGGAGTTTCAAATTTCAAAAACATTTTCAAAAATGGCTTTCTCAAATTATAGGTTGAAACATATTGTGTTTTCAAAACCCTCCTTCTTTTTAGATTTTCAAATAAACTTTTAGCCTTAGACTAGTTCAATCCTTAGAGAACATGTACCCATAGGACTAGTTTTGAGCATCTCACCAAAACCCTAGGCTTACCTTGCTTGTGTTTGCCGAACAATAGAATGGGGTGAGATGCATAGGTCACTTGCCTAAGACTTAAGATGCTTATTTCAGTGCATCGACATAAGTCTGGGCGTTAAAAACAAAATATATATTAATCAAGTTAAGATTGACCTTAACTTGACTAACCAAGTGAAAGCTGCTATCTTTTGATAAGTCAGTCAGTAACTAGTTGGTTAGACATTTGATTTAATGTCAGGTCCAGGGGGAGGAATCAATTAAACTTTTTTTTTCAATTTTTTTAAAAACATTTTTACTAAAAATTTCTTAAACCTATTTTTGAAAACTAAGTTATTGAATTTCAAAATTAGATTTAACGTAGTTTTGAAAATTGAATTTAAAATCTAGTTCTGAGAATTTGACTTTACTTAATTCTACTTAATTCTAAAAAAAATATTTTTTGTAAACTAAGTGTAAGTTTATAAACTAAGTTTTTTTTAACTTTTTTACAAACTTAGTGTTGAAAATGAAAATCAAATCTTGAAATATATTTTAAAACTTAGTTTCGAAATTTTGCTTGAAAAGAGTTGAAAACTGTTTTAAATTGTTTTTTTTGAAATTTAGAACGTATTCTTAAACCTTAACCTTAGAAGCTATACTTGAAAAATAAGCTATTTTTCACAAAACTAAGTCTTGAAAGTCTTTTATGTACTTAAGTCTTGAAAGTTGAATCCTTTACCAACTCAGTTTTAAAAAATAAATTTTACCTAGTTTTGAAAAATAGATCTTTTAAACTTGTCTCAAAACTTAGCTCTTTTACAAAAGATAAATTACTAAGTTTAACTCCCCCAGAGTAACTTGACATGATTCCTTACTTTGTCTGAAGTCTATGTTTATGCTTACTTAATCCATGCTTATTTTTGATGAATGCCAAAGGGGGAGGGTTAGGTGGGTTAAGTTTGTGGGTCAAGTTAGCCAAACCAATTGAAAATACAAACTAACTTAAAAAAACCTCCACATAATGATGTTATCTGTTTTTTTCTTGCAAATGTCTTCACTAACTTAACCAGGTTGTCATTCCATCAAAAAGAGGGAGATTGTTGGTGCAGTTAGCACTAACGATTTAACCCAGGTTTTGATGAATGACAAATAGGTTAAGTTAGATTTATTGTTGATCTAACACTCTGATCGAGTGTGCAAGATAAGTCCAGACAGGTCGACGGGCTGACCGGATGTCTGGCAAGAAGTCCAGCTAGGTCGACGGGTTGACCGGATAGCTGGCGAGAAGTCCAAGCGGGTCGACGGGCTGACCAGACGCTTGGCAAGAAGTCCAGCTAGGTTGACGGGCTGACCGGATAGCTGGCGAGAAGTCCAGACGGGTCGAAGGGCTGACCGGACGTCTGCAGGAAAGTAAGGTAAGTCACTAGAGGGGAGTGATTGTGAGGACGCGTTCCCGGGAAGGGAACATTAGGCGTCGATCCGGCTTAGATCCATTTCGGATATCTAAGTCGAGATCGTGACTAGATTCCGGTCTCGGAAAGACAGAATCTAAGTCATACTTTTTCTGTTAATTCATTGTGCTAACAATCTGTGTTGCAGGGTATATTTTGCCTCGGACTAACCTTGTTTTACAGGAGAAGGAATCTCTGGAAAAAGGTGGTCCGGGCGCCCGGAGGGGATCCGGGCGCCTAGAGGTCCGGGCGCCCGGAGGTAAGTTTTATCCTCTGCGTCGCCTCGCCACGTGGAGCATCCTGACTGGACTTACCACGTCGCACCAGGGCGCCCGGAAGGGATCCAGACGCCCGGAGCAGCATATAAAAGAAGCCCCAGGGGTGGAGCTTCCAATACAACATCTCTCAGAATTCCCAGATTGCTTTGCTGCTTTGTGCTTCAGCGACGCTAACAAAGCTCCGACAACGCGCCCTTACTCCTTAAGTTTTCTTTTCTGTCGGTACAGCTTTGTGCTTTATTTCATTAGCATTTCTTGTACTCTTTTTTGTAATCACATTCGAATTGCTAGTGATTGCCCAACGAAAGTGGTCAAGGACCACGGGCCTTCGAGTAGGAGTCGTCACAGGCTCCGAACGAAGTAAAATCAATTGTGTTCATTTACTTTTCCGCTGCGTACTTTTACACTCGAATTTTCGAATCGATATTCACCCCCCTCTATCGAACGATCACGGTCCTACAAACCTGACATTATCTTTTTCTAATTATACTAAGTTCTTTGAAAGTATTTTAATAAATTGAAAAGACTGTTTGGAAGAAAGTGCACGTACCTCACTTACCTTGTATTCTGATGCTCCCTTTTCATCGTAACTTTCCTCTGATAATCCTCCCTCTTCATCGATGCTCATCTTTGAGCTGCTTTTATCTTCTCCTTGGTGATTTGCGATTAGAGCTAGTCTGACATAGGATTCGATCTCTAACTCAAAGGACGATGATTCATCCTATGTAGCTTTCAAGATCTTGTGCTTCGATCTTGTTGGTCTTTTGCTCTTGTCCTTCTCCTTCTTATTCAGTTCGGAGCAATTGTCTTTGATATGCCCTTCTCCTTAACAGTTGTAGCATCGGACCTTTCTTTTGCTCTGAAAGTACTTTTTCGCCTATGACTTATTAAATTTATTGGATTTAATAAACTGTTAAATTTTCTTACCAATAATGTTGCTTCATCTTCGTCAATTGATTTTTCGGAGTCTGGATCTGGTTCGCCTTTCTAGTTAGCCTTTAGAGCTGTATTGTGGGATGTCTTTTCTTCTTTATTTCGTAAGCCTACACAACTTGATTCATGAAGTTTAAAAGCATAAAACAGATTTTCTAATGAACTAACTTCGAGGTCTTTAGATATCTAAAACGAGTCGACTGTAGAGGTCCACTTAGGTGTCTTAGGAAATGCATTTAAAACATACCTTAATGAATCTTGGTTCGTTACCTTTTCTCCGAGATTCGTGAGTCCAGTGATGAGTTCTTTGATCCTCGAGTGCAAATGTGTGATTGTTTCACTTTCTTCCATCCAGAGGTTCATCAGTTGATTTTAGATATCTCACAAGCTTTTTCTTCGGAAGTTCCTTCGTGTAGCTCTAGGAACTTCTCTCAAAGTTCCTTTGTTGATTCGTAATCTCCGATCCGATTGACTTCCTGGGGTGGAAATACGCTGAGCGGGTGGAACTTGACTCATCCGTTCGCTACGAAGTCTGCTTGCTCCTTCTTGGTCAATTGGTATTCTTCTTTTTCATTTCCTTGTGGATCTTTGGGAGCTATAAAATCATATTTTATAATTAAGAGAATCTCAAAGTCTATTTTAAAAAATACCTCATCTGGCGTTTCCATTGCAGGAAGTCTCCCTTTCTAAGTGGTTAGGCTTTAATACCACTTGTTGGTACACCGACGCCAACAAGCGGGGGATGAATTGCCTACAAGAAAAGGAAATAACCTTCTCATTCTTTTGATTTAATTAATAGCACAATAATAATAAATAGAATAATAAAACTGAACAATTAAAGAAAAGTAAGAGGACAATCTATCTACTTGGTTACAACTTAGGTGGTTCTTAATTCAAGGCATTGAAGAAAGCTCTACTAGAAAAACTCTTTTGTTAAAGGCGGAGTAGCCTCTTACAGACATTGACAACTCATAGAATGACTAAGAAGTGAATACAAGACTTGTAGTTAAGTTATTATTTCATTCCTAGCTCCAGGGGCCTTTTTATTATTGGTGCAATTTTCTTAGGTCAAGGTTGACCAAGTTGACTAAGCTTCAATTGGCTCAAGCTTGAGTTTTGATATTTGAGTTTTGATGTTTATCAATGTTTGATCAATTTGGTGTGAAGAAGAGTCAAGTAGTCAAGGTTGATTGAATACTTGACTGGGAAGTCCTAATTGAAAGTTAGGTAAGGGCAAGTCCAACGGGGGTGGTTGGCAGATGATGAAAATTCAAATGGGTCAGTGTTGACTGGACACTTAGTGTGGGAAGTCCTGGTGAGTGAAGCCAGACAGATAGAAAGTCCCAGTGAGTGAAGCTAGGCAGTTGCAAAGTCCTGGTGAGTGAAGCCAGGCAAATGAAAAGTCCTAGTGAGTGAAGCTATGTAGTTGGAAAGTCCTGGTGAGTGAAGCCAGGTAGATGAAAAGTCCTAGTGACTAAAGTCAGGTAGATGGAAAGTCTTAGTGAGTGAATCTAGACAAATGGGAAATCCTGATGAGTGAAGGCAGGTGAAAGACCTAATGAGTGAAGTTAGGCAATGAGAAAATTCTAGTGAGTGAAGTCATATAAAAGTTCTGATGAGTGAAGTCGGGTATATGGAAACCTAGGTGGTCCGGGGTCACTAGACACCTGATGTTTGGAAGTCCAAGTGGGTCATGGAGGACCAGACACTTGGCATGAGACGGTAAGTCCAAATGGGTCAAGGTTGACCGGATACTTGGCACGGCTAGAAAAGTCCAACTGGGTCAAAGGATTGACCAGACACTTGGTAATGAAGTCCCAACAAGTCAAGGTTGACTAGATGCTAGGCATGAGCGAGTCCCAACAGGTCACGGTTGACCGGATGTTGGTTTGGGACCATAGACTTGAGTTAGTGAAGTTATGGTTGGTCAATCGATCAGCCAATCGATTGAACCAGAGCCTAATCAATCAGTTGATTGATTGGGAGAACTTCGCGAGAAAGGACAACCCAATTAATCAACCGATCGATTGGGGCTACGCCAATCGATCAGTTGAGGCCACTCGCGCGAAGAGCACATTGTGCTCCCCAATCGATCAACTGATCGATTGGGATACTCCAATCGATCGGTCAATCGATTGGGGCATATTTTCTTGCGAGAGCACAGAGACGCTCTGAATCGATTAGTCAATTGATCAAAGCCTCCCCAATCGATTGGTCAATCGATTAGGATATGACCGTTGCGCAGGATGCAGGCTTTGGACAGTTGGGATTGCATGGATCTGATGTGGTAATCGATTGGGAGCAAGCCTAATCGATTGGGAGCCCTAAATCGCGACAGGATAAAGTCGTTAGCGAGGTTCAAACGTGACATGTGCTCTCCCGTTCTCTTCACCGAGCTCACGACTACTCATCGCCGGTTCTTGAAGCTTCTTGGAAATAACTCAAATAAGTGTTGTTGCACTTCCAAGGTCAAGAGGCATTCTAAACAAGAAGAAGGAGCAAGCTAGGGTCTCATTGTTGGTTGCTACTCGGAAAACCTATTTGTTCCACTGTACAAAAATTTTGTACAAAGGTTTGAACCTTTTCCTAGCTACCATGTGTTCTTTTTAAATTAAACTTGGATCACCTGCGGAACTTAACACGTTTGATCCTAAGTTTAATTTATTTGTTCTTTTAGGTTTAGACTTGGATCTCCTGCGGAACTTAACACGTTCGATCCAAATCACCTAGGTCACAAAGACAATTAAATATCTATTTCCAAAATCGGCTTCCAGTACTACATGGCGAGGCACATGACCTTCTTGGATATGGGAGCAACCACCACCGACTAGACAAAGCCTTTTAAGGAAATTAAATATTGAACCTTCCCATAGTAACCCTAGGTTAACCACTAAGAACAATCAAATCACAAGGAAAAGAAAAAAACAAAAGAACACAACTTCGAAAACTAATTCGAAAAACTAGAATCGCATGCATTTTGTATTTGGTATTTTTACAAAGAAACAAAACTAACATGATGCGGAAAACTATTATAAGTTATACCTTTCTTTGTGAATAATGACCTCTTGATCTTCTACCGTATTCCTCTTCTAATCTCGGACGTTGTGTGGGCAACGATTTTCCGATACGAGGACCACCTAGCACCTTCTTCTCCTTCCTTCAAGTTTCGGCCAAGCACAAAACAACTCAAAAGATGAAGAACTTTTTCCACCAACCAAGCTCCAAGGGATGCAAGCTTTCTCTTCTTCTTCTCCAAGCTAAGATCCGGCCACCACTTGATCTCCAATAAGGATGAGAGATTCGGCCACACCAAAGGAGAAAAGAGAACTTGAAGGGGCCGACCACACCAAGGAAGAAAAGAGAGAGAAAATAAAATAGAGGTTGTTTACCTTGAAGACACCCAAACCCCCTCTTTTATAATCCTTAGCTTTGGCAAATAACGTCCCCAGGGCGTAGCACAGATGGGGAGTGCATGGTTTTGTGGCTGAAAGGTCCAGGGGTCGATCCCCGGGGTGTCACTACTTGGAGTTAACATCTCCGCCATGCACTTTCCACCTGTGTACCTACATTTACCTCCCTCCATATCCGTGGGACCGGCTCTAGGGGGGCCGCTGATGTGGCGGTTCCACACACTTAGCTTTGGCAAATAAGGAAATTTAATTACAATAAAATTTCCTTAACTTTCCTTGACATGAATTAATTAAGATAAAATAAATAAAATTTCCTAATAACCCATGTCATGGTCGGCCACCTCATGGAAAAGCAAATAAGGCAATTTTCAATCAACCAATTAAAATTCCTTATTTGTTTCCGGAAATTTTTTAAAAAATAAAATTTCCTTTTAAAATCCCTTCATGGTTGATAAAAAGAAATTTCTATAATTTTAATTTTTCAACATGTGAATAATTTACAAAGAAGAAAAATAAAATATCCTTTCAATCTACAAATAAGGAAAGAGATTTAATCTCTTTTCTTAATCTTTTGTAGAAACTTATAAAGAGATATTGTAATTTTTAATCTCTCTTTTAAATTATATCTTCCACATAAGAAAATTTTAAAATTAAAATTCTTTTCTATTTTAATAGGGTCGGCCACCTAAGCTTGGGTTCAAGCTGGGGCCGGCCACCCATGGACTAAGGCTTGGCCGGCCCTAGCTTGGTTCTCAAGCTAGCTTGGCCGGCTCCTACAACATGGGTATAAAGGTGGGTATAGGTGGGTATAGTACTCTATAACTAAGAGCCTACGATAGGGACCGAGAGGAGGAATTGGTTTTGGTCTCCCGATAAAATTAAGCATCCCGTGTTCGCCCCGAACTCACAACTTAATTTTATCAATAATAATTCATTCCACTAGAGAACTATTATTGAACTACCGCACCAATCCCAAATTACATTTTTGGGCTCCTTATTATGAGTGTGTTAGTCTCCCTGTGTTTAAGATAATGAATGTCCATTAATTAAATGAGTTATTGACAACTCACTTAATTAATATCTTAGTCCAAGAGTAGTACCACTCAACCTTATTATCATGTCGGACTTAAGTCCACCTGCAGGATTTAACATGATAATCCTTATGAGCTCCTCTTGGGGACATTCTCAACCTAGATTTCTAGGACACAGTTTCCTTTTATAATCAACAACACACACTATAAGTGATATCATTTCCTAACTTATCGAGCTTATTGATTTATCAAACTAAATCTCACCCATTGATAAATTAAAGAAATAAATATCAAATATATGTGCTTGTTATTATATTAGATTAAGAGCACACACTTCCATAATAACTGAGGTCTTTGTTCCTTTATAAAGTCAGTATAAAAGAAACAACTTCTAATGGTCCTACTCAATACACTCTAAGTGTATTAATGTAATTATATAGTTAAGATAAACTAATACCTAATTACACTACGACCTCTCAATGGTTTGTTCCTTTCCATCTTGGTCGTGAGCTACTGTTTATAATTTATAAGGTACTGATAACATTATCTTTTGTATGTGACACCACATACTATATTATCTACAATATAAATTAATTGAACAATTACAAATAAATATAGATAATTTGACCAAATGTGATTCTTTATTCAAAATAAATGTCTACAAAAGCTTAGGCTTTCAGTATACACCCTAACACTCATTAATTGTAATCTCGTAAGATTTCATTTTGTATTGGCTTGTATTTCGTCTTCTTGTATTTCTTTGGGTGTGAGCTTGTACGAGGCTTCTCCACCTCCGGATTATTTCCGAGAAAAAGTGTTTCATAGCGGAGAGTGTTCATGAGGGTCGGATCCTTAGATTAGTCATCTCTTCTTGAGGTGGATACCAAGTAAATCCATATTATTAGCATGGGGGAGCTTTTGCGTCGAGTTTATCCGTTGACATCATCATCGATAAAGCATGAGAAGTTATTCACCCCCTCCCTCTAGCTCCGAAGTGACCCAACAAGTGGTATCAGAGTTAGGTTACTCTTTACTGAACTCATCGTCGGAAGAGTAGCAAGCTAGAGGTTGAAGAAGTTGAAGAACTAAAGTTAACGAGTCAAAGATTTCAAAGCTCAACTTCAAATGGATTTTTGAGATGGACTCGTATACGACACAAAGATGCCTCCACCATTCATATCCATGAGCTTCGATTCTTGGAAATCAAGAATCGAAAACTTCTTAATCATGGAGATAGAGCAATTGTTTGCTCTAATGGAAGACTTTCAAGCTCTAACAAATGATAAAGGCAAGCTCATCAAGAAGAGAAAATGGAGCAAGAAACACGTCAAGAGAAGCGAGATCAATGACAAAGTGATCAAATTGTTGGTCAATTTATTGCTAAGCAATATCTTGAGCAAGATAGGAGAATTGGAACATGTAAAGAGTTTTGGAGCAAATTGACAAAGATTCATGAAGATCCCTCCACTGTACCAAATCAAAAAAAATCAAAGAAGACAACTCATTGGATCAAGATGAAGGGAAGAGGAGTCAGAAGTTGAGAGATGCTCAACATCCGAAGAAGAAGAAAGTAAAGAAGGTTCATTCTCTAGAGAGCATGAAGACAAAGGCAAAGGAGTGTATTCTTTATTTCATGTACATGAGGATGAAGATAAAAAAGCCTCCACCTCAAGGATTGAGGGGGAGTGTGGAACATCAATGTCGGATCAAGAAGAAGTCTCTTTATCCAGATCAAATGAAGAAAGTGTCACTCCTACAAGTAAAGATATAGAAATTTTAATTGTAAATAATAAAGATCATATCATTTGTTTTGAGTGTAGAGAAAAAGGACACTAGAAGAGTAAGTGTCCCAAATTGGCCAAGAAGAAGGTCCAAGTGGTATCAAAGGGCATGGAGAAGCCCAAGGAGGTTGGCCCCATTGTACACAAGAGCAAGGAGCATATTGTGTACTTCTTGTGTAAACAAAATGGACATTATCGGAGTCAGTGCCCAAAGGAGAAGAATCCGGTCAAAGTCAAAGGAGCAAGCTCAGGTCAAGGAGGAGCTTCTAAGAGAAAACTCAAGGTATCATTTATTGAATTAATTCTTTTTACACAAGATAAAAAGCATGCTAGGTCTAAGTTATATCATTTTAATGCTATTTATCGTGAAAATAGGAAGCATGATAGGGTTAAAGAAAAACATGTAGTGTATCGTGCAAAGACTACCTCACCTAAGGCTAGGAAGATAGAAAATAGGTTAGGTAATAATTCTAAGGATTTTGGATATAGGCCCAAAAATAGAAGTATCCAAGGATTTAAGGAAAAATCAAAATCTAAGGATTTAAGGATTGAAAGTTAAGCCTTGAGGTCAAGGTTTGATAAATTAGAGAAGGCCCTAAAGAAAATGGAAACAGTTTTAAAGGGGTCAAATGGACATAACCTAAGGTTAGAAATAGATAGACAAGAGTTATCCAATGGCCATAGAGGTTTGGGATACAAATCTAAAGCCAAGAAGTATGTGACTTCATACCATAGAATTCTATATAGTTATAGAATCAATCCTAGGTCTAGGGGTCAAGCAAAGGTAACAAGGGAGGTCATCCCTAGAGTTAACCTTGAGAAGACCAATGTGACTAAGGCTTCTAAGAAGCTTAAGAAAGTCACTAAGAATGTCATAAGGGAAGTTATCCCTAAAGTTGACCAAGAGCAATCTAGCATGACCAAGGCTTCTAAAAAGCCTAGGAAAGTCATTAGGAATGTATCAAGAGAAGTTATCCCTAGTGAATACCTAGAACACTCAAGGAGTACCAATCGGTTTTGGGTTCCTAGGAGCGTGTTCTCTACACCCTAGATGGATTTAGAAAGTGTCAACTCCAATTGGAAGAGTAGTTAACCTAACCTTGAAGAAGTTGACACTTGGAGGGCATTTTCAAGGTAGTTGTACTCTTTTAAAATGAAAATGGTTTAAGCGTTTACTCTTTTGGAAGAGTAAAATGTGCCAAAATTTGAGGAATTGAGATTAATTTAAATTGGCACATATAGAAAAAGGTAAAAAAAATGTCAAATTGGGATTTTGACATCTTCTTTGATGATGAGGGCAACTTAGGATAAATTTTGGCTAAGGTAATTCATTAGGGATACTTAGATGGATAATCTATTTATGCTAAAGTGACATATTTTGTTTGTTATTCGTATGCCATGACATCATATTTTATATTCAAATATATTATGAAAAATAAAAATATAAAAATATCATGTCATGTCATACATACATCATATAATTATAGCAAATTTTCTTTTGAAATTTATTCATTTTGATGTATGTCATAATCATTTTCATGCATTATTTTAGTTTTTTGTAATTAAGGAAAATGACATTAATCAACAAGTGACATCCTAGGTGGATGATCAATCTTATAATGCCTAGATAGATATGCATGAGCCTTTAGATTAGGACAAAACTAAAGTTTACATCTCACAAAGACTATAACTTGACTTGTATATATTTTAGTGTACATTAGATATAAGTGAGATGTTAGGAGGATGAACAAAACTCAAGATGTTGATTTAATGCATCTTTTTGAGTTTTAATTTCATCAAAAATACATAGTTATGTGTTATCCAATCATTGGGAAAGTTAATGTACAAGTCATGTATATCTAGCCCAAAGAACATAGTTAGAAATTGATTTTGAAAATCATTTCAAAATGTCTTTAGTAAACCTTGGTGAAGTTTATCTTTTGATAGCAATCACCATTGAAGAGTTAGACATAAACTTGGAAGAAACATTGAAGTTTTTTTAAGGGTTTCTAATTTTATGTCAATCTGTGAAAATATGGTGTATTTTCTTAGAAAACTATTTTTTCATGATAGTATATGACATAAATAATGTCTACATGAATTTTTATGATTTTTGGAATTTTGTACAATTATTTGTCGATTTCTGAATTTTGGCTGAAATATGATTTTAGGAAATTAGAAACTCAATCAATCCGATCGATTGGGCAGGTTCGATTGATCGATTGAATTAGATTTTTCCACAAATAGAAGCTCTCGGAATCGATCAACCAATCAATTGAGCCATGCATGGATCGATCAGCTGATCGATTTAAGTGTTTTTTCGTGACAAGCCTTACTGAATCGATCAGTGGATCGATTGAAAGGCTTTAATCGATTGAGTCCCAACTTCAATTGATTGGAAAAGCTGATTTTGGCTCTAAATGTCTGATTTCACTCGTTTAAGTCATGTTTAGTCGTGTTAATCATCCTAAACCCTAAAAAATTCATATATAAATATTTAAGGGTAGTTTTCTTGATAAAAACAAGATTGGATTGGTTAAAGAAGATTAAGTTGAAGTTTAGATTGAGGTTTGGTTTCATTATTGGATTTTAGACCTCAAAACTTCAAATTTTGGGTTTCCTAAAGGTTTAGGAACTCCAAGTCATTGTTGATGCAACGATAAAATTTTAGAGCATGTTTTGAGGGGGAGCTGCTCCTTAAAGACATGAATTTATTTTTCACAAAACCATGGAAGGTTGTAAACCTTCGTTATCGTGAATGCTTAAAGTTGAGCATTGGAAAACAATGGAAGATTGGATATCTTAATTGTGGTGTGTGAATGCTCTAGGAAGAGCATTGGAGTCAATGAAGGGTATGAGACCTTCATTGTGATGTTGTGAACAACATGTGAAGTTGTGGACAACATATGGATAACTCTTCAAGAGGAGAGTTTTTGATGTGTGCCAAAGAGGGAGAATGTAGGGTTTAAATTAGGCCTTCATTATCCAAAAAGGGGGAGTTTGCCCTCTAGGAAAGGGAAAGAATGAAGGAAATCCTCATTTATGCTTTGGTGTGAAGAAGTTGAAGTTATGGGATTAGCCTAATTTAAACATATTGTCAAATATCATAAAAAGAGAGATTGTTGGTGCAATTTTCCTAGGTCAAGTTTAACTAGATTACTAAGCTTGAATTGGCTCAAGTTTGAGTCTTGATGTTTGAGTTTTGATGTTTAACAATGTATGTAGATTGTAGATGTAATCGTCCATTTGGGAAGATTGTTGTAGCAATTCTCCTCTGATCAACGTTTAACCAATTTGGTGTGAAGAAGAGTCAAGTAGGTTAAGATTGAGCAGATACTTGACTAGGAAGTCCTAACTGGAAGTTAGAAAAGGGCAAGTCCAATGGGGAGGTTGGGAGATGATGAAAATCTAAGTGGGTTAGTGTTGATCGGACACTTGGTGTGGAAAGTCCGGTGAGTGAAATCAGGCGGATGGAAAGTCCTAGTAAGTGAGCTTTGCGTTGAGTTTATCCGCTGCGCATCATCATCGACAAAGCACAAGAAGCTATTTAACCCCCAAAAAACCCCACCCACTCTCTAGCTCTGAAGTGATACAACATTTATAACCTCTGGAAAATCTTATTCGATACTGGAAGGTGCCTTCAATAGGGTGGAAGCCGCCTCCAGCGTGGTAAATTTTATCCGTACGAAGATAAACTTTATCTTCGCTAACGGTCACTTGGAAAGCGCCTTCGTACTGTTCATCGAAGGCGCCTTCCAAGTCATGGAAGACGTCTTACATACGACAGATTAGCTCCTTTGCTTATCTCTTCGCGTAGGTAATTCTCCGGCTAACTGGAATTAAGTTCATCCGAACCCAACTCTGACCTTCTCCTCGAGCAGACTTCCTTCTCGGCTTCTCGTCCCTCGAATGTCGCACATGTTCTTCTCGTCCACCGGTGTACTCTTCCACACTATCTCGTCATTCGGATATATCGAGTCCATCGATTCTCGTCTCGTGTCATCCTTCTCGCTAACTGCGTCTTCCGTTCAATTTCTTGTGTTCTTAAATTTCTGTATATTTGAACATAAAGATCAAATATAATAAGACATAATTAAATTTAATTGATCACAATTAAATCACGTAGGGTACTAACAGATTGTATCTTCGATTGCCATTTACTAATACGACCGTAAAGTCATCATCATATCACGACGTAATGCAGATAAATTTTTTTTTTTATTTTTGACAATTATGAACCCTCTATATGTTTTGATAATTAAGTTGTTTAGAATTAAAAATATTGATAACTTGTTGTAACGCTGCCAAGAGGTATTTGTTTGTGAAATTTTACCTGGCGTAAGCAAGTATAATAATTTTGGGGGGAAAATCACCTAAATAATTTTTTTAAAATAGAGAATTTAAAAGAGATGAATAGGAGAGTTCAAAACGATTACTGCAAATTTATGTTCAAAATTACTATATATAGTCCTCTAATCTCTTATAATGGCATGGTTACATAAGCTTCAAAGAACATAAATTCTAAAAAAATATACAAATCATTGTCAGCAATAAACTTTGAAACCGCTAGTGACTTCGTATGATTTTCTATATATCGATAAAGATCTCATTACAGTTCGAGTATAAATTTTCTTAGATTTGAGGTATTCAAGTCATTTTGATCATGAATAATTATACTTTGACATCTTAGAGCGCAATCATCTCCTAGGAGGTGCAAGTCTAGGTGATCGGGATATAAGTCAATATATCCGAAAGTATTTAAGTAACCCACAGAAGATTCACCGCTATTTTACAAGGAGACGTATACCTTGTGATATCTTGACTTATTACTTATAAGTTAGGATTATTACTCATCAAGAAAATAGTCTTCTTGGACACGTGTTTGATTAATTTGAATTTGCATGACAAAGAACTACTACTTGGGTTAGATATGATGTAGTCAGCCTAGTGAGGATTGTAATATAGATTATGTCCCGAATTAAGTGGATATAATATGAGTGAAAGAAATATACACACTAATAATCGTAGTTGCTGAATGGTTCAAATTTAGTTCTGAGATCAACTAAGATTTTTCGATTAATTGGGGATCATGACATATTTCTAGGTGCTATTCATGATCGATTAATAATTAATGGTTAATTTTGAGCGTCCAACATAAACTGATAATCTATTGAGTCACACGCACTATGATGATATCTAAAAGATTTAAAACAAGTTTGAGAATTATATTCTCATATTGAGAGAGACTACGTCTGGTAAAACCAGACGAGAAGTAAATATGAAAGATATTTGATGGAACAGAAGTGATGGTGGGTCACGCCTGTTGGGGTTGCAAGGTTGCAAACATAGTCCCATATTGAAAACACATGGAAAAGATCATGGGTTTATAAGAGAAAGATATCTCCATTGGCATGAGGTCTTTTAGGTAGAGCCCAAGAGCAAAACCATGAGGGCTTAGGCCCAAAGTGGACAATATCATGTCATTATGGAGATATCTAAATTCTTTTCGATCCTACAATTGGTATCAGAGCCCGGATTGCCAGAAGGTTTAACCGCCGACTGTGCACAAGAGCTATGGTCTGATTGAACCATGTGAGTACAATATTGACCTCGAACAAAGAAAGTGGGGGCTCCTATGTTCGGATCAAAAGGACCAGACACCAGGCAGGAAGTCCTAATAGGTCGGGTGGACCGAGGGGCAGGAAGTCCTAGTTGCGGCTAGGCAAGGAAGTCCTAGTAGGTCGGGTAGACCGAGGGGCAGGAAGTCCTAGTAGGTCGGGTAGACCGAGGGGCAGGAAGACCTGGTGGGTCAAGGATCGGACGTGGGAAGCCCATGGTCCTTTGTTTGAGGGGGGATTGTTGGGGTTGCAAGGTTGCAAACATAGTCCCATATTGAAAACACATGGAAAAGATCATGGGTTTATAAGAGAAAGATATCTCCATTGGCATGAGGCCTTTTGGGTAGAGCCCAAGAGCAAAACCATGAGGGCTTAGGCCCAAAGTGGACAATATCATGTCATTGTGGAGATATCTAAATTCTTTTCGATCCTACAACGCCTCTTGCAAGCATGATTGGATCCCTTTTTGGTTTAGTTATGAGCCAATGTTGGTTTGATTTAATAATGAACCAAGAATATTTTGATTTTGAACCAAGTTGATTTGGTTTTGAACCAAACTTAATGATAGCGGATTAGGTTACTATTAGATTTTGGGTTTGGAGAGATGACTTACTTCCAAAATCATTGTGAAGAGGATAAATATACCCTTCCATGTAGAGAAGAATTCATTTATTTTCATGGGAGAAAAACTTAATTTGATTAATGTTTTCTCTCCTCTCTCTTCTCCCTCCCCTTGCTGTCGCCAAACCAAAGAGGGTTGTCGTCCCTTTGTGCTGTTGCAAACCACCGTCGATGTCACCCTGCTGCGGCTAGGCATCCAGGTATACCTGCTGTTGGACCTCCTGCCAACATTCCCAACATTGGAAAGCAGGATAGTTGCTGTTGTGTCATTCAACAGCAACAAGAGGTTGTTGTCCTCTTAGTTGTCACTGCCTCGAGCCCACTGCTAGTCACTTACTGATCATCGGCCGACCTACCCCCATGTCGCATGCCTCCAAGCTGCCAGACGGAAGCTCCTGCCGCCAATAGCAACTTCTAAGGCCTCCGGACAGCAAGACGAAAGGTTGTTGCCCTTCTCACTTTATGTCGTCGGGTTGCCCTCGTTGTTGGGCACAAAGTTGAGCTGGGTTTCTGTTAGGATGTATACTAAAAGCCTAGCTTTTTGTATGAACATTATTTTGAAATGAGAATCACATTGGTCAAATGTCTGCATTTAGTAAAATATAGTTGCCCATTTAATTTATATTGTAGATAACATGGTGTGTGGTGTCACACAGAAGATCATGTTATCAGTTCTCTATAAATTATAAAAAGTAGCTCACAACCAAGATGGATTGGGACAAATCATTGGAATGGTTGTAGTGTAATTTGGTACTAGTTTGTCTTGACTATAAAATTATACTAGTACACTATGTGTGTATTGAGCAGGACCATTTGAGATTGTTCCTTTTATACTGACTGCATGAAAGAATATAACCTCTGTTATTATGGATGTGCGTACTCTTAATCCCGATATAATAACAAGCATATATACTTAATATTTATTTCTTTAATTTATCAATGGGTGAGATTTATTCGTTAAATCAATAGGCCCGATAAGTTGGGAAATAATATTATTTATATGATGTGGTGTTGATTATAGAAGGAAACTGTGTCCTAATTATCTAGGTTGATGATGTCCCCTTGAGGAGCTCATAAGGATTGCCATGTAAACCTTGCAGGTGAACTTAATCCGACATGACAATGAAGTTGAATGATACTACTCTTGGAGCTAAATATTAATTAAGTGAGTTGTCAGTAACTCACTTAATTAATAGACATTCGATATCTTAAACATAGGGAGATTAATGCACTCCTGATAAGAAGGAGCTCATAATGTAATATGAGATTGGTGCGGTAATTCAATAATAACTCTTTAGTGGTATGAGTTATTATTGATGAACTTAAGTTGGGTGTTCGAGTCGAACACAAGAAGCTCAAGCTCATCGGGAGGCCAAAACAAATTCCTCCTCTCGGTCCCTGTTGTAACCTCTATAAAGCCTTGCGTTCATCCGTTTTGATTTTCCTTCTTACCCAAATGAGGGCTCGACCACATACTTCCTTGGTGCCCAAGCAAGGGGTCGGCCAAGCCCTCTTGGTGCCCAAGATGTGGGTCAGCCAAGCCATGCTTGGTGCCCAAGCATGGGGTCGACCATACAAGAAGAGAAAGGAAGTTTTCTTGAAAATAAAATTTTGTTAAAATCTTTCCTTTTATAGTTTTCTACAATGGATTAAAAGAGAGTTTTTAATTTTATTAAAATCTTTCCTTTTTTATGCTTATCTATAATGGTTAAAAGAGAGATTTTAATTTTGTTAAAATCTTTCTTTTTTTGTAATCAACCATTATAGGAATAAAAGGAAGATTTTGTTTAAAATAAAATTTTATTATAATTTTTCCTTTTATAGCTATTTACAATGGTTTAAAAAAGAGATTTTAATTTTATTAAAATCTTTCCTTTTTATAATCATCTACAATAGCAAATAAAAGGAAATTTTATTAAAAACTTTCCTTATTAGCCGCTAGCAAAGATTATAAAAGAGGAGGAGGGAGGTGCCCAAAAACTAACACAACCTAAGGCTCCTCTTTTATTCTCTTATGGGTCGACCCTTCTTCTATCTTCTTCTATTGTCTTCTTTCCCTAAAGGCCAGCGACATCCATCCTTTCTTCTTCATTAGGGTCGGCGCCCCTTTGGAGAAGACTCTACCTTGGTGGCCAGTTGCTTGGAGGAGGAGAAGAAGAAGGAGGAGGCCTCTTCACTTTGTATTCTTTGGTGGTTGAAAGCTTGGAAAAGAAGGAGAAGGTCGGGTGTCTTCATCTTGGTAGATTGTTGCCCACACGACGTCCAAAAAGAGGAGAGAAATATAGCAGAAGATCAAGAGGTCTTTAAGATACAAAGAAAGGTACAACTAGTTCTTTATTCCGCAGTGAAACTAGTTTAGTTTTTCTTTGTATGGATCCTAAAATACCAACACAAGAGGCTAGCAATTTTGTATTTTGATTTTGTACTTTGATTTTGTGTTTCGATCTTGTGCTTCGATTGAGGTCTCTTTAGTTAAACCTAGGGTTTACTTTGAGGAGTTTAAATATTCAATTTCTTTTAAAGGCTTTGTTTATGAAGTGGTGGATGATCCCATAACTAAGAAGGTCGAGTACCTCACCAACTATATGGAAATCAATCCTTGAAATAGATATTTAATCAACTTCTGTAATATGGTAACTTCTGAAGAATACATGAGTTGAACTTGGAGTAAAAATGCTAAGTTTCCTTTCTAATCCAAGTTTAACTTATGAAGAACGCATGGTTTGAACTTGGAGTAAAAATGTTAAGTTTTGTTTCCAATCCAAGTTTAAGAACACATGGGTTGCTAGGAAAAGTTTTGTGCTTGTACAAATTTTTATACAGGGGAAACATAAAGGAATTCCGAGTAGCACCCAACAGTTTCCTCTGTTGGATCATGCCATCTCTTCGTTTGGCTAATACCAAATTAGAGATGAAAATTTGTGGATTAGTAAAGTCGGCTTGAAGATATCTCGACATGGGTGAGAGAGGCAAACTTGGTCAAGTTTGTTAGTTGATGTCGTTTCCTCTACATGTCATCCGACGGGTATAATTTTATTATGAAAATTTTGTTCTACGATTATGTATGTATATGTGTATCTCATGTATGTGTGTGCTATACTAATTTATGAAATTATTATGCTTTCGTTGCTTGTTTTCGAAACAAAAATTTAAAACGCGTATAGAAACACCCAACGGTAGTAGCTACGAACCTGTAGCTACTGCTACACAATTGTAGCAGCTATGAACCCGTAGCTACAATACAGTTGTAGTAGCTACAGTACCATAGCTGCTATAAGTGAGCTACCACCTGTAGTAGCTACGGTTTCGTAGTTACTATTATATAGAAAAAAAATTAAGGCTAAAATTGTTTAAAGTCTTCAAAAAGGATTTAAACGATATTTTTTGAGCTTAAAACTTGATCATTACAGGTTCCACCTATTGGAGTGATCCCAATGGTCCGTGCGACCATGTGTTTTGGTATTTGGGCAAAGGGTTTAAGTTAGGTTCACCCTTGTTATTTGATATGTGTATGTGAGTGTGCAGGTTTGCAGGATACACATATGACTCAGCTTGATGGCTTCAGATCCGGTGAAGGATGGAGCATTCGAGGGACCGTGGATAAGGCAGCAAGGATAAGGGCCGAGGGAAGCGACTTCGAGGATACGCAAAGGATGGCACTGGGGATGAGCCGCAGGCTTGGATGCATCTGAGGGATGAGAGCCAAAGGGAATAGGCTTGAAGGCTAAAGGTCAAGGCTGCAATGAAGGGTCAAGTGAGTCGTGAGGGTACGAGTGCATGAGAGATTATATTCAGGGTAAACCCTAGGTTTAGGATTTTACTATAGCAGTTACTGTAGCAGTAAATGTAGCATTCGACTGGTGTTTTCATCAGTCAATTGGTGTAGTCGACTGGGCAGTCAACTAGGAGCAAACAGAATGTTTCTGTTCGCTCGACCAGTGTGGAGCAGTCGACTGATACTTTTACCAATCGACTGGTATCGAGCCGTTGGAATGTAACGGTCGAATCTCCATAGAGGGCAGTTGATTGATGGTTTTAGTAGTCGACTGGTAGGCAGGGATTTCCGACCCACGGCCTATATAACCAAGTCTTGGGAGCTTGGTTAAGGTTGACGAAATAGAGGTGGTTAACCCCTATTAGTAGTCTACTTGTGCCCTAGCGTCTCAAGTGTTCTTGTGAGAGTTGTGGTGAGATTTCTCCACCCACAAGGAGCTACGTGAGCTAGCCGGAGTTTGTTGGGGAGTCATCCACCGACGGATCGGGATATTCCACCTTACGGACAGTTGTAGAGTAGGAGCTTTATCTCCGAACCACGTTAAACGGACGTGTATTGGTTTGTATTTTCTTTCTTAGTCTTGGTCTTTAGCTTTCGTAATTGTATTTATATTATTTGTATTCCCCTTTTCTAACAAATACGTAGAAAGCGAGTATTTGGGGGGCGCCGTCTATCCAACCCCCCTTCGAGCTGGCCACCGATCCCCTACACCACCCAATAGCAAATTGAAGCTATTTGAACGAGCTCAATTCATCCTGTGGTTCAATTCGAGTCAAAAGTTATAATATCTCAAAATTTAAGATTTAACATTCACGTTGTAGTAGCTGCAAAACCGTAGTTACTACAACATGAATGTTAAATTTTAAATTTTGAGATATTATAACTTTTGACTCTGGTTGAACCATAGGAAGTATTGTAAGTACCCTGGATAAGTTTTAATATGATTAACCGGGTTAAGTTAGCTTCTGTTTGTGTTTGATACCTTATGTCTAACTGTGCAGGAACTTAAGAACACAAAAAGCCGAGCGAAAGACACAATGGATAAGAAGGATATCATGGAAAGAGAATCGACAAGCTTGGTACATCTGCTGGACGAGAAGTTGTAGAAGAGTACACCGGCAGATGAGAAAGATGTACGCAGCACTTCAGAGTGATAAGAAGCCAAAGTGGAAGTCTCCTTGAGGAGAACGTCGTAGTTAGTCTCGGATGAATTCAACTTCGGATAACCGGAATATCACCCACACGAAGAAGACCAGTTGGAAGCTAATATACCTTGTGGAAGACGCCTCCAAGCCTATGGAAGGCACCCTCAAAACCTCATGGAAGGCATTTTCAAGCCTATTGAAGGTGCCTTCAATACCCGTTAGACGAAGATAAAGTTTTATCTTCGACAGATAAAACTTATCTCATTGAAGACACCTTGGACCATCTTGGAGGTGCCTCTGAGCCACAGATAGGATTTTCCAGGGGCTATAAAAAGACCCCTAGAATTAGAAAATAAACAACTTCAGTATTTATTTCCTAGTATCTTTTGTTGAGACACTCTGGAGTTAGAGGAGAGGTGAATAACTCGTCTTGCTCACTCGCTTGCTTCATCGATGTTGATTTTGCAATGAATAAACTCAAAGCAAGCTCCAAATGCTAACAAGTAAGATTTACTTGGTATTCACCTCTAGATGAGGTGACTAATCCAAAGATCTACGCTGAGCACACTCTCCACTATGAAAACATTCCTTCTCAGAATAATCTGGAGGTAGAAAAACCTCGTACAATACTCTCTATACAACAAGAAGAAAAGAGAAGCAAACACAAATAAAATCTTACAAGATTTACAACAAGAAAACCCTAGCTAGCTCTCTTCTTGTTTGAAAATGCTTCTTGATGCTTGGAAATGCAGTAGCACTTTAATCCAAGTGCTTTCAAGAACCGGTAGTGAGAGTCGGAGAAGAATCGTGTGAAGAGTTGTAGCATTTGAACTCGCAGTTGCTTTTTTTATATCTGCACTTTTAGGGCTCCCAATCAATTGAGCCTGCTCACAATCAATTGTCACGTCAGATCCCAATGATCATAGTCGTCCAAAGCTCGCAACCTGCATAATGGTTATATCTCAATCGATTGATCAATCAATTGGAGAGGCTTCAATCAATCAACTAATCGATTCAGAGTGCCTCTATGCTCTCACAGAAGACTCAGAATCGATTTATCATCAATTCTGGCTATCTCGCGATCTTGCGAAAAAAACCAGCCCAATCGATCAACTGATCAATTGGGGAGTAGCCCAATCAATTGGTTGATTGATTGGAAATATTTTTGTGCTTGTGAAAATGGATGTCAATTGATCAGCGCATAGGCCCAATCGATCGACTGATCTATTGGGTTGCCTTTTTTTGTAGCACTCTCCCAATCAATCAACTCGGCTCTGACTAAATCGATCACTTGATCGATTAACCAACCCTAACTTGCTTAGCTCAAGTCTAGGGTTTCTATTGGACTTGCCCTTGCCTAACATCTAGTTAGGACTTTCCAGTCAATTATCTGGTCAACCTTGACCTACTTGACTCTTCCAGTCAACCTTTGACTATCAGTCTCCCATATGGACAATTGCACCTGTAATATCCATATATTGTCAAAAATTGAAACTCAAATATCAAAACTCAAGCTTGAGCCAATTCAAACTTAGTCAACCTAGTCAACCTTGGTCCAGGGGAAATTGCACCAACATCTTTCTGAGCATCAAAGAGTGTAAGAGGCTTCTCCGCCTTCAAGAAAAGAGATTTTTCTAGTGCTTTCATCTATCTTGGATTAACAACCATCAAGGTTTTAACCAAGTAAATTCCGGCTTTCTTACTTATTCTTTTTAAGCTATTATGATTTTCATTAATGTTAATTGTGTATAGTCACTTAATTTAGTTGTGTATCCTTGCTAAGCAAAAGTAAGAGATTATTTTATTCTAACTTTGATCATAAGCTATTCATCCCCCTTTAATCGGTCGCACCGGGACTAACACGTATAATATATCAAATCGAAACTTGCTAAAAGATTTTCGATTTGATATATTGTGCGTCTTGTGGTTCAAACCAAATTAAAAGTTATGGTCTCTCAAAATTTACTCAACATATACATTGTAACAGCTACAAAACTGTAGTCGTACAACTACAAGTTCAACTTTACGAGGTTATAACTTTTATTTTAGGTTAAGCCTTGAAATACATAATATATCAAATCGAAGATATTTGAATGAACTTTGATTTGATATATTGAGTATCTTATGTTTCAATCCAAGTCAAAAGTTATATTATCTCAAAGTTTATCTAGTATGCATGTTATAACAACTATGAAACCGTAGTTGTTACAACTACAAATTATAATTTTGAGAGGACATAACTTTTGACTTGGATTGAATCACGGGACATACAATATATCAAATCGAAGATCTCTGAACGAGATTTGATTTGATATATTAAGTATTTTATAGTTAAATCTAAATAAAAAATTATGATATTTCAAAGTTATAACTTGTAGTTGTAGCAGTCATAGTTTCGTAACTGCTACAACTGAGTTGTCATACAGTTGCAACAACTATGGTTTCATAGCTACTACAAACTTTAAGAGGTCATAACTTTTAATTTGGGTCGAGCCATGAGACGCACAATATGTCAAATAAAAGATTTATGTACAAACTTCAATTTGATATATTATGCATCCTATGGTTCAACCCGAGTCAAAAGTTATGATATCTCAAAATTTAAGATTTAATATTCACATTATAGCAATTATGAAACCGTAACTACTACAACGTGAATATTAAACCTTAAACTTTGATAGACCATAACTTTTGATTCGAGTTGAACCATGAGACGTACAATATATCAAATTGAAATTTGGTTAAATATCTTCAACTTATTATGAGGTGGAAATCATAGCGATTAGGTTTCAGACTAAAAAAAATATCATTTAAATCATTTTTAAAGGCTCCAAACAATTTTAGTCTTAACTATAGCTGCTAAAACTGTGTGGTGGCTTAGTTATAGCACTACTACAACTGTGTAGCAACTATGAGTTTATAGCTGCTATAACACGCCAATTTAGACAAAAAAAAAAATAGAAGAGAGATAATAATAAGAATAAATTTTTACTTTATAATGCAGGACAGTTAGGTCATTTTACAAGAGTGGGATGCCCTTCTGATAATTACCCAATTAGGAATACTTAGGGTTTGTTCAATTATTTATTTATACCATATAAGATTTTAAAAATACTATAAAACTAAAAAATGTTAAATATAAAAAGAATATGCTTAAAATAAATCATACTATTTATATTTATGGTCGGTTGATTTTTAGTTTGTTGGTACAGGGAGCACCAGACAATCGAACCTGAGTTTTGATTATGGAAGTTCAAAAGTTAAGATGTTTTGTTATCTAATAAGTATGACTGAACTTGTAGGAAAGTCCTAAGTACTCTTAAGTAAAAGTCTTAGTGGATTCTAGGCAAGTGAAAAACCCTAGGGGGAGGTAACCCTAAGTTATGGAAAGTCCTAGCTGCAACTAGGCAACGAAGTCATGGTCCGGGGGATTGGGCGAAGTCTTAGCAGGTCAAGGACGTTGGACAAAATCCTAAAATAAAGGACTCTAGGTGAAATTCCTAGGGGTTGCGAACATTAGGTGGAAGATTGGACAGATCGGGGATCGGGCGTTCAGCATGAAGTCTTGACGTCTCGGACGCTTAACAAAAGTCCAGACGGTCTGGAGGACTGGTCTAGCAAATGGTAAACTCTCATGAGAGGAGTAGGTGATGACGCCTTCCTCGTTGAGGGAACAGTATGAGTCAATTTAACCTAAGGTTTTCAGGAAAATCTGAAAGTCAGAACCGGATAGTCCGAAGACTATCAAACATTTCATTAATCATATTTTATTGTACTAACTTTGTTTTGTAGGGTATATTTTGTATTTGGACTAATATGCCTTGCAGGAAGTGGAAAGCACAAAAGAGTCTCGGATGAATAGTGTTGCAAGGTGCCTTCCATGTGGCTAAAGGCCCTCAATGAACAGTGTTTGAGGAGCCTTCCATGTGGTTGAAAGAGCCTTCAAAGGGATGAACTTCGCAAAAAGCGGAAGTTATCATCTTTGACGCTGAGGGGAGAAGTGTCCCAGCTGGAGGCACCTTCAAGGGGGTTGAAGGTGCCTTCAAAGCCCATAAAAGGCTGGTTCAAGCAAAGGGCTAAAGAAAACTTGAATTCACGACTGCTCTCTTGTGCGTTGTTCTGAAGATGATCTAAAGAATCTGTTGTTGGTTGCTACTCGGAATATCGTACTGGTTCCCCTGTACAAAAATTTTGTACAAGTCCTGAACCATTCCTAACAACATATTGTGCACTTAAGAAAATAAATTTGGAATCGTAAACAGAACTTAACATTATTGATTCCAAATTTAACTTATCTGTTCTTAGTGGTTAAGACTTGGATCGCAAACGATGCTTAACATAATTGATCCAAATCCACCCATGTTACAAATTCAATTAAATATTAATTTCAGAGATTGACTTCCAGGTTAAACATGGCGAGACACTAAACCTTCTTGGGTATGGGAGCATCCACCACTTCCTAGACAAAGCCTTTCAACGAAATTTAATATTTAATTTCCTTATAGTAACCCTAGGTTTAACCAAAAAGAACAATCGAATCACAAATTCGAAAAACAAAAGAAACACAAAATCGAAAACATAAATTCGATAACCTAGATTCATTATCCTCTTATGTTTAGTATTTCAAGATCTAAATAAAAGGATGAACTAGTTATGATGTGGAAACTAATAACTAGTTATACCTTTTATAGCTTATAGACCTCACGATCTTTTGCCATATTCCTCTTCTTATCTCGAACGTCATGTGGGCAACGATCTACCGAGATGAGAATCCACCCAAGCCTCCTTCTTCTCCTTGCAAATTTCGGCCACCAAGAATCTCCTAGAGATGAAGGTCTTCGGCTACTAACCAAGCTCCAAGGGATACAAAGAAACAAAGCTTCCTTTCTCTACTTCTTCTCCTAGTAAAATTCAGCCACCAAGGATCTCCTAGAGAGTTGATGCCACCGGCCAAGGAAGAAGAAAAGGGGAAGAGGAAGAAGAGAGAGAGGGTCGGCCAACACAAGGAAGAGAAGAGAGGAATACTAGATGTATATTGTTATGAGGTGAGGCACCTCTATCCTCTCTTTTATATTCCTTGGTCTTGGCAAATAATGAAAGTTTTAATAAAAACTTCCTTATTTTTTTTCCATAGAAAGGAAAATTTAATTAATTAAAAAAATTTCCTTTTCTCTATAAATGTGGCCGGCCACCTCAATCCCTCCAAAAAAGGAAAGTTTTAAACACAAAATTAAAACTTTCTAATTTGTTTCCGAAAATTTTTAAAATAAAAATTTCTCTTTAAAAATTCCCTTCATGGTTTGTTATAAAATGAAACTTTTATAAATTAAAATCTCTCTATTAAAACATGTGGATGATTTACAAAAAAGAAAATTGTCTCTAAAATTAAATCTTCCTTTTAATTACAAATAAGGAAAGATATCAAATCTTTCTCTTAATCTTTTGTAGAAAGCTATAAAAGGAAAGATTTAATTTTAAAACTCTCTTTTTAAAATCATGAGGATGGTTACAAAAAAGGAAAGTTTTGTCAAAAATTAAAATCTTCCTTTTAATTATAAATAAAGAAAGATATCAAACTTTTCTCTTAATCTTTTGTAGAAAACTATAAAAGAAAAGATTTAAATTTTAAACTCTCTTTTAAAACCATAACTTTCACATAAGAAAAGATTTTAAAAATAAAATTCTTTTAATTTATTTTGGCCGGCCACCTAAGCTTGGGTTCAAGCTAGGGCCGACCACCAACTCACCTTGGTTTGGTCGGCCCTAGCTTGGGCTCTAAGCTAGGCTTAGTCGGCCACCTTAAGGTGGGTAAGAAGGTGGGTATGAGTGGATATAAGACTTTATAAATAAGAGATTACGACAGGGACCGAGAGGAGGAATTGGTTTTAGCCTCCTGATGAACTTGAGCTTCCCGTGTTCACCCCGAACACCCAACTCGAGTTCATCAATAATAACTCATATCACTAAAGAGTTATTATTGAACTACCGCACCAATCCCATATTACTATATGGGCTCCTTCTTTTCATGAGTGTGTTAATCTCCCTATGTTTAAGATATAAAATGTCCAATAATTAAATGAGTTACTGACAACTCACTTAATTAATATCTAGCTTCAAGAGTAGTACCACTCAACTTCATCGTCATGTTGGACTAAGTCCACCTGCAGGGTTTACATGACAATCCTTATGAGCTCCTCTTAGGGGCATCATCAACCTAGATTACTAGGACACAGTTTCATTCTATAATCAACAACACACCATATAAATAATATCATTTCTCAACTTATCGGGCATATTGATTTATCGAACTAAATTACACCCTTTGATAAATTAAATAAATGAATATTGAGTATATATGCTTGTTATTATATTATGATTAAGAGCACACACTTCCATAATAATAAAGGTCTTGATCTTTTATGCAGTCAGTATAAAAAGAACTTACCTTAAATAGTCCTACTCAATACACTTAGAGGGTACCAGTGTAATTTTATAGTCAAGATAAACTAATACCAAATTACACTACAACTATTACAATAGTTTGTTCCTATCCATCTTACTCGTGAGTTTATAATTTATAAGGAATTGATAACATGATCTTCTGTGTGTGACACCACACACTATGTTATTTACAATATAAATTAATTGAACAACTATACTTAGCATATAAATGTAGACATTTGTCCAATGTGATTCTTTATTTCAAAATAAATGTTTACAAAAAGCTAGGCTTTTAGTATACACTCTAACATTTGTAACACTGCGCCGACAACCATAAGCTTGCAATTTTAACACCGTCGTTGTCGGTATATTGTAATTAAATTACTGCACTTGTAATTTTGCTACTTGTAAAGGTTTTTCAAAATTATAGCAATTGCCCAATAAAAGCGATCAACGATCGCGGGCCTTGGAGTAGGAGTCATCATAGGCTTCGAATCAAGTAAAACTTTGTCTTGTTAGCGTTGTTTCTCTTTTCTTTCTTTCTGCTGCGTTATTCTCTGTGTTTTCGAAAAGTGCGAAAAATTCATAAGTGTTATTCACCTCCCCCCACTAGCACGTCTCGATCCTATAATTGGTGTCAGAGTCAGGTTGCTCTGAATTGGTGAAACCACCTATCGAGCAGGGGGTTCTTTTTTAAAAAAAATAAATTGTATATCGTTTTTGTTTAAAAAATATTGGTGAAACCACCTACGCCTTTCATTTTTCCCTCTAATTTTTTTTAAAAAAAATTCACTTTCATTTTTTCACCATTAATTAGAGTTGGTGAAATATCGCATTTAACAAATTTTATCATAATATTTTATTATTATTATTTTATTATTTTTTCTTAAAATTAGTGAAACACTCTTATTTTATCTTTCTCCAGCACTACTAATCCAAGACCAAGTCTTGGGACATTTGTCATTTTTTGATTGTGTGCAAGATTTTTCTAAATGACCCACCAAGAAGACTACAACACCACTCGCCCACCTTTTTTCTTTGGTAAAGATTTCAGGTACTAGAAAAGTCGAATGAAGTACCATTTCAAGACCCAAGTGGAAGTGTTGATCATAATCCAAACTGGATTCGTATTTTCCACAGAAGATGGAGTACTCATCCCCTACGATAAGTGGGATGCACAAACAAAGAGGAAAATCGAGGACGGATGCAAAAACGACATGTACCCTCTAATGTGGCCTAACCAAAGAAGAGTTGAACCGAGTTGGCCCCTTCAACAGCGCCAAGGAGTTATGGGAGAAATTGATCAACTACACGAGGGCACCTCTGATGCAAAAGTAAGTAAACATGACTTAATATTAAATAAGTTATATAACATTAAAATGTAGGAAAGCGAGTCGGCGAGTCAGTTACACGCTTGCATCCAAGATCTTTTGAATAGCCTCCATGCAATCAGAAAAAAAAGTGAAGAATCGTGATATCATCAGGTACACATTAAACACCTTTCCTAGGAATACACTGTGGGCATCAATGGTAGATGCTTATGTTGGTGCAGGAAGCATCCGACGATCGAACTTATGTTTTGATTATGTCAAAGGGTTCAAAGTTAAGGTGTTTTGTTATCTGATATGTTGAATGAGCTTTGCAGGAAAGACCTAAGGTTTCTTAAGCAAAAGTCCTAGCTACGGTTAGGCAAGTGGAAAACCCTAGGGGGCGGTAACCCTAGGTCCTAGGAGGTGGTAAGCCTAGGCAAAAAGTCTTGGCGGGTCGGAGCTTCGGGAAAAAATCCTAGGGGGTGGTAACCCTAGGTTAAAATCTTGGTGTCGCGAACCAGGTGAAAGTTTGGACGGGTCGTAGACCGGAAGTTCAGCATGAAGATCGGAAGCATCAGATGCTGAGCAAAAGTCCAGTTGGTCTGGAGGACCGAACTGACAAAAGGTAACTTCTCCTGAGTGGAGTAGGTGAGAACGCGTTCCCCGAAAGAGGGAACAGTAGGTGTCGGTTCGACCTATGATTTTCGGTTGAAAATACAAAGTAAAAACTAGACAGTCCGAAGACTGTCAAACTTATTTTTCTAATATATTATCTGTTATGTTCTAACTCTGTTTTGCAGGAGACTAACATTTTGTGCAGGGGTAGAACTGACCGGGATCGGTCGATCGAACGTTTGGATCGGTCGACCGAACCCCCAAACAGCAGGTCAGATTTCTAGCGAGTGGACCGGGCTCGACCAAGAGATCGGTCGACCGAACCTGGTTATCGGTCGATCGAACCGGAAATAGGAGTTGACCAGATCTAAGCGGATCGGGCGGATCGGATGAGGAGGAGATCATCTGATCAGTCGACCGAACGTGGGGATCGGTCGACCGATCCGCCTTGGGTCAAACCTAATCCTGAACTTTGAGGATCTGGATCAGTCCTGCGGAGCCTATAAAAGGAGCCTCGGGAAGTAGCTTCGACATCAACTCGAATAAGAATATCCTGTGTGTAACGACCCAATTTTCCTCATTAGGAGTTTTAAAAGTTCTTAAAAATATTTAGAAATACTATAGAAATATTCTAGAGTTTTTTAGAAATTTTTAGAGTATTTTTATGTAATTTTTGGAGGTCGTTTGGTATTTTTACTAAACGAAAGAAGTTTCGACAAAAAAATGTTCAAGTCAAGATTCGAACCGTGGACCTCGGACTTGAACCGAGCCTTAACCAAATCCAGCCAGCCAACTGTTCCAGCGGACGTTTCTTATTAAAGAAGGATAAATATTCTATTTAAGCAGTAGTTAATGAATAGAGAATAAATAGGAAGAAAAATGGTTACAGCCGAGAATCGAAACCGTGGCCTTTTGACTCGGTTAAAACCCGACTGACCAGGTGTTCAGCCGTCGGTTCTATTTAGAAAAGGTAGGAAAATTTACTTAAGTTAACAGAATTTGGGAAATTAAAAAGGAACTTAGGGCCGAGAACCCTAATCGCTCTTTCCCTTCTTCTCTTTGCGTGACATCGTTCCTCTTCTCGGGCGAAACCACAGCAAGCAGCCCGGCTTCTCCGGCGACCGACGAGGGTCCAATCCGAGAGCTTTTCGCCTCTTCACGATCCTCTCGGCGAGGTGGATGCATAGGCACAAGAAGAGGTCAGGAACTCAAGCATCTCAGTAACCCTAGAAGCCCTTTTCTCCTTCGGTAGAGAGTCTAAGAACGCAAGGTAAGTGGCTACTCACCTGTGGTAAGAGTAGTTCTGACTTCGTTTTGATGTTTTCTTGTTTGTTTGAGTTTTTGCCGTGAAGTTTTTTTGGGTTTTGTTTGCTGCCGTGAGGTTAAAGGAAGAAAGAAAAAGATTAGTTAAGTTTAAGCAAGTGAGTTGATCCATTCAAGCTTTGGAATTGGTACTGCAGCTTTCAAGTTAGAGGTTTCTGTGGTGACCTTGATGAGCATGCTCTATTCGTATAGAGTTTCATAGTTTCGTATCTTTGCATTCTTGAATTTGAAGCATGAAGGACAGATTGGAATTTAGGTTTTGGTTTCCTAACTAACATTTTCAGAATAGCATGAATTTTTAAATAAATAGCAAGTTAGATATGGCTATTGAGTTTGCTGCCGTGTACCTCAAATGGGCAAGTAGTTAAAATGCTCCACTGTTAGCACAGATTTCGGGTGTCTTATATAGGTTTAAGCTGTGAACAAGTTTTCTATGATTTCTGTTTTAGATTTCCAACAAGCTTAAGTGGACACGAGTGGGTAAAGAATCAGTAGCATGAACTGTTATTATTTTAGCTTGCACTTGTTGATAGAATTTGAGTTGGTTTTAATTGGTCTCTTTAAGTATTGATTTACTACTGTGCTGTCGTTAAGATTTTAGGCTCTTATATGTTTATACTCTTGTACAGCATTAGGATGGCCTGGAATTAATGAGTAGTGTAAGAAATTCTTCTGCATACATTATGCTTTGGTTCCTTATAGGTTCTAGCATATCATTTTATTCATGTATAAACTTTAGATAACCGAAATTAGTTTGTAATAGTGCAGATTTTTCAATGAGTAATAGAGTAGATTTTTGTTATGTAGCATGCATATTTTTGTTAGTTATAGTCTGCAAAATTATTTGTTTAAGCATCCACTCTTAGTATGTTCAAGTGTAAATTTCAGTTTATCTAAGCATTTCAAAGTTAGAATTTGTATGAGACATTGTTTTAGAGGTATTGACAAGTAAAGAAAGATAAAGAAAAGAAAGAAAAAGGCCAAGGCCTTAAGTAGATCCCAAAGTCAAGACTTTAGGGATTTTGGCACACAAGGTGCTAAAGAAAATGCCGAGGCATTATATAAAAGTATTAAAAGATAACAAGTATTTTACTTTTATCAGTAGCACTGTGCTGGACTCTCAGTTGTCCTTGGGTTGGGCTCCCATAGTCGTCCCTAGGTTTAGATAACCTAGTAGTAATGGCATGGCCGACGGTCGACGACCCGAGGGTCGCCAAATGGGCCGCCAAATGGGTCAGGTCGTTACAAAAGTAAAAGCAAGTACAGTTGCCGGGCCCAAGAGAAGTTGATTACTATTTTGAAGTATTATAAGTATAAGTTTTTGAACAACTAAAGCAAGTTTTACATAAGTATAAAGTATTAAAGAATAAGTTTTAAACAAGTGAATTAAAGAATAAGTTTAGAACAGATGAATTAAGTTTCACTTTGTTTTAAAATCAACAAGTTGAGTTTTCTTTTATGCTAGCATGTTATTTAGATTAGCTTACTGTTCTTTGCTATTTTCTGAGCATGAGTAGCTTTACATGTTTAGCATTTCAGCATGTCTTGTTCTTTTATTAGTAGATGAGCATAAGTAGTCTTCAGTAAGTAATCAGTTAGATCATGTTATAGATAAATGTACATGCATATCTAGATTTTGTGAGTTAGATAGCGCTTACTAAGTATTTTGCTTATAGTTTGCATTTCCTCTTACTGCAGATACAGGAAAAGAAAATTGTTAGCAAAGGAAGGCGACAAGGAAGTGCGGATGAATGTGTGATGCCAGGACTATGGAGAGACCTGGGAAGTTTTGAGTTTTCATGTTTAGTGGATAGAAATAGTTGAGTTATACCTTATGGGTTATGTCTTTTTAGATTGTATTTTCATTCCGCATTGTTAGTTTGGTTATTTTCCACTGTTGGAGTTTTATTCATTTGTTATTGCTAGAATAGTTAATTTTTTTAGTTGTTGTGTCTTATAAACTGCGTGGTTGTTTGATAAATGTTCCAGCCGCCTGTGGCTGTGTATATTATGTTATGTATTAATGATTATGGCCATCAGTACAGGGGAGATTCTGTCGAAATTTTTCGGTAGGGATTCCTCTTGGTTTTTAATTATACCGGTTAAGTAGAGTTAGTAGTTAAGTAACGGTCACTCTTAGAGAGTAGTAGAGTATTAAGAAGGGTGGTCGTTACACTGTGCACTTGTACGCTGCTCCGAATGCTCAAACGACGCTCCGTTGCTCCGACAACTGACGACTAACTTTCCTCATCTTTTGTGTTGTCGGTATTGTAATTCTTTATTTCAGCACTTGTATTTTAAAGTTATAAAAGACTTATGGATTGATAGTTATTGCCCACCGAAAGCGATCAACGATCGCGAGCATTGAAGTAGGAGTCACCCAAGGCTCCGAACCAAGTAAATCTTGGTGTCTTTGTGTTTTGTCTTTATTTCTTATTTCGTTGCTTTACTCGTTACGATTTCGAATACGAAAGAGTGAAAGCCACGAGCGCTATTCACCCCTTCCCCCCCACCTCTAGCGCTTCTCGATCCAATAGCTTACAAGGTATCTAAGGACCTTTCCATAATTGGATTAGATGAATTGTTTTTCAAATTTGAATTTCATGAATAAATTAATGCTACTCGGGCTGAGAAAGGTATTGCGTTACTTGCAGGGAAACTCATAAACAAGAAGTTGAAGCCTAAGTACTGAACCAAACCCGAATCCGAAGACGAATCAAATTCCAAAGATGAAGACGAAGTCACCACGGAACTAGTCAAACTAGTTTGAAAAGTACTTAAGAAGAAGAAGTGACTCAATCGGACATGAAGACCAAGTCTGAAGTTATCTACTATGACTGCAATAAGAAGGGACACTACAAGCCGGTATATCCAAATCAGAAGCAAAGAAGGAAGAAGGCTTTGAAAGCAACATAGTCTGAATCCTCGGAAGACTTTGCGAAGAAGACGAGGAAGCAAACTTCTTTGCTCTACCAGTACAAGCGTATGTTGCTGAAAACGATTCTGAGTCCGAAACCGAAGCTGAATCAGAAACTAAGTCCGAAAGAAGTCATGGATCCGTATCTGTTTTTGAAGGGTCAAACAATATTGTAAGTTCTCTAATTGTTGGTACTCAAGTAGATGAATTACAAAACTCAATTACATACTTATTGAGAGAGTTGGCCAAATCTAATATCCGGATCAAGTCATTCCAAAAGGAGGTAACAACCCTTAAGGAGGAGACTAACCTGAACTCTTTGACTGAACAAGTTCAAGATGAAACCTCAACTCAAGTCCAACTTGAGGAAGAGAATTCCAATTTAAAAACTCAAGTCAAATAACTCAAGGACTCATTAGAATGATTCACTTTGGATTCCAAGAACGTTGATCTAATTCTTGAAAACTAAAGGGTCATATACAATCGATCCCGAGTAGGATATAAGGTCAAACAAAGATTCAGATCATATCTATCTTTAGTAAATTGATCAAATAGAAACTTAGTCCAAGCGTGGGTCCCCAAGTCTAACCTGAGTAATTAAGTTAAACTCAATCAATATTAGATCCCCAAGGATCAAATCCATTACTTTGATAGACCTTATCGAGACTATGATCCAGGAGGAGCCAATAAAAAGACTATTTTTGTTATTAAGTAGACTTGTTTGATGTTTGATTTACTGCTTTCCCTATGCATACTTAGATTAGGATAGATAAGGACTTAGGCTTGATTTGCACTTGACTAGTTAGACCTAGGATTTTTAGGAAGAAAATTAAATATTTAATTTTCTAAAAAGACTTTGTCTAAAAGTGGTTGTTATTCCAATACTAAAGAAGGTCTAATGCCTCGCAACAACATGGAAGCTAATTATTGAAATGGATATTTAATCGACTAACTGTTAAACCTTAGTCTAACTTAAATGTAAATCAATCCTTAAATTTTAATCAAACTTGAAGATATAAGTAATCATCCCACAAAACAAATAAGGTTCCCTAATTAATAATTTAGAAAAAGAGTGAGATGAATTTAGGTTTAAAATTAGTTAATTAAAAGCTTAAACCTAACTTAATCAAAACAAATTAATCAAACTCAATTTAAATTTCAATATTTATAAAATATTAAATTCAAATTTTAAAATCTTAATTATTTTTCAAATGTTAATTAATAATAATTAATTTTAAAATTTTAAAATCTTAATTATTTTTTAAAATATTAATTAATAATAATTAAATTCAAATTTAATTATTTTTCAAATGTTAATTAATTTTCAAATTTTAAAATTTTAACTATTTTTAAATATTAATTAATTTTTAAATCATAATTAATTATTTTTAAGAAGTCAGACTTAAATAAATTCAAAGTTCAATATATTAAATTCAAACTTACATATTTTTTAAAATTTAAATTCAAATATTCAAAAATTCAGAGATACTTAAAATGAATATTAACTTTATCTCATACAAATTTCTAAACTTAACATATTTGACAACTAAGAAAGAGTGAGATGGAAAATTAGGAAAATAAATAATTATTTTAAATATATTCCTAATTTTTTATTCTGGGACTCTAGGATTCCCAAACTTAAATAAGTTACCTAGCCCCCAGGATATAGTACAAACGGTGGGTGCATGACATCTCTGACATAATGGCTAAGAGTTGATTCTCAAGAACTGACGACCTGAGATTTACCTCACCATGTGTCTAACGCCTGTGTACCTGCATGTACCTCCCTTCATATCTATGAGGTCGGATTAGGGGGGTCGTTAATATAGCGGATCTATATTTAAATAAGTTATCTAATTTTTTTTGCATTAATCAAGGGGGAGAAAAAGAAAGTTAAGTTAAATATTTCTATTTTCAAATGTTAAAGTATTTTTCAAAAGGAAGTTAAGTTTTTCTTTGGTTTAACTATTTTTGAAAGTTTACTATTTAAAAAAAACTAAATTATTATAAAATCTTTTCAAAAATCTTAAATATTTTTTTTTGAAATCTTTTACTTAACTAAGTTTTACAAAAAGCTAAGTACTTAACTAAATTTGTTTGAAATTTTTCAAAAGCTAAAAATGTGACATAGTATTTTGCAAATCTAAGAATTAGCTAAGTTTTTTAGGAAGAAGTTAAAGCTTTTAAGTATACTTTCAAAGATATTAAATCTTTAAAAAGATATCTTTCAAAAATAAAGTATTTTCAAAAGTCAAGTTCTTCTTCAAGGTTTTTACATAAATGCTAAGTACTTTCAAAACATAGTCTATTTGAAATTATCTTTAACTCTCCCTTGTCAAAAGTTTTTCAAAGAAAAATTCTACCATCTCAAAAGCAGAGTTTGTTTCAAAGTATTTTTAAAACTAAAATATTTTATTTTAAAATTAAGTATTTTTTTCCTTCCTAAATTATTTTTGATATATGTGAAAGGGGAAGAGAATATTCAAAAGTTAAGGGATTAGGAGGGACCTAACAAATCAATGCTTCTCTTTAAATGGATGAATCTCTTAACTTTTGCTATATGGTACATTTTTGCTATACGTTATTATATGTTTTACTTAACTTTTGAATCAAGTTGTCATAATCAAAAGGGAGAGATTGTTGGTACAGGGAGCACTAAACGATCAAACCTGAGTTTTGATTATGGAAAAGGGTTCAAAAGTTAAGATGTCTTGTTATCCAACAAGTGTGACTGAGCTTGCAGGAAAATCCTAAGTACTCTTAGGAAAAAGTCCTAATGGATTCTAGGTAGGTGGAAAACCTAGAGGGAGGAAACCCCAGGTCCCAAGGCAAGGTAACCCTAGGTTATGGAAAGTCCCAACTGCGGCTAGGCAACGAAGTCCTAATCCAAGGGACTGGCGAAGTCTTGGCAGGTCGAGAACGTTGGCCAAAATTCTAGAGTCGAGGACTCTAGGTGAAAATCTTGGGAGTCACGGACACCAGGTGGAAGACTGACGGATCAAGGATAGGGCATTCAACATAAAGTCTTGACATCTCGGATGCTGAGCAAAAGTCTAAACGGTCAGGAGGACTGGTATGGCAAAAGGTAAACTCTCCTGAGAGGAGTAGGTGAGGACGCGTTCCCCATTGAGAAAACAGTAGGCGTCGGTTTGACCTAGGTTTTCCAGAAAATCTGAAAGTCAAATCCGGATAATTCGGAGACTATCAAACAATTCATTAATCATATTTTATTATGTTAAAATATTTTGTAGGGTATATTTTATATTTGGACTAATATGCCTTATAGGAAGTGGAAGCACAAAAGAGTCTCAAATGAACAGTGTTCGAAGGCGCCTTCCATGTGGCTATAAGTGCCTCTAATGAATAGTATTTGAGGCACCTTCTATGTGGTTGAAGGCACATTCGAAGGGATAAACTTCGCAGAAAGTGGAAGTTATTGTCTCCGATGTTGAGGGGATAAGTGTCCCAGTTGGAGGAGCCTTCAAGGGGGTTGAAGGCACCTTCAATATCCTATAAAAGACTGGTTCAAGCAAAGGGCTAAAGATAACTTGAATTCATGACCACTCTCTTGCACATTGCTCCGAAGATAATCTGATGAATTTGTAACGCTGCGCTGACAACCAGAAGCTTGCAATTTCAACACCATCATTGTCGGTATATTCTAATTAAATTACTGTACTTGTAATGATTTTTTGAAATTATAGCATTGTTTCTCTTTTCTTTATTTTTGCTACGTTATTCTATATATATATATATATATATATTAAATTTTGTTATATATAATCCACTTTACACTTGATATTATTTAAAAAATAATAAGTGATTTATTTTAGATACAAATATCATAAGTTAGTTGATGTTGTTATTAAAGTCATAAAAGATTCTTAAAAAATTATATAATGTTTTGATTTATTTGTAGCTATAAATTTAAATTCTAAGATTAAATATATAATTATATATCATGAAAATATACTATTAAAAAGATCACAATATAAATATTATTAATTAAAAGTGTACTAAATTAAATGTATTTAATTGTGCACATATCCCCTGTGAACGGTTATTCCATGTTCACTCATTTTTCCATCCTTTTAGGCCGTAATTTGACATGTCTAATCAAATTTAACACAAATTGATACGCAGCATATAAGGTACATTTTTTTAAACTATATAACATGATAGAACACATAATAAAAAACAATTCAATAATATCATATATTTATTAACTTATTTCGAATTGGGTTAAAAAAAAAAAAGAATTTGACACGAAGGTAAATTACTTATCATGTAACTTTGAGGTTTCGGATTCGTATCACAAAAATAATCTCATAAAAAAAATATAAAATAAGACTGCATGCAGTTGGCATAATATAATCCGACATTTCTCGAGACCCTACAATGAAGTTTTGTACATCTTAGTAGTTATTACATGTGATCATCGGTAACTCGATAAAGTGTTTTCATTGACAGTGTTTTCATTTCTATATCATGAAAAAAGTGCAGAAATGCGGCATTTCTGAGTGTACTACGAATGTATCAGGAGATATGGATTTCAGAAGCATTCCTCTGTCTTCTTCCATGCTCGGTCAGTTTCCTCCAGACCATCTGCCAGCAATAGTACATAGTTATAGCTCCAACGCAGCAAAGAAGAGGAACACCTATACTGCAACCGCCTGGTGCAAGATTCATGAGCGTCTGCATGAGCAATAGCAAGGAAATGTAGATCGGAATGTGTTAGTGGTGTATAAAATATACAAGATAATTTACAATACTGTTCTATGGATTGTCATAATAAACAATAACTTTAGAGGTTGTACAGCTTTTGATCAATACCAAAGTTTCTCAATGGTTATCCATGCAATTAATGGGGACTCCACCTACAAAGAATTTCCAGTTTATAATCTATGGCAAAAAATTTAGGATTCTATTTCTACTGATTTGGACCATAAATGGACAACTGTTGGATATGTCACAGTTAGACCAGACATGCTTAATGAAGAGAATCTGTAAGCACAACTCATATTTGTCCACACTTTGAACAACATCAAACTGACGCCTAACACATGAACAATGATGAACTTCCATAGTATTGTGTCATGGCATCTTGACTAATGAATGCATCTGGTTCTTGAGATCTTAGCTATGTTCTTACGAAAACCTACAAAACCCCATTGACAGATGCTAAGTTCATAGAGGTTTGAGATGAGTCTGTTGAGTGTATAACGTATCTAGCCTACTAACCACCAATACTATCACCCGTTTCATTACTAGATTAAAAAATGGCTCTGATGAAGGAAACGGAAGTTATGGTTTGGGATATTCAATTGTAAATCAGCTTTTTTTTTCTAATTTATAATTTGCTTTGGTTCCTTGAAATGAATCCCACACAGATAAACCTTAGAACTTCTTTACAAATATGAGTTTAAGTTTTATTTCATCATCATCATCAAGACATATTAATCTCAACTAGATGAATAATCAGAAACAATGTATTTTTGAAAAATTATGTATACTGTGACTGAAATAACAATTACTAAACTCAAAACCGCAGAGATTAGGAAATATCATCTGACGATAACTTATTCTGGAAAAAATGTAAGAAATTAAATAATATCCCATTTCTCATGAGGTTGGATTCTCACCATGACAGCAGCAAGAATATGAACGACAGGAACCATTACTTGGTCAACTTTCCTCCCATCAGCGTATCCATTGAACGCAATAATCATGGAAAAAGTATGAATAATCACGAATGCAAGAGAAATAATGGCTGCAGAATAACAAAGGACTAATCAAATACAGAAAATAAGAGCAAAGCAGAGGCAAATTAAATAGAAGGTAAATACTAATATTAACTTCAGTCACTGTCAAATCTCTAAAACATTATTGCTGAAGAATATTCCGCAATTTCTGACGTTGAGGTTTTCCAATTTTCATTTAACTACACATTATAAGACTTGTAACTATAGCTCTAAAACCTACGAAGTACGAACCTATAACAAGGTAATTATCATTGAGATCCTACCTAAGAACCTGCCTAAGAACGAAATGGTTACAAGATCGTAAGATCCTACAATTTAATTAAATTATCCTAAAATAATACTTGGCATTTATAATTTATTGCGTGCAGTACTGATTTTCAACATGCATTACTATGAGCATTTTAAGCACTATCATTCCATTACAATTTAGTATAAACAAATATATGAAAAATAAAATGCAATTTTAAAATGCTTCATCTTTATATAGCAATAAATAACGTCTCTAATGAATGATAAGTATAAAATAGATGATGATGATAATAATAATTAAAAAGAATTCTTCCAAGTGTTCAAAGGAATCTAAGTGTTCAAAGGAACCTTATTATATAATTGAAGACATTATGTAATTATATGACATGGAAAAAATTATTTGCAATATATAATGTTATTCTTTAAAATGTATAATTGGATTGAATGTATATATATTTTATCTAATTAAGGTTGTTCGAAGTCCGGATAAAGGCGAAGGGTTGCGTTAGGTTGACAATCAGCAATAAAACTATGACAAATATTCAATGAATGGATTCATTAAACTATTGTGCTAATGGTAGGTTGTTCCCCGGAAGGAAAGCGTTGTAGGATCCGACTGTAACGTCTCGACAAAGACCGCTACATCTCCAGAACTCGAGTGTAGTGCTAAATATGTAAGAGTTCGCGTTACAGGGTTTGACTGTAACGTATCAGCAAGGACCGCTACATCTCCATGAGAATTTGGATATAGTGTTAAATAGACAGCAGTTTTCACACCGTAGGTTGGATAAGAACAAATATGATAGGAAAACTAATAATATAAAATTTGAAACATGGAAGATAGAAACTCTCACTGGTAAATCAATAGAGGTAGTAGATACAATGATTAGGAGAAGAATTAGTATTTTGTGTGTACAAGAGACAAAATGGGTAAGCAAGAAGGCAAAGATGATAGAGAACTCGAGTTTTAAGTTATGATATATTGAAAAAGAATAAAGCAAGAAATAGAGTGGGTATTATTATTGTAGATAGTTCGTTAAAGGATGAAGTTGTAGTAGTTAGAAAAGGGAATAAAATTATAACCCTTAAAATAATAGTGGCGAAAAAAACTATGAACATAATTAGCATATATGCACCGCAAATAGGATTAGATAAAGCTACCAAATCAAGGATTTGGGACGACTTTGATGAAATATTACAAAATATTCCACCAAATGAAATGATTTTAATAAGAGGTGATTTAAATAGGCATGTCGTAATGAAAAATGAGGAATATGAGAGAGTACATGGAAGTTATGGATTTGAAACGAGAAATGAGAAAGGGAAAATTATATTAGATTTTGTGATAGCATATGACCTTATATTAGCTAATACGTTTTTTAAGAAAAGAGAACACTTGGTCACATTCAAAAGTGGGAATAATAAATCGCAAATTGACTTTATTATAATTAGGAAGAAGGATAGAAAGATTTGTAAAGATTACAAAGTCATCCCTAAAGAAATCTTAACTACCCAAACATAGGTTAGTAGTGTTGAATATACGCCTTAAATATAGTATCAATAGAAAGAAAATATATATGACTCCTAGAATTAAGTGGTAGAAGTTAAAAGATGGGAAGTAAAACATATTCAAGGAGAAGATAGAAGAACAAGCATTAGGTGAAATATACGATGACTCTAATACAACATGGGATAAGATGGTATCAAAATTGAAAATAGTAGCTAAGAGTGTACTCGGTGAGTCAAAAGGGCATACACCACTAAAGAATCTTGGTGGTGGAATGAGAAAATACAAGAGAAAGTGAAGGAAAAAACGAATAGCTTATAAGGAATTATATATTTATAAGAACGAGGAAAACTTAAAAAAATATACAATAGCCAAGAAAGATGCTAAGAAAGTAGTGAGTGGAGCAAAGAATGAAACTTTTGAACGATTATATCAAAAATTGGATACAAAAGAAGATGAAAGAAACATTATGAGAAAGGAAAACAAGAGATCATATACAAATAAAATGTATTAAAGAGCGATGGAGAAATAAAAGAGCGATGGAAGAGGTATTTTCATCAACTTTTTAATGAAGGTTTAGATGACCAAGTTAACTTAGGTAATTTAAATAGGTCAAAGGCGCATAGAAATTTTAAATTTTATCGTAGAATTCAAACTTTAGAAGTAGAACAAACTTTAAATAGGATGCACAATGGAAAAGTCGTTGGACCAGATGATATTCCGATAGAGGTATGAAAGTGTCTAGGAAAACAAGGTATTGAATAACTTACAAAATTATTTAACATGATATTGAAAACGAAAAAAATGTATGATCAATGAAGGATAAGTACTCTAGTTCCCTTATATAAGAACAAAAGAGACGTACAAAATTATGCAAACTATAAAGGTATTATTAAACTAATTAGTCATACCATGAAACTTTGGAAAAAAGTAATAGAAAAAAGATTAAGGAGACCACAGTGACTGAAAATCAATTTGGGTTCATGCCTAAAAGGTCGACAATAGAAGTTATACATCTTCTTAGACAATTAATTGAAAAATATCAGAAGCAAAGACAAGATCTACACATGATATACATTGACTTAGAAAAAACTTATGATAGAGTCCCAAGAGAAATTATATGGAGAATTTTAGAAAAGAAAAGTGTTAGCATAACGTATATTACACTAATTAAGGATATGTACGAAGATGTAACAACCAGAGTAAGACTTCAGGCGGAGTAACTGAAGCATTTCCAATAAAGATAGGGTTACATCAAGGATCAGCTCTAAGTCCTTATCTTTTTACACTAATTATGAACTAACTTGCACATTTAAGACACAGTACTGTGGTGCATGCTATTTATATATGATATTATTTTGGTAGATGAAACACGTGAAAAAGTAAATGCTAAAATAGAATATTGGCAGGAAACACTAGAAGGAAAAGATTTTAAGCTTAGTAGATTAAAGACGGAATTTAAGTTTAGCAATATTAGAAGTAATGAGACAATTGTTAAGATAGGAGAGGACAACTTGCTCGGAACTGAGAGATTTAAATATTTAGGATCATTTTTGCAAAACGATGGATAGAATACAAGCAGGATGGTTGAAATGGAGGAGAGCGTCGAGTGTTTTATGTGACCGTAAAGTACTTCTAAAACTTAGAGGTAAGTTCTATAAAATCGCAGTTAGACCTGCTATGTTATATGGGTTTAGGGTTTAGGGATGAGGATGTTAAGGTGGATGTGCGAACATACGAGGATGAACAAAATATGAAAGGAAAGCATTAGAGAGAAAATCGGACATGAATGTGTATGCTGATTACATCATTATTGGGGTCAACACCAGCCTTCTGCCATCGCCGAAGAACTACCACCAACAGGAGATTAGGGGTAACGACTTTGCCCTATCTAAGTTATTTCATGCAGATGATTTAAGCAAGCCTAAGCTTTTGGTCGTAGTGTAATTAGCTGTTGGAGTGTATACTGAAAGCCTAAGCTTTTGTAATCATTTGTCTTGAATAAAGAATCACATTTGGTCAAATCATCTACATTTTTTTGTAGTTGTTCAATTAATTTATATTGTAGATAACATAGCATGTGGTGTCATATGCAGAAGATAATGTTATCAGTACCTTATAAATTATAAACAGTAGCTCACGACCAAAATGGAAAGGAACAAACCATTAGAAGGTCGTAGTGTAATTAGGTATCAGTTTATCTTGACTGTATAATTACACTAGTACACTTAGAGTGTATTGAGTAGGACCATTTGAGGTTATTTCTTTTATACTGATTTTATAAAGAAACAAAGACCTCGGTTATTATGGAAGTGTGTGTTCTTAATCCTAATATAATAACAAGCACATATATTTGATATTTATTTCTTTAATTTATCAATGGGTGAGATTTAGTTCGATGAATCAATAAGCCCGATAAGTTGGGAAATGGTATCACTTATAGTGTGTGTTGTTGATTATAGAAGGAAACTGTGTCCTAGAGATACTAGGTTGATAATGTCCCCAAGAGGAGCTCATAAGGATTGTCATGTTAAACCCTGCAGGTGGACTTAGTCCGGCATGACGATAAGGTTGAGTGGTACTACTCTTGAACTAAGATATTAATTAAATGAGTTGTCAGTAACTCACTTAATTAGTGGACATTCGATATCTTAAACACAGGGAGACTAACACACTTATAATAAGAAGGAGCCCAAAAATATAATTTGGGATTGGTGCGGTAGTTCAATGATAGTTCTCTAGTGGAATGAATTATCATTGATAAAAATAAGTTGTGTGTTCGGGCGAACACGGGATGCTTAATTTTATCGGGAGACCAAAACCAATTCCTCCTCTCGGTCCCTATCGTAGCCTCTTATTTATAGAGTTCTATACCCACCTATACCCACCTTCTATACCCACCCAATAGGGGCCGACCAAGCTAGCTTGGGAACAAGCTAGGGCCGGCCTAGGTATAAGATTGGGTGGCCGGCCTTAGCTTAAACCCAAGCTAGTAGGGCCGGCCAAAATAAATTAAAAAGAATTTTAATTTTAATTTTTATTATGTGGAAGAAATAATTTATTAAAGAGAATTTAAATTAAATTATCTCTCTTGTAAAATTTACAAAAGATTAAAGAAAGAGATTAGATCTCTTTCCTTATTTGTAGATTGGTGAGATATTTTATTTTCTCTTTAAAAATTATTCACATGTTGTAAAATTAAAATTATAGAAATTTCTTTTATTAACCATGTAGAGATTTTTAAAGAGAAATTTTAATTTTAAAATTTCCGGAAACAAATTAGGAAGTTTTAATTGTTGATTGAAACTTGTCCAATTTGTTCTCCAATGATGTGGCCGGCCAATGTAGATTTAATTGGAAATTTTATTTTATTTTTCTCAACTAAATCATGTCAAGGAAATTGAGAAAATTTTATTGTAATTAAATTTCCTAATTTGCCTAGGCCAAGGAATATAAAAGAAGGGGTGAGGGTGTCTTCATGAAATACAACATCTATTATTTTCTCTCCCTCTTTTTTTCCTTGGTGTTGTGGCCGGCCATCATCCTCTTCCTCTCTTCCTCTTGTGGTGGCCGAATACTTCATCCCTCTTAGAGTTCTTGTGGTGGCCGGATACTACTTAGAAGAAGAAGAAGAAGGAGAGAAAGCTAGCATCTCTTGGAGCTTGGTTAGTATTTTGGTTTTCTTCTTTGGTGAAGTTCTTCCTTTGTGGCCGAACCTTGCTTGGAGGAGAAGAAGGTGGTTGGTGGTTTCTCATCTCGGTAGATCGTTGCCCACACAACGTCCGAGGTTAGAAGAGGAATACGGTAGAAGATCAAGAGGTTTTTCTACAAGGTATAACTAGTAATTTTTATTTCCGCATCATGCTAGTTATTTATGGAAATAATACCAAATACAAGAGGCTTACGTTCTAGAATTTCGAATATGTTTTTTCGATGCTGTGTTCTTTTGTTTTTCTTTTCCTTGTGATTTGATTGTTCTCTTTGGTTAACCTAAAGTTATTTTAGGAAATTAAATATTAGCTTTCTATAAAAGGTTTTGTCTAGTCGGTGGTGGTTGCTCCCATATCCAAGAAGGCCATGTGCCTCGCCACGTCGTACTGATTGGGAACCAATTATGGAAATTAATATTTAATGGAATTAATAACTTAAGGAGACTTGAGTCGAACGTGTAAAGTTCCGCAGGAGATCCAAGTCAAAACCTAAAAGAACAAATAGATTAAGTTTTGGATCAAACGTGTTAAGTTCCGCAGGCGATCCAAAATTTAATTTAAAAGAACACATGATAGCTAGGAAAAGGTTCAGACCTTTGTACAAAATTTTTGTACAGTGGAACCTATAGGTTTTCCGAGTAGCAACCAACAATTGGTATCAGAGCTAGGGTTTTGCCTCTGTGTATTTGGTATTTAGTTTAATTATGCACATGTCATACATAATTTAGGCAAATTAATAGTAGGATGTGCTAACTTTGTGGATGCAGGATCCAACTATTATGGCTTTTAGTTATTATGTGTGTGATTGGACCCTTGGACATGTCAAGGGCATTTATCTGTGTGTGCATGATTGTATTAAAATACAGCAGGAGTTGTATTTAGTTTTATTAGGATTTTATTTTTGATCTAGATACATGTACATTCCTTTTATGGAATATAGGATCAAAATGTAAAATTCTATTTATGTCGCGGATCGAATCTTACAAAGCGTGGAACCTTCTAAGGACCAGAGGCGCAGCGGAACTAGGAGCAAGATGGATGCGACAGCTAGATCCGGTGCCAAATATGGCAGCAGCTAGGGATGACAACACACGGAGGACAATTAGTGATAAAAGCCATAATAGTTGAAAATTAAATTTTCTATTTATTGCTTTTATATTATGCTGTGTGTGCATGTTAGTTTACAAGTTTTAGTAGGCTATCATAGTTAAAATTCCTCATTTATAAATAACTAAGTGAGAGAGGGATTTTTAAATAAATCCCATGGTCTCCATTACTGGTTTGTAAGTGATGCAAACAAGCTTGCGCGTTGGCTCTGAGTGCCTTCCTCCATAACGGATGAGCTTGTTTGTGGATCACTAGAACAGACTTCCATTTTTGGATAACTATAGGAAGTTAATTAAGAGCGTGTGATCTTCCCCAACGGAAGGGGCATAATCTTATTAATGAACTTAGTGTCAAGTAATGGTATACACTTAGACACATCTAATAATATCCTCCCCATCGGAGTCACTGCTATTATTTGTGTGACCAAAAGACACCAACTATTAATTTTATTTGTCAAAAAGTTAGGTTGACAAGATAATAAAATTAATGGGATAAAACCCTCCTTTTACAAATGTTGAATTTGTATACGTCCACACTAACGTGGCATACAAAATTCACGGTGTTTTGAGGTGTTGGTTAATTTAAAATAGTATTGTTTGAGGAATCAATATTATTCTAAATTTAGAGTTCTGACCAAAAGTTATTTGTGATTCTTAGGATGTCTTTCAACCCATCGTCCATCATACTTCAACAGAATAGACTTACTGGACCAAACTACATAGATTGGAAAAGAAACCTGGACATTGTTCTTCTACTGAAAGTTATAAATTTGTCTTGACTAAGCAGTGCCCTGATGCACCTATCGGTGAATCTACCCAAGAGGAGATTGAATATCATAGGAAATGGGTAAGCAGATGAGATGGCGCGGTGTTACATTTTGGCTTCAATGTCAAATGTAACATCAACATCAAGATTTACCAACAGCCTATGATATTATGAACAATCTCAAGGAACTCTTTGGTCATCAGGATAGGGCTTCTAGGCAAGAAGCCATAAGAAAGATAATGCAGCCACCATGCAAGAGGGTACTCCTGTAAGGGATCATATCCTAAAGATGATGGCTTATCCGAGCGAGATACGATCCTTGGAGGAGAAATTGATGGGAAACCGGATCGATATGATCCTCCAAACGCTACCTAGAAGTTTTGAGCGGTTTGCACGAACTATAATATGAATAAGAGGATTTATTTATTAGCGGAACTACTGACTTCAAGTAGCATAAGGATTATTTCGTCACAATGCTCAAATTCACTATGTTGAAAATGGTTCTACTTCTAAACCGAAGGAAAGAAGAAGAAGAAACAAGTCGGTTCAAAGAAAGTGAATAAATCTCAGTCGTGATTTAAAGTGGAATGAAGAAGCCAAGGGCAAGTGCTTCATCTAGAAGCAGCGGGACATTGGAAGGCGGACTGTCCTCGTAGGAACCAAAACAAAGGTATATCTCATACTCTAGTTGTTGAAACATGTTTAGCGGTGTTATCTACCAGCACCTGGTGTGTAGATACGGGAGCCACTTATCATGTCTGCAATTCCTTGCAGGGGTTCCAGGAAACCCGACGACTATCTGAAGGAGAAATTACCGTCTACATGAGCAATGCTACTAAGGTGGCAGCTGTTGCAGTGGGAGACGTCTACTTATCTTTTAGTAGAAATAGAAATTTGATTTTAAGAAATTGTCTTTATGTACCCAGTTTTAGAAAGAATTTAATTTCAGTTTCTAAACTGTTTTTAGATGGATATTCAGTTTCTTTCAGTAACGATGTAGTTATTAAAAGAAATAAAGTGATTATTGTTAGGATCGTTCGTACTCGGCTAGAGAGGGGGGTGTGAATAGCCGCCCCAAATTCTCGCGTTCTTCCTACAGTTAGGGTTAGTCGCAGCGGAAATACAAGGAAGAAACTAAGGAGAAGAAAAATAAACCGATGTAACGAGGTTCGGAGATAAACTCCTACTCCTCGGCGTGCCCGTAAGGTGGACGAAGCCTATCAATCCGTCGGTGGATGAGTCCCCGGAAAACCAGCTAATAAGAACTCCTTCTGGGTGGAGAAACCTCACCACAATATCTCTTGCAACAGCAAGAATGAAGTACAGAAATACAGCAAGAAATACAGACAATATGAATGTAAAACGCTTGCCTTCGACTGGTTTCCGTTGACGAAGCAGCAACTTCACGGAAGAACAGCAGCAGCTGACCAGCCAGGGAAGCTCACACGAAGCTTCAAAAACAAAGAGCTCAGCAAAGCTCAAATCACAGTCTCGTGAGGAAGAGAGTATTTCACTCTTTCGTCTACTGTAGCGGTCTTATACCTGCTCCTGCGAGGAAGACAAAGAAGACACAAATCTAGCCGTTGGGTCGCAACGGCTAGTGCGTGGACCGATCAGGCTTCAGCCTGATCGGTCCAGATCCTCTCTGATCGGTCTTGGGGACCGATCAGGACCTGTGCTGATCGGTCCCCAGACCGATCAGCCCTCTTCACAGAGAACTCGCCCAAGTTCTCTGATCGTCTCCTGATCGGTCTGTGGACCGATCAGGGTGCATGTGGATCGGTCCACAGACCGATCCCCTCCTTTTTTCTTTGCCTTCTGTTTGCTTTCTAATCGGTCTGCAGACCGATCAGATATCATACAGTAGCATACTGTTTGGTTACTGATCGGTCACCAGACCGATCAGATAACCCAGTGTATCACTGGATCGATCCACTGATCGATCAAGAGCTCGGTTTTTGCCCAAACCAAGTCCAAACCAATACCCGGTCAACCTTAACCTGTTGGTACATCATGCTTAGCATCCGGTCACTCCCTTGACCTGCTAAGACTCCCCACCAAGTGCCCGGTCAATCCCTTTGACCCACTTGGATTTTTCTCTTCGTGTCAAGTATCCGGTCACTCTCTTGACCTACTTGACCTTCTCAACACCAGATGTCCGATCACCCTTGATCCATCTGGATTTTCCCTTGCCCGGCTTCACTCACCAGGACTTTCACCTAGCTTCACTCACTAGGGTTTTCACCTGGCTTCACTCACCAGGACTTTCCATACTGCCTAACATCCCAGTTAGGACTTTCCCACTGCCTGGCTTCACTCACCAGGACTTTCCACCTGCCTAACATCCCAGTTAGGACTTTCCCACTGCCTGGCTTCACTCACCAGGACTTTCCTCCTGCCTAACATCCCAGTTAGGACTTTCCCTCGTGCCAAACTCCCTGCTTAGACTTCTCCGTGCCAAGTCTCCATTCTTGGACTTTTCCAGTGCCAAGTCTCCATACTTGGACTTTTCCCGTGCCAAGTCTCCACACTTGGACTTTTCGCGTGCCAAGCTCCCTGCTTGGACTTTTCCAGTGCCAAGTTCCCTGCTTGGACTTTTTCCGTTGCCAAGTCTCCATACTTGGACTCTTTCCTGAATCAGGTCAACCAGGTCAACATTGACCTACGGTTGCACCAATAATCTTCCAAACATCTATTCTTGTCCCATATCAAGAATACAACTCTTTCACGAGTGTCAACCATCAAAATACAACTCAACTAGGTCAACCTTGACCTAAGGTTGCACCAACAATCTTCCTAAGTCAAACATCAAAATACAACTCGAGTAAGGTCAACTCGAGTCAGGTCAACCAGGTCAGGTTGCACCAACAATTATCTGTTCTGGTGCATTAGTTGGCAATTTGTATACTTTAAATCCAATTTCTTTCACAAAGCAAAACATGGAAATTTATAACACATCTTCTAACTCTAATAAGAGAAAAGAACCTTCGGAAATGAACCAAGCATATCTTTGGCATCTAAGGCTTGGTCATATTAACTTAAGTAGGATTCAGAGGCTTGTAGCCGATGGACTTTTGAGTTCATTTGAGTTGGAAAATTTTCCAACTTGTGAATCTTGCTTGGAAGGTAAAATGACCAAGAGGCCGTTCAAGGCCAAGGGGTATAGAGCCAAAGAAGTGTTAGAGTTGGTTCACTCTGATTTGTGTGGTCCTATGTCTGTCCAGGCAAGAGGAGGTTTTGAATATTTTGTCTCTTTCATAGACGATTATTCAAGATATGGATACATTTACCTAATGCGCCGCAAGTCCGAGTGCTTTGATAAGTTCAAAGAATACAAGGCTGATGTGGAGAAACGACTAGGTAAAAGTATCAAGACACTACGGTCAGATCGTGGTGGCGAATACCTCTTAGGAGAGTTTAGGAATTACTTATCAGAGGCCGGGATTCAATCCCAATTGTCTGCACCTGGAACACCCCAACAGAATGGTGTAGTAGAACGAAGGAATATGACTCTTATGGAGATGGTTAGATCAATGATGAGTTATTCAGAATTACCAAATTCGTTTTGGGGATATGCTCTGGAAACAGCAGTATACGTTCTGAACTTAGTACTTTCTAAATCAGTTTCTTCTACTCCTATAGAATTGTGGAATGGGCGAAAGCCCAGTCTAAGACATATTCGGATTTGGGGTAGTCCAGCACATGTGCTGAAACCAGATGCTGATAAGTTAGAATCCCGTACAGAAGTTCGCGTGTTTGAAGGATATCCCAAAGGAACGAAAGGTGGTTTATTTTATAGTCCTAAAGACCAGAAGGTCATTGTTAGTACCAATGCCCAGTTTTTAGAAGAAGACAATATAATGGATCACAAGCCCAGTAGCAAAGTTGTTTTAGAAGAGCTTAGAGAGGACATGTCTACTTCAGTACCAACAGTACAAGATGAAGTACCACAAGAGACTGCAACACGTGTCACACATGATACACAACCACGGATGCATCGTCGTAGTGGGAGGGTTGTAAGGCACTGAAAGATTCATGTTTTGGGAGAGTCTTGGACTTGATCCCGGTAAACATGAACCTGATCGAACATCTACGAAGCACTCCAAGATATAGATGCGATCTTGGCAAAAGGCAATGAATTAGAAATAGAGTCTATGTACTCTAATAAAGTCCGGGAGCTTGTAGAACCACGATGGTATAAAAGCCGTTGGATGCAAGTGGATCTACAAAAGGAAAAGAGGGATGCGGGAAGGTAGAGACCTTCAAAGCTAGGCTTGTTGGAAAGGGCACTCCGAAAGAGGGAATCGATTATGAGGAGACCTTTTCACCGGTAGCCATGCTTAAGTCTATCCGGATACTCTTATCCATTGCTGCTCATATGGATTATGAGATTTGGCAAATAGATGTCAAGACAGCTTTCCTTAATGGAAGTCTTGAAGAGAACATTCATATGAAGCAACCAGAAGGGTTCATTGAAAAAGGCAAAGAGCATCTAGTGTGCAAGCTCAATCGGTCCATTTATGGACTGAAGCAAGCTTCAAGCTCTTAGAACATCCGATTTAATGAAGTAATCCAGTCGTATGAATTTATTCAGTGTCCGGATGAGTCTTGTGTATACAAGAAGTGTAACGGAAACGTGGTGGTATTTCTTGTACTATACGTAGATGATATTTTGTTAATTGGCAACAATGTCAAGGTATTATCAGACGTAAGGGTATGGTTGTCCAAAAAATTTGATATGAAGGACTTAGGAGAGTGTGCACGCATTCTTGGGATCAAAGTGATAAGGGATCGCAAGAAAAAAATGTTGTGTCTGTCCCAAGCTTCATATATAGATACAATCCTTGCTCATTTTAGTATGCAGGATTCCAAGAAAGGTTTCTTACCTTTTAGGCATGGAATAACTCTATCTAAAGAGATGTCTCCGAAGACATCAAAGGAGATAGAAGACATGAAAGAAGTTCCTTATGCTTCGGCTGTAGGAAGCCTTATGTATGCAATGCTATGTACGAGACCTGATATTTGTTTTGCCGTAGGCATGGTCAGCAGATATCAGAGTAACCCTGGACAAGGACATTGGACTGCGGTAAAGCATATATTAAAGTACCTGAGAAGGACTAGAGATTATATGCTAGTTTACCAAGCAGACGATTTGCTCCCTATGGGTTACACAGATTCATATTTCCAATCAGATAGGGCAATAGTAAGTCTACATCAGGCTATGTGTTTACTTTAGGAGGTGGAGCCATTTCATGGAGGAGTGTTAAGCAGAAATGCGTTTCGGACTCAACCATGGAAGCTGAGTATGTAGCAGCCTCTGAGGCAGCTAAAGAAGCAGTATGGCTCAGGAACTTTCTAATGGACTTAGATGTGATTCCTGGTTTGCCCAAAATCATCACAATTTATTGTGATAATAGCGGTGCAGTTGCAAACTCGAAGGAACCACGAGCTCATAAAGCAAGTAAACATATAGAGCGCAAGTACCACCTGATACGAGATATCGTGAAGCGAGGAGAAGTTGTCATCGCCAAGATTGCATCAGCGGATAACCTGGCAGATCCTTTCACTAAGGCCCTTCCGGCGAAAGCTTTTGATCGGCATGTGGAGGGAATGAGAATCAGATGTATGGTAGAAGATATGACAGCTTAGTCATTAGTATAAGTGGGAGATTGTTGGAGTGTATACTGAAAGCCTAAGCTTTTGTAAACATTTGTCTTGAATAAAGAATCACATTTGGTCAAATCATCTACATTTGTTTGTAGTTGTTCAATTAATTTATATTGTAGATAACATAGCATGTGGTGTCATATGCAGAAGATAATGTTATCAATACCTTATAAATTATAAACAGTAGCTCACGACCAAAATGGAAAGGAACAAACCATTAGAAGGTCGTAGTGTAATTAGGTATCAGTTTATCTTGACTGTATAATTACACTAGTACACTTAGAGTGTATTGAGTAGGACCATTTGAGGTCGTTTCTTTTATACTGATTTTATAAAGAAACAAAGACCTCGGTTATTATGGAAGTGTGTGCTCTTAATCCTAATATAATAACAAGCACATATATTTGATATTTATTTCTTTAATTTATCAATGGGTGAGATTTAGTTCGATGAATCAATAAGCCCGATAAGTTGGGAAATGATATCACTTATAGTGTGTGTTGTTGATTATAGAAGGAAACTGTGTCCTAGAGATACTAGGTTGATAATGTCCCCAAGAGGAGCTCATAAGGATTGTCATGTTAAACCCTGCAGGTGGACTTAGTCCGACATGACGATAAGGTTGAGTGGTACTACTCTTGAACTAAGATATTAATTAAATGAGTTGTCAGTAACTCACTTAATTAGTGGACATTCGATATCTTAAACACAGGGAGACTAACACACTTATAATAAGAAGGAGCCCAAAAATGTAATTTGGGATTGGTGCGGTAGTTCAATGATAGTTCTCTAGTGGAATGAATTATCATTGATAAAAATAAGTTGTGTGTTCGGCGAACACGGGATGCTTAATTTTATCGGAGACCAAAACCAATTCCTCCTCTCGGTCCCTATCGTAGCCTCTTATTTATAGAGTTCTATACCCACCTATACCCACCTTCTATACCCACCCAATAGGGGCCGACCAAGCTAGCTTGGGAACAAGCTAGGGCCGGCCTAGGTATAAGATTGGGTGGCCGGCCCTAGCTTGAACCCAAGCTAGTAGGGCCGGCCAAAATAAATTAAAAAGAATTTTAATTTTAATTTTTATTATGTGGAAGAAATAATTTATTAAAGAGAATTTAAATTAAATTATCTCTCTTGTAAAATTTACAAAAGATTAAAGAAAGAGATTAGATCTCTTTCCTTATTTGTAGATTGGTGAGATATTTTATTTTCTCTTTAAAAATTATTCACATGTTGTAAAATTAAAATTATAGAAATTTCTTTTATTAACCATGTAGAGATTTTTAAAGAGAAATTTTAATTTTAAAATTTCCGGAAACAAATTAGGAAGTTTTAATTGTTGATTGAAACTTGTCCAATTTGTTCTCCAATGATGTACCAATGTAGATTTAATTGGAAATTTTATTTTATTTTTCTCAACTAAATCATGTCAAGGAAATTGAGGAAATTTTATTGTAATTAAATTTCCTAATTTGCCTAGGCCAAGGAATATAAAAGAAGGGGTGATGGTGCCTTCATGAAATACAACATCTATTATTTTCTCTCCCTCTTTTTTTCCTTGGTGTTGTGGCCGGCCATCATCCTCTTCCTCTCTTCCTCTTGTGGTGGACGAATACTTCATCCCTCTTAGAGTTCTTGTGGTGGCCGGATACTACTTAGAAGAAGAAGAAGAAGGAGAGAAAGCTAGCATCTCTTGGAGCTTGGTTAGTATTTTGGTTTTCTTCTTTGGTGAAGTTCTTCCTTTGTGGCCGAACCTTGCTTGGAGGAGAAGAAGGTGGTTGGTGGTTTCTCATCTCGGTAGATCATTGCCCACACAACGTCCGAGGTTAGAAGAGGAATACGGTAGAAGATCAAGAGGTTTTTCTACAAGGTATAACTAGTAATTTTTATTTCCGCATCATGCTAGTTATTTATGGAAATAATACCAAATACAAGAGGCTTACATTCTAGAATTTCGAATATATTTTTTCGATGCTGTGTTCTTTTGTTTTTCTTTTCCTTGTGATTTGATTGTTCTCTTTGGTTAACCTAAAGTTATTTTAGGAAATTAAATATTAGCTTTCAATAAAAGGTTTTGTCTAGTCGGTGGTGGTTGCTCCCATATCCAAGAAGGCCATATGCCTCGCCACGTCAGTACTGGGAACCAATTATGGAAATTAATATTTAATGGAATTAATAACTTAAGGAGACTTGGGTCGAACGTGTAAAGTTCCGCAGGAGATCCAAGTCAAAACCTAAAAGAACAAATAGATTAAGTTTTGGATCAAACGTGTTAAGTTCCGCAGGCGATCCAAAATTTAATTTAAAAGAACACATGGTAACTAGGAAAAGGTTCAGACCTTTGTACAAAATTTTTGTACAGTGGAACCTATAGGTTTTCCGAGTAGCAACCAACAATCCCGACTCCACTGCAGCCGCGCGTGCCTTAGCATTGAGCCTTCTCCGGGCATCTTTGCCTGAAGTCGCCATCTGGACCGGTGGTCCTTGCGAGCAGCTAACCCCATCGAACTCCTCTCGGCTGTCACGTCAACTACTATTGTGGTCGGGTCCTAGTTGTGCCTTCTGTTCTCGGCGCACAACGCACATGAATGTGTATGCTGATTACATCATTATTGGGGTCAACACCAGCCTTCTGCCATCGCCGAAGAACTACCACCAACAAGAGATTAGGGGTAACGACTTTGCCCTATCTAAGTTATTTCATGCAGATGATTTAAGCAAGTTGAATGTGAATTTGGAGATTTATGGGTGTATTAATTGTGGATTGAGGTGTTGATTTGAAGGGACAATGATTTCGCCCTCTCCGGTTATCATTATCAACAGTAAGAACCTTCAGATAAAGTTCCCGGCAGTAGGCTTTTCTGGTTGTGAGTCATCAGCGGAGTATCCTGCTACCGACGATCACATTGGAGCTTCGCTTGGTCTCGACCACTATTACTGATGTGAGGATTCTCTGTTAGTGAGGCAACATCAGGGTGCACTGGAATTGGGTGAGTTTTAGAGTTGATTTTATCCCTGCTTTGGATTTGGTAAATGATTCATGATGCTTAATAAATTTAGGTGTTAAGAGATAATGGATGGATTGAGTGAAGATAAATGAAGTTTCCTAATTGAATTAGGAATCTGGTTTAGCTATTAGATACATGTTGGTATAGCTTATTATACGTTTGATATACAGGACTTTGATTCGAGACGGGCGCCTCGACGTAGGATTTCTGGATACGATCTTCTTTTGAGGCGAGTACCTTGACTTATCATAATGTCATGTTGATATGTTTAGTAGGTTATAACCTTTAGTAATGATTATGTTTGTCTTTGCTTCGGTTGGTCACTACCCAATACATGTTACATGCTTATTTTGTTTACCTATTATGCACTTCATGTTAGTACCTACCTGATTATACATGCTTAGAGGGGTAGTGACACAACCATGTGTTTATTATGTTCAGGATCTAGGTTTTTGATACCTTATTTGATCTGTGTACCTTTGATTTGGTTCATTATCCTATGGTACACATTTTATATTTATATATGGATATTGTTATGCTGTTCAGGATATTGCCATGTTTAGTGTCATGCATCATCTCACATGATTGCATGCTGTGCGATAATCTGTTCCATTATTGTCGAGCACATCGCCAGTTACATGTATCTGCACACACCACCACTCATGGGTTAGTGGTATATCAGACAGGTGTGTGGCAGTTCTGCTGTTTGGCTCCGCTGGTTTAGTGTAGCAGCGTGGTAGCCGGCAGACGGTTGGACTTTGTTTGGCTCCGTTGGTCTGCTCATGGATAGTGTGACGCAGCGTGGTAGCCGGCAGAGATTCCTCCCCGTCATCGTGTACCGGGAGATGAGAGCATTGAGCTCCTCCATTTATGATTTGGGGTAGGAGGATAGGTGTACTCCGACAGCATCCCGTCCACTCGGTCACTCATCAGGAGCAGTGACGGCAGAGTGCACGGTTGTCACAGCCCTACCCACTCGGTCTCTTGTGTGTAAGATGGCTGACTGGCGTCAGGGGTGACCATGTCATTGGCATCATATGCATTTACTGATTGTGTTTGTTACATTTATATATTGCATTTGTATGGATGCATATGTTTGACATGCATACAGGATTTATGATACTCTCGGTCTGACGACCTGACTATTCTGATAGGAGGCCCTGGTGAGTGCAGTTCTCTTCAGCCTTTTCTATTGTGTATCTTCCAGCTTTTGTCCAGGAGACTGTACTCCATAGTTATTACCATTTGTTATAGTTTACTATACATATCAACTGGTTTTGGCGCTTGGAGCATCCTGTCTGTCGGTTCCCACGTCACATCTGAAGACTTACCGGTTTCATTTATATTTTTATTTGTTTTGTGTATTAAGAGTACTTAACATTGTATATTCTGGTTTTGGCGCTGGAGTGTTGTTATGGAGTGTTTTGTGTTGTTTGATGGTTGTGTAAACGTCTTGTATTTTGGTTTGTATTTGGTTTTCTATTATTTTCCGTTGTGTTTTGGTTTAAGTACAGCCGAGTGGGCTGCTACATATATACTTACGTGGTTGTTTAGTTATTTTATTGTTATTATTCCGGCCGTGTTGGCCGAGGTATATGTGGCCCTGAGGGCATTGTAGATATGTCTCAGATTATCACCCGTACATGGGAGATGCTACCGAAATTTCTTCTGGCAGAGACTCTTCTAGGGCGTGACATGTTGTCAAGTCCACTTGATCCACTAAGATTTACCTATTACGTAGTGCTCGATCCTCCTGATCTACTAGGACTTTCCTGTTAAATGACCTACATAGATAACACTTAAATTAGATCTCAAAACTTAACTTTAAGCCATTTACCAATAATCTAGTACTATTTGTACCAATAATATTCTCTTTTAATATTTGACAACTCAGTTTAAAGTTAATAAAATAAGACAAAATAATACTTTTCAAACATTAAATACCCCTTAAGTTTTGAAAATTTTAACCCTTAAACTTTAAATATTTAAACATTTTTGAACTTTAAACATTAATATTCTCCCCTTGAAATTTTGAAAATTTTACTAATTACCCATTACAATTTTCGAATAGTTTCAAATCAAACATTTCCAAACTTTAACCTTTAAACCTATATTTTTCCCCATTTGACATCAAAATAGGGGTAAAAATCAAATAAATGAAGCTTTTCATATGAAACAAAATATGATAATTACATGTAATAAAAATCCTATTCTAGTAAGCACATTCCTAATTATCTTATAAAAATATTAAATTCTACCTCAAGCAATGGCTTGATAAATATATCAGCTAGATTTGATTTGGACTTAATATAGTCAAGTACAACATCTCCTCTAGCTACATGATACATAACAAATTGATGTTACACTTATATATGTTTTGTTCTTGAATGTAGGGGGGGGGGGGATCGCATTAAAATTTTTAAAAATGAACAGATAGTAAATAAAAAGTTAAATCAATCAGAGTCGCATAATGGAAATAAAATTTACTTAGACTAATTCATTCAAGTAAGAGAAGGCAATAAGCATGCAATAGATTTAGCTAATAGTTAAACATGCAAATAGTTGATCAATTAAATCAAAAGTAGACACACACAACAGTAATAATATTATAATTCTTAATTATAAATTTCTTCTATGTGGAGAAATCTCACAAAAAAAAAAGAATCTAAAAATTAAGCATAATTACAAAATGAGACAACACAACAACAATGAAAATGTACTCAAAGTGTTGCCAATCAAAAATGAAGTGTGCATTGTAGCGTGTCGTAGCACAGAAGATGAAGGAGCACTTAAAGCATAAAAACAAGAGTGAATTATGTATAAATGAGTGATTTCCAAGTTTTGCCTCAAAACTCTTTATATAGGACTCATCTAGTCGCTTGGAGCCTTCTCGGTCGCTTGCATTAGTGCTAACGTGACTACAATTTTTATTCGTTCAATAATATTAACTAAGCTCTCCGATCGACTGGACATCCTCAAATCGCCTGAACAGGGGTTAAATCTCATCTTGACATGACTCGCTCGGATTCTCTAGTCGTCTTGACCCAAATATGATTACTTGGACCCTCCGATTGCCAGCTAATCACCTCGAACTCCCTTTTGATTGTCTAAAACCGACAAACATACTTCCTATAGTGGTTACACGTAATGAGTAAGATACAAAATATAAAATTACTCGCACTTACGTTGGGTCTAGATGTTCAGCTTCCAACTGACTCATCTAAATTGAGTTGCCAGGCTATACCTCCCTGTTGCTTTCACTTGGACTTGTTTGTTGAACCTTCAACTCCCAATTGACTTGACCTGGACTTGATTCACCTAGTACTCAGCTAAGAATTTGTCTGTCAAGCCTTAATTACTTGGACTTGATTCACCTAGTCTCCAGTTAGGAATTTATCTGCTAAACCTTATTCACTTAGACTTGATTCATCTAACTTCTAGCTAGAAATTTGTCTGTTAAGTCTTAATCACTTAAACTTGAGTTACCTAGCCTCCAACTAGAAGCTTGTCTTCTTGGTCTCTAACCAAGACTTAGCTCATGTCTGATTCCCAATTAAGAATTTAGATGCCTAGATCCACTAGGACTTAGTCACTATCTAGTTCACAACTAGGATTTCAACATTTGTCAAGTAATCTGCACCTACAAACTTGACACAACTGGTTAGATCACAACTAACTTAACTTTAATCTTAGTCATATATCAAAACTTTGGGTTAAATATTGTGCACCTAACACCAACAGAATGATATATAAGATTTTTTTAGTTAGATTTATTGAATTTATATTATCAATTAATATTTTAATATTTTTATAATTTAACTCAAAATATTTAAATATATGAATCATTCATAAAAGTTGTCTTACACATTCTCCTATTTCTATATATTTTATCTCAGTAGTTGATAGTGTAATACATTGTTACTTTCTACTACATCAGCTGACTAAAGATGGTCCTAAAAGTTGGCAACTACCACTTGTACTTTTTCTATCTAGTTTACAAGTAACATAATTTGAGTCAGAAAATTCTATTAAATCAAAAATTGTTAGTCCTAAGTTATCAAATTCCTACATTTGTCGTTTTGTTAATGTATCTTGATATTCTTTTAACAACTATTAGAGGTGATTCTTTAGCATAAGATTGATATCTTACGCATACACCTACTATAAATAAAACAACATGCTAGCAGTTAAAACTATCCATAGCACTTCTATAGTACTTTAGGTCTACTGATTTACCTTTTTTATTGTTATCTAACTTTATGTTTGTTGCCATAGGTGTATTTATTTCTTTAGCATTTTCCATGCCAAATTTTTTTTTGATTAATTCCTTACCATATTTATTTTGATATATATAATTTTCTTCTTTTGTTTGTTTTTTTTTGAAGTCCTAAAAAGAATATTAATTCTCATACTAAACTCATTTCAAACTCATTTTGCATTAAAGTTATAAATTCTTTTAGAATTTTATGTTAGTTGATCTAAATACTATATCATCTATATATATTTGAGCTATAAATATATCATTTTAAAGTATTTTAACAAATAATGTAGAGTCAATTTGTGATTGTTTAAAACATTAGAGATTAAATAAGTTGATAATCTTTCATACCAAGCCCAATGCTTGTTTTAATCCATATAACATCTTTTTTTTAACCTAAATACATGGTTAGGGTATTCTAAATGTTCAAATTTCGGTAGTTGACCTATATATACCTCTTCCTTTATGAAACCATTTAAAAATACATATTTAATATACATTTGGTATAACTTGAATCTTTTATGTGTTGTAAAAGTTAATAACATTCTAATGGATTCAAGTCAAGCTACTAATGCATAGGTTTCATCATTGTCTAGACCTTCAATTGACTAAAACCTTTAGCTACTAAATAGACTCTATTTCTTACAATATCACCGTTATCATCTTTTTTTAAAAAAAAAACTCATTTAGTATCTATGAAGGTTTTATCTTTTGGTGTAGATACTAGATCCCAAACTTGATTTCTATCGCATTGAGGTTAGTTCTTCTTGCATTACTATCACCCAATCAAGATCAAGTAATTAATGATTCATGTAATTTCTTAGGTTCAAGTTTTGATGTTAATGTAATTTGACTTATATTCTTATAAGATGATCTTGTTCTAACTCCTTGATTTGGGTCATCCAAAATTTAGTCAATTAGATGACTTGAATTAATCTTAGATGTTCTCACAATTTGATTGTTGTTTTCTTCTTCTTGTTGGTTTTTTTATTTTGTTTAAGTCCATCTTCATCTTGATTATCTTTAACTCCCCCTAAATCATTTCTTGATTTGTCAAACTTTATTCATTTATTTAAATCTTGGTTCAATTAAGGTTTTCTAGGTTATTATCTTCATCAAATATTATATTAATTATTTCTTCAACTTTTAAGGTCTTTTTATTATATACCCTATAAGTCCTATTAGTTATTGAATGTCTAAGAAAAATGTTCTCAACTGATTTAGTCGTAAATTTTACTAAATAATCCTTAGTGTTTAATATATGTACTTTATATCCAAATACTCACAAATATTTCAATATAGAAATTTTATTATAATAAATTTCATAAGATGTCTTATTATAAATTTTATTAATTATTACTCTATTTTAAATATAATATGCTATGCTTATGACCTCAGCTCAAAATAATTAGGTAAATTATATTCATTTAACATTATTCTTACTGTATATTATAG